>NC_070609.1:55183461-55486153 GCF_027172205.1 Podarcis raffonei | reverse complement strand
GGCTGTTTAAAATGGTGTTATAGTGCTTTAAATATATGGTGGGATTGTGGCCCCGGGTGAAATGGCAGAGTGTTTTGTCAGTTCTGAACTTCCAGTCAATAGCACAAGGTGGTCTATCATCTCCCAAGCGGGGGGAAGAAGCAAGCTCCTCTTCGATTATTTCTTTTTCCAGCTCTGAGAAGAATCGTTGGATGTATTAAAACTCCAGGTCATTATTTCATCTGTTCTGATCAGTAGCCAGAAACATTCTACTTTTATTATTATTATTTGAATGGGTGTCAAGTTTCACACAGTGCAACATCCTGAGCGGATATTAACATATGAATGTTTTGCCACTGTGTCTGGAATGGGACTTGGTGCATAATGAGGCAGAAAAGGTTGTTCCTTCCTAATAAAGACATTTTAGCCTGTTAGGGAGAATTCATTACATAGAGGAATGCTATAATATGGAGAGAAGAATTGCCTTTATTGTACATGTTTCCAGATGAGGAGACAAGGCTACATTTAAAGGACATTCTCAGTCTTTGGTGGTACAAGAGTCATTTTCTTTTAAAGGTCAGGGTTCAGCCCTGCTCATACCCGGTAAAAGGGATTCCCTTGAGGAGGATCAGCATCCTCCAGCAAAATCCTTGCACTGCCAGTGACCCTGAGGAATTCACTGTTGCTGCAAACTTCCAGCAGTCCAGCTGCTGGACCAGTGGTTTTCACACCAGTTGCCTCCTGTCTCCTCCCTTCATCTCCAGAGGAGACAGCAATTGACACTGGAGCTCCAGGGCTGGCGACAATGTGCGTGTCCATTTGCATAAATCTACCTTTTGTCAGGAGTGCGTGCAGGAGCCAGGCCCTGTGACCAGTAGGGCTTTACAGGACTGGGGCCTTCCTAAGTTTGTTCTGGAGAGGCAAGGCACAGGTGAGGCCGCTTGGTAACTCACTGCACCTGGTGGCAAGAGCTAGGAAGGGATATAAGGTCAGCATTTCCCTTCGGCTCTTTGCCACAGCAACACGTTTCCTGCCTTGCTGCGTTTGGCTTCTTGCTTCCCGACCCTCGGACCCCTGGTTTCTGGACTCTTGTTCCTGCTCCCACCCCGCCATCTTGCCCCCAGTCCTGACATCCTCAGCCGGGACTTCGATCGCCCATAGACCGAACTGTGACACCTTTCCTGCAGGACTACTCAGAAATATTCACATGCAGGCATCTGCCTGGGACGGAACCTGGCTGAGAACCAGGAAGGGGTTGAGCCTCCAGCTCCCAACACCTCATCTTGAGCCAGACCACTGCTGAAGCAACAGCTCCACTGGGGCTTCCTGAAAGACTCCTGTATATGTACATATACATATATGTATCTGTATATGTAGGTAAAGGTAAAGGTAAAAGACTGCTGGATGTTTAAATCCAGTCAAAGGCGGCTGTAGGGTGTGGTGCGCATCTGGCTTTCAGGCCGAAGGAGCTGGCGATGGTCTGCATACAGCTTTCCGAGTCATGTGGCCAGCATGAATAAACCGCTTCTGGTGTAACGGAACACCATGACAGAAACCAGAGAGCACGGAAATGCCATTTACCTTCCCACTGCAGTGGTACCTATTTATCTACTTCCACTGGCGTGCTTTCAAACTGCTAGGTTGGCAGGAATTGAGACAGAGCAATGGGAGCTCACCCCGTTGTGGGGATTCAAACTGCTGACCTTCTGATCAGCAAGCCCAAGAGGCTCAGCGGTTTAGACCACAGCACTACCCGCGTCCCACGTATATGTAAGCCCCTCCAGAACTGGGAAAATGGGCACCCCTCCACCCGAACAATTGCATTTGATCACCCCATGTGCCTGGCCAGGATTTTGATGGTAATGGTCAAGCTGAAGGAATACTTAACAGGAAGCATAAGCTTTGGGGAAATTACATATCATCCAGGCCTGGGGTCAGCATGTGGCAACAGCAGGCAATGCTTGGGGACCCTGCAGGCCTAGCATTGAGCTGTCATTGGTACCATCCTCACATCTCCCGCCAATGGCCAGCATCAAAGCATGAGATTTGCCACTCCTTATAGTAAAATGGGGAAAAAGAAAGAAAGACAGCCCACGTGTCTGCTGTGCTACAAGGCAAGCTTCCCTGGGGGCTTAAGGAAGGCCCACTCACTTAGGAGAGAGTCCACCGTGGGCCCTATGTAACGAGTTGGCTCTGATATAATCCATCTATATTACAGACTTGAAAATGCAAGTTAATTCGGCCTGTGCAGGAATCAAGAGCTTGGGGTTCTGTAGAAGCTGTTGGACTCTTAATTCCCAACAGCCTCAGCTAGCATGATTAGTAGTCAAGAACAAAAGCACCTGGGGTCCAACAATGTCTGGTGGGCCACAGATTCTCCATCCATGGCCTATGCATTTGTTTTATCTTGGGTTGCTAAACCTCCAAGCCTGATTTGAAGTCCCCAGGTTTACCTGCCCCCATCCAGGTGGCACCGTGGCAGATGGAGGGCTTGAATCTCCAGGTGAGTGAGAGTGCCTTTAATAATAATAAAAAAAACCGAGGTGACATAAAAAGCATCAACTGTCTCTGTTTATTTTCTGAGCTATTACTCAAGGATTGTAGGCCTGCCTGGTTTATTACCCTCCTTCGGTGGTCCTCAATCTAGAGCTGAACCACCCCCATCTGTGAGTCATCTGTTCTACAATGCCCTTAATCCTAACACACTGTGTTACCCATTTTCAGAAATGGACATGCACAATAGCTCTGCTAATGGGGGTGGATAGGAACGAATGAATTTCCGAAGTGGCCTAAAACAGTGCAGAAATGAAAAATGTATTTTCCTCTCTGTAATACTTCTCAGTGTGATGACAGACTTGGCCTCCACACTATTGTGCTGGGATTTCACACATGCCGATCATAGTCATCTCTCCACATGAGCTCATTACTGGAATGGCAGAAGAACTATAGAATTTAATCTCCAGCCTCACAGAGATAAACCCCACTCTTTGTCTGCATCTGCCTCCAGGTGAATGGTTATTTAATTTTTTAAAATATGGTGGGGAGGGCAGGGGTGAGGCGGGTGGCATGAAAGGGTGTCAGAAATGACTGCTGCAGCTGGTTCACATTGGTGTGTTTAGGGGTGCCTCCTCATTGTTCTGCCTACCATCGCTTTGATGGGTCCTCTATGGAAGAAGCATTATGTGTTTGACATTGTGGGGTCTGAGTCTCGAAAGCTGATGCCTCTGCAAGAGAGGGGTAATAAAGGGGGATAATAATCACAGGCCAAAAGGCTGCATGATGACAGATAGAGCGCACACATGCTGCGCTGTGGCACATCTCTCCACAGGCAGGTTCTCTCAGACCCCAAGAACTTTGCTATGCTGCGACTGAAATTTGAAAGACACTTTGCATGGTGACATGCTAATAATTTTAAAAAGGGAAGGGAATGGAATGCAATATTCCATCTGACATGAAAATGTCTGTTCCTTGACCTTGGGACAATAGATGCCAATTAGATCTGAACAGGGTAAAAAACTTGGAGTCACCTATATCATTATGAGGTTTGTTCACATGTTTCACTGAACTCAGAGGTCCAAGTCGTCTCAACACACCAACAGTTGTTTATGTGAAAGAGTGTTCACTTGCTAATCTGTTCAGTTCAGCTGTTGTGCACACAGGTAAACAGGCTGTACACTTATTGAATATTACATGTAAATAACTATGCATGCAAAGCTCAGCTATTTGTGTATACAAATACCCAGATTATACACTCATGGAATGTAATAATGTGTGAACACCCCTAGGTGCTCCTAGTTTCTCTGATGGTGACAAGTTACTAGGGTAACCTTTGTGTAATTTAGAAATGTAGAAAAAGATAAGAGGCATTCCTGTAAGGATTTTTTCTTTCATAACACTAGAACTCATGGACATGCAATGAAGGTCAGGACAGAGAAAGAAATGTACTTATGCACATGGCACATAGTTTAACTATGGAACTCGCTCCCACAGGAAGTAGTAATGGCCACCAACTTGGATGTCTTTAAAAGATTATTAGGCAAATCCATCCATGATAAGACTATCAATGGGTACTAGTCTTGATGGCCATGCACTGCTTACATAGTCAGAGGCAGCAATACTTTTCAATACCAGTTGCTGGAAACCACATGAGGGGAGAGGGCTCTTGTGCTTGGGTCCTGCCTGGATCCTTCCCACAGACATCTGGTTGACCACTATGAGAACAGAATGAATGTTGGGCTAGATGGGCCACTGGCCTGATCCAGCAGAATTGCTGTGTTCTTATGTTCCTACGGCAGCTCACCCCCTACCCCTAGTTACTGGCTAACTCCAGATAGAAATTCTTGTCTTTCTCTCTTCGAAACCTCAGCTGAAGAGGTGTCACCTTCTTCAAACTCTGACAAGTATCTCACTCCAAAACATCTCCAAAGCAGAGAGATTGAGAGGGGGGGGGTGGATGGATGGATGTGTGGAAGCCAGATAAATTGTTTTTTCATATAACAGAAGACGTGAAAGCCTGGTCTATTGTTCTCACTGAGGAACACTGTTTCAGGAAACCATGTCTTTTCAGAGACGAGGAAGCTCTGTTCCAGCCTCACATCACCCTGTAAGAAAACCAGAAGAAGAATTTGACACAGTGGGGTTCAGAGAGCATGCCACCTTTCACATCCCATATCTGCTTCAGGCTTTGATTTGCAAGCAACAGAATTTCAAAAGAGTTTTTGTCAACTTCCAATTTCCAGCCATTCCTTTGCGTTTGAATGTGAGGCCCAAGAGACAAATGGATATTTATAGTATGAATTCTTTTGTTGAAAAAATTAGTTTGCATTGCTTCTCTCTCTCTCTCTCTCTCTCTCTCTCTCTCTCTCTCTCTCTCTCACACACACACACACACACACACACACCATTCTATTTTGCTGCCTGAGGCAAAATGGAAAGGTGCCACCCTGTCAACCCACCACCAAACCAAACCCCACCTCCCTTACCTGGGCTGTACAGTGGTACCCATGAAGCACCAGTTGTGGGTTCTGGCAAGATCTCGTGAAATTTCAGTGAGAGGGAAGCCATCACCACTGTCACCTAAGGCGGATGGAGTGCCCATGCACTCCATCTGCACTGCCTCTTGGGGTTCTGCCACCCGAGGTGGCTGACTCAGCCCACTTTATGGGTGGGTCGACCCTGCACACACAGAGAGCAAAACAAACTCAGGGCCCATCTGTGCTATACAGTTCAAGTAGTATCAGCCATGGATTCCCCCAAAGAATTCTGGGAACTGTGGTTTGTTAAGGGTGCTAAGAGTTGCTAGGAGAGCCCTATTCCCCTCAGAGCTACAGTCAGAATGGCTTAACAATCAACTCCTCTTACAGCGAACTCTGGAAATGGTTCAGAGTGGTATGATGCTACTTTAAATATGGGGCATCAGATAATAATAATGATAATTATGATAATGATGATGATGATGATAATAATAATAATAATAATAATAATAATAATAATAATAATAAATCTGGGTGGCTTCCAACACACACAAAAACCATAATAAAATGCCAAACATTAAGAACATCCAGATACAGGGCTTACTTCTTAGAGACATAATGCTAAAATCCTATGCACAGGTGCTAGATAGGGACCTCCATTAAGGCAAGTTTAGCTCTCACTTCCACAAAGCTTGAAGATAACATGGAAATGAGCACCAAACTTGTGCTGTAATCTGTTTCCAGAACTAGCTCAAATATAGTGCAGAAATCATTGAAGAGGGAAATATTAGGAAAACAGAAGAAATTGCCATGTGAATGCTGCCTATGTGACCTTTTCTATCTTTTCATTTCTATGGCTAGCTAGTTCTTCAAAGAAGAAAACGGGAAAGACCAAAAAGATCTTAAATGCATACGGTGTGGGACACCTGCAAATTGAGTGGTAGTCTTGAACACAGCATATCTCTGTGTTCATCTCAGAGTCATTTTATAGATTGTACTGTGCTTTTCGTACATCAAAGGTGGGATACCTCTCTCCCCCCAGGTGAGATGACATTGGACTCCGACACCCATCAGTCCCATCCAGCATGGCTTATGGTCAGGAATCATAGGAGTTGTAGTCCATCTTGAGGGCCACAGGTTCCCCACCCTTGTCCTACATTGGAAAAGAGAAGAGCTGTAACTACGTAAGTGGTAGAATAGCAGGCCTAGCATGTGGAAGGTTCAATCTCCAGCATCTCCAGGTGTGTCTGGGGGGAGACTTTTCATCTGAAATCCAGTGAAATTGCAGCCAGCTCACAATGGGCTCATTCCCTATAAAGGCAATTTCCTATCTCCCTAGGAAAGAATCATTAGGTTGAATAATGTATTGCACTGGGTGGATGCACTTCAGGGATCAAGATACCAGAGGAAGCCACATCTCCCTAGCAAAACCGTCAAGCAAATACAAACAGTTCTCAGAGATGTGAGGTTAAAATATTCTTTTTTATGCTGAAATAATTTTAATTGTCAGCCTCATCTGTCATGTGAGACACCATGTAAAACTTGCCTGTTGCTTTAATAAGGAAGAGAGCTAAATGTGATCACTCTTTCCCTCTTTTGCTTCCTGTAATTGCCCCTGTTTGTTTTTTAGCTGCACTTTGCTTTTGATATTTATTACAAAACAAAGCAAAACCCAAAGATTGATGATAACAAAATCCATCAAAGTGGTTGTTCCAAAAAGCAGCACAACAGCTCGTAAGCATCACTTGGGTGCATCTGCCTGACATCACTCAGGGCCAAACTAGCTCATGATGGAGGCTTGATTTAAATGGCCATCTGCCCCAGTCAAGTGGAACAAGGTGTTTGTGTGTGTGTATGGTTCATTTTTAGAACAGTAAAAAGACTCTGGACCGGCCTCCAGTTGACCCAGAAACCAATCAAAGCTGGGTGGAGTGTCATCCAATCAGGAGAGAGCAGGATGTTAGAAGTTAGAACCTGACATTTAAGATAGGAGTTGACTGCCTGTGAGAGCTCAGATAGGGCTTGTCTGTCAGTAAGAGTTAGTGCTTGGAATGTGGCTAGATAGGGATGAACTCAGAGCCTAGGAAGAGCTGAAATATGGGTTACCTAAGCAGGGCAATTCTGTTTCCCTGAGGGGAAAGCAGACAACCTAGAAGGGGCTGGGAGTATTTTTGTAGTTTAATGCCAATAGCCATTCTAGGAGGAATTGGTTTAATTAAGAACATGCTAAAGTGTGAATTTTGAGAACATTCTTAATTATCTTTGTAAAGAGTGCTTCTCTGAAACCAAGTGTGGTGCCTTTTCAGAGTAACCAGTAAGCTATAAACTTCATCAAGTGTATATATATAAAAATCTAGTTTTATTTTAAAGGTTCCTCATCCGAACTGGCTGGATATTATCAACCCTGAATCTATTGAAAGTGGTTGGGCATTAAAACAAATATTTGTCATTCGTGTTGAATTGACTCTTTAGAATGGTGACCATTCAGAAATGGAACATTTATCACTTGCTATTACATTACCAGTCTATTTTGCTTGGCTCACCATAATTAGTTAATTACAAGAATTGACCATGGCATCAAAACTAATTTCATAATTTGCATCTGTTGAATTGGTGACCCTCAGTATATTGTTGCAGAGCTACAGCTTACACTGGGGGTTTAAGGTGATGCCCTGCAGAGAGTGCTAGGTCTCAATACCCAGTAATGCTCACCATTGGACATGTTGCCTGGGGCTGATGGGAACTGTAGTCTCACAACATCTGAAGGGCACCACATCGACCACTTCTGGTTTATACCATTAAACTAGCATAAGAATCCTTGCATGTGATACATTAATTTTTTTGCTCTAAGATCAGGCTTATAGAACAGAAACAAATAATAGCATTAATATTCCATCGTATGAATGGATATGTGTGCACCACATCATAAACAAGGAAAATCTGAAGCCCTTTGAGCTATTTGTAGATAACTGTTATGTTATAAAGCCATAGCTTGGTTCAAGATGGATTTCTTCAATATCATCTTGCACATGTCAATACCATTAATTTTGGGAATATCAAGGAGACTCATATTTTCATTACTGAAAACAGTCTTGGCCTATTCTTTCCCCAATCCGGTTTTATGTTACCATCTCCAAAAGCATTGATTTCACATGATATATGTTAACCGTGATATTTTCGCTCAACAACTTCCCACTGTTAATCGATAGCTAAAATCAAGGTCATAGCTTCCCAGGTACCTTCCAAGTTCACCTAGAAGTCAAGGAATTTGTATTTTGTGCATGCATAACATATTCATTTTTGATGTGTGCTTTTAGTCATGATTTGAGGAAGGGGGTGTCATTGCCTTCCCCCACCAATTCTTCTTCTTTTTTTTAATGTAAAGCCCATAAATGATTTATGCTTAGACCAAGTCATTTCCTATCAAGGTCAAAACTCATCTTGCAGGGGAAGCTGAAATGCAGAGGCCCTTGTAGGAAAGCAACACTGGGTATGGCAATGTCAGGAATTCAAAAAACAAAACAAAATTTTGTTATTGTGAAAGATTGCAAGAGAGAGAGATTGCTCAAAATTTTGGTTAAGGGTGCTGAGATCCCCTGGGCAGAGGGAGAAACCACTCTTGAAACTGTAGCTCAGGCATGGGAAATGGGGGTCTCCAAGCAACTATCAGCACCCTTAATAAACAACAACGGCTTCTAGAATTATTCAGGGGGAGCTATGACTGTTAAAGTGGTATAATAGTACTTAAAATGCATGGTGTGAAGGTGGCCTAAGTCCTAACCAGTGTAGACCCACTGAAATTAAAGGGTCTATGTTAGGTATGTGCATGCATTTCCATTGGTCCACTTCGAGTAGAACTAACATCAGAGACAACCCATTATTATCCTCAGAGTTGACTCCTTGAAAATGATGGGTCATACCAACTGGTTTCAATGGGTCAGCTCTGAGTGTGACACTTAGGTCTGCCATAGTGTGAGCAAAACAGGCTTCTGCTTGTGCAAGGGGAATTCCTCTCTCTCCCCCCCCCCCAAACCCTCAAAACCTGATCCAGAAGGTTGAGGAACCATCTGGGGCAGACATAGGGGGCTGCTGGGGGGTGGGTGGGAATGGAAAGCTCCATTGTAGGAAAGAAGTCTGCTCATGCAGTGTTGACTATGACCTGTTATATTTATTAATGCCACGCAATGCTTGTACGTGGACCCTTGAAGAGTTTCATAGGCAACACAGACCACCCACAGCCATATGAGCCTACTTGGCAGCTGAGATAGCAGTTGGAGACTATTCTCAGGTGTTCTCACCTGTGAAGTTTAGGTGGGTAACTACTGGGGAGAAGGTCCTTAGACCTTGATGTTCTATTTACCTGAAGAATGAATGAATGCAGACCTGATGAACTTTCTGTTCACTGAAAAGCTTGGCTTGCAGATGGTAGTAAAGCTACCATCCAGGACAGACTTTCCCCATATGAACATGCAATCATAATATCAGGCCCTTCTTTATGCACCTCTTCTATGAGAGGTGCAGAGGGCAGCAACACAAGAAAGGGCGTTTTCTGTGGTGGCACCCCATTTGTGGAACGCTGTTCCCAGGAAGGCCCACCTGGTGCCTTCATTACATATCTTTAGGCACAAGGCAAAAACATTCCTCTTCTCCCAGGTCTTTGGCTAATTAGAAAATCTATGGCCTTTTAAACTGTCTAGTGTGTGTTACTGTTTTTGTTATTATGGTATGTGTTTTTTGTGTTTTTATATTGTAAACTGCCCTGTGATATTTGAATGAAGAGTGGTATGAAAATTTAATTTGATGATGATGATGATGATATCACGAACAGTTCCACATGAAACAGAAGCAGATCTGAAGGAGCTGAATAAATGTCTCTGTTTGGCCTGGTCCCCTTGTGGCAATTATGTTTCCGACAAGAAAGAGTTCAGAAGTTTTGAGCATAATTGACAGATGGCAGAACCCAGAGAACAAGCTCACCTTCACCTTGTGGGTGGGCTGCAAGCAAATGTCAGTGGTGGAAAAAATGTTTCTATAATGCTCCAGCAGAAGAGAAGTTTCTTGACTCCTGAGAAGATGCTACTTGTCCTTAGCAGATAAAAATTATTTGCTGAGATCTTGTGTGCAAAATTATATCTCTTACAAAGAAGTGTGACTAAAGCACTGATCAAGGTGAGCAGATATAGGAAGCTGCCTTATACTGAGTCAGACTATTGGTCCATCTAGCTCAGTATTGTCTACACCAATTGACAGCAGCTCTCCAGAGTTTCAAACAGGAGTCTCTCCCAGCCCTTCTTGGAGATTCCAGGAATTGAATTTAGGACCTTCTGCATGCAAAGCAGATGCTTTACCACTGAGCTAAGGGCCTTTTCTGGAAGGCATTTGCCTGTTCTGTTACCACCAGGCCTTACCTTTCTGGATCAAACAGTTGTCAGCGTGTGTCAGATTTTCATCAGCACAAGATGATCTCCACCCCAAGCCAACAATGGTGGATCAATCTAAACTCTACTTTCTGTCAACTGTAGAGAGTTTGTAGAAAAGGATTATCTGTGGTACTGTATAATAGAGTTAATGTTCAAGGCTCAAACTAGACATGATAGCAACAGATCCATGTGTTTGATAGTGTAATCACTAGCTGTGTATATATACCTACTCAGAAATAAGACACACTGCATTTAGTGGGACCTACATCCTGGTATGTGTTATAGGATTATATTAATTTACAAGAACTTGGGGCCAGGATACCTTAAAGTTTGCCTGACCCCTTACATCCCTGAGATCTTTGGTGGAGTCACTGTTAGTGGTCCCCCATGGTTCAGACACGGAGCTCACATCTACAAAGGGTTCAGTATTATGGACATAATTCTGTGGAATTCCTTTCCAGCTGAGATCAGACATTGAACTTCCATCTTCTGCTGAATGCCTTTTTATTTCAGCAGGCATTTTTAGCAAGCTTTCTGATTTTACAGCACATTTTAACTGGTTTTCTCTTTATTATACCTTTTGCAATCTTACTGTAGGCTGCTTCAAAACCAAGGTGTTATGTAGCATATAAATAGTTGAAATAAATAAATAACTATGCCTCAACCATGTAGAAAGATAGGGGTCTGTTTAAAATTTAAGTGGGTGGGTACCTCCATCTTATTAATGGTTTCAGAACATCTTAGTTTTAACACAACAATTGGAAATATGAACACTTGGGTGGTCAGCTCCTTGTGGCCATTTTGACAGAGTGGTTAGAGGTTAAATGAGGATATTCTTATATAATCCATCAAACTGATCTTTTAAGAAAACGAAGTGTAGGATCCTTTTAGAAAGAGATCTTGGCAGTTCTGCATGGCAGAAATATAAGACGATGCATTTTTCTGTGAGTACATCATTGAAAATGATCCCCAATGTAAGTTCCTCTGTAAATGGTATAAGGTGAGGTAAAGGACCCCTGGATTGTTAAGTCGACTATGGGGTGTGACACTCATCTCTCTTCAAGCCAAGGGAGCCAGCGTTTGTCCACAGACAGCTTTCTGGGTCATGTGGCCAGCATGACTTAACTGCTTCTGGAGCAATGGAACACTGTGACGGAAGCCAGAGCACATGGAATCACCGTTTACCTTCCTGCCACAGCAGTACCTATTTATCTACTTGCACTGGCATGCTTTCGAACTGCTAGGTTGGCAGAAGCTGGGACAGAGCAATGGGAGCCCAGCTTGTTGTGCTGATTTGAACCGCCAACCTTCTGATCAGCAAGCCCAAGAGGCTCAGTGGTTTAGACCACAGCGCCACCTGCGTCCCATAAATGGTATATGACAAGTGGAATGATGGGTGCAGATGCATATCATGTGCTATGAAGTTGCCACAAAGTTCAAAGTTGCTGGGGTCTGTGATAGCAAATGTTTGCTATCACTATGTCAGGTTTGACCCACAGAACCTGCAGTTGTGATGGCAGGTTGCAGCTGTGATGGCAGGGTGGCAAAGACCCGTTACTACTTCTGTAGCAGGCTCCTTGCAAGTTCCCTACCTCCAGCATCCTATAACTGCCCAATCAACATGAAAAAGGAGTTTTTTAACCACTGGGTGGGGGTCCTAGTTAGTTGCTCAGCACTCCCTAGGAAAGATACTTGACCTGAGTCCTCACAGAGGCCCTCACAACCAAAGTGGGTTGTTCAGAGCAATGGTTTGACTCTGTGTGTGGCAGTTTCATTTGTTCATAATAAGGAAATAATGAAAGTGTGAAAAAATTGTACTTGGAAGAATGTACTTGCAACATTGCTTCTTTTTCTTAAGATTTCCTCACTCAGCAGATATTGAACAAAAACATAGTAATTGGGAAATAGATCTAAAGAGGTCAGTGCAATTTGAAGGATTTAAAATGAGATTTTTTATTTTTATTTTTTAAACGATTTTTTCCTGCACAGTGTTACAAAGCAGTAGAGTGGGTTAAATAATAAAAGGGTGGAGTTTTTCCTTCTCTTCTTCTTGCTTCTCACGTCTGCCAAAAGTCAGAAACAGCTTGGGGACTCAGTTCTCCTGACCCACCATTAAGGGGTCTATTATGATTGCATCTTTTGCAAAGTATGGAAAAATAATGGACATTATTCTGCCTTAGCACCACTTAAAAAGATATAAACCACTAGGGGGTTAATAGCATTGGAGAAAATCTTGCCTAGTGCAAGCTTGATTTTCTCTGCCTGTCTCTTATTGTGTGGTTTGGGATAGAGCAATGGCAATATCTAGTTAAAAGAAATCTTCAAGAGTTTAATGAGCTTTGGCTGCACTTCCTAGTTTATGTCAGGAAGTGTCCTTGACAAACTTGCTGGTGCAAGCAGGTAGTGCCTGGGGTGTGTGCAGGTGGGAAAACACTGCAGAAAACTGTAATACAAATGACCGCACCTGAGAGTAGGTGAGAAAGTGTAATCTAACTGTGGGATAGAACAGCTTCTCTATGGAATTCATATTGCTTTCAAGGCAACATAAAGCCTGACCCATTTGGGTGTTGGGATGTACAAATCTATCAATTTCTCATTTCTTCCAGCCTTAAGTTTAGTTCATCACATTTCTACATCAGTTTGTCTGTTGAAGGTGCTGAGAGTTGTTAGGAGACCCATATTCCCATCACAGAGCTACAATTCCCAGAATTCCCTGGGAATAGAGTTTGATGGTTAAGTCACTTTGGGAATTGAATCTCCATGAGGAGAACAGAAGAAGAAGAAGAAGAAGAAGAAGAAGAAGAAGAAGAAGAAGAAGAAGAAGAAGAAGAAGAAGAAGAAGAGTAGTAGTAGTAGTAGTAGTAGTAGTAGTAGTAGTAGTAGTTTGGATTTGATATCCTGCTTTATCACTACCCAAAGGAGTCTCAAAGTGGCTAACATTCTCCTTTCCCTTCCTCCCCCACAACAAACACTCTGTGAGGTGAGTGTGGCTAAGAGACTTCAGAGAAGTGTGACTAGCCCAAGGTCACCCAGCAGCTGCATGTGGAGGAGCGGGGAAGCGAACCTGGTTCACCAGATTACAAGTGTACCACTCTTAACCATTACACCACACTGGCTCACAGGAGTTTCCTAACAACTCTTGGCACCCTCAACAAAGCTCAGGATTTGCAGGATTCTTTTGCGGGGTTTGGGGGTGGGAGCCATGAAAATTAAAGTGGTGTAGTTGGGTTTTAAATATATGATGCAGCTATGGTTGGAACTTTCTGCTCTGAGGCTACATCACCAAACTTTAAATGTATGATGCAGATGTGGCCTCAGAGTGGAAAGTTTCAGCTACATCACCAGGCAAAGCCTGACTCTTGAAGGGAGCCTGAGCATATCTACCGAGGGAAGCAGCAACATGTTGCCTCCAACTTTTACAGGAATGAATTATGAGGACAAGCTGGAGGAGGGGAAAACTTTAACCTTAGCAAAAAAAAGGAATAAGCAGATCTAATTAAAGGGCTCAAACTCTATAATGGTAGAGCGAATGTCAGCATTATTCATAACTCTTTGCAGGGAAAAAATTGACAAAAGAGCACAAATGGAATTCAAATTAAAATAAAGACACAAGGGAGCATCCTCCTCTGTCTAAAAGTAATAAGTGTTTTGGAACGAACTACCTGGCAGGGTTTTGGAGGTGAAGACACCAAGGGCATATCCAAGAAGCTCCTAGTTTCAGCACTGTTGAAACACGCTATTAATATGGATGAGCTCTTAGTACGCAGAGGAGCTCAACCTGCACTGCAAATGCCGACAGATGCTTGGTTCCTTACAGCAAAAGGACACAACCTGGAAAGCCGGATTGAGAAGGGACCAAAGTCCTTCAACTGGGCTAAGGCCTCTTTTGCTTGACTTTGGCACTTCTGTTGTGATCTCCATGACGGCATCACTGATTACGGTTCTCCAACACGCCATGGCCTGGCTGGAGGAGGAAGAGGGCTTCTCTGTTTCTGCATTTTGAAACATCTTCCAAGCCCTTCTGCAGGGTTCCTGAAAAATTTAGCAGCCTAGCAAAAGAAATGTTAGCTCCCCATGCTCACTAAATAGCTGAAAATAAATAATTCACTACAATTTGTTCATAAAACATATTTGGTGGGGGGGTGTGGAGAGAAGGGAATGACTTTTTTGGGGGGATGCTGAATGATGGTTTCAGCTAATCAGCTTCTGCCTTCTGCTGGCTTCCCAAGACACTCTATCACACACATCCTGGTTGATCATCAGTCCTCATGGAAGCGTTGGTAGCACTTGGACTGTCAGTTCTGATGAATGCCTCTTGCATCTTTACATTGTTCTCCTGCTAGCCCTGACCCAAAGCATTTTGCTCTGGTTACTAGGCTCCAAGATGTAACTGAACTTCACAGAATGTCAACCGGTTTGTTCGTTTATTCATTAAACTTATTAGTTGCTTATCACCCAGGGGGACTCCACGTAACTGGTACATTGTAAAAAATATATATGCATAAATTCCTGCATTGCCGGAGGATGGACTAGATGACTCTTAGGGTCACTTCCAATTCTACAATTTTTTTATTTTATGAATCCTTTACCATAGAAAAAGGGGGATCATATACCACATTTACATTCCAAGCAATATACTGGGAAAACATTCCCAGCATGCAGAGAATAAAACAATACTCCCACTCACTAACTAGCAGATACAAATAAAATCCCAGCATTCACCCCCTCCCTAGCCCAAAATCTATTTTGGCAGCCCCCTCTAAAAAAAAAAAAGTTCAAAAACTCCAGCATCAACAGCAGCTGCTGTAAATCAGTAGTGGGTGAGGTGGTCTTCCATGTATGGTCCTGGGTGTGTGGCTGGCATGCACAGCCCTATGGGTCCTACTGATGCTATAATATTTCCTCTTCAGGCACAACTTCTGAACAGGGCTTTAATGATACCCTTTTCTGGAAAACTCTAGACGCCGAGCATCCTGCTGGAGGAGGAAATGGCTATTTATAAGGAACATGAACGCTGAGAAATGGACTAGGTCTTGTTCTCTGTTATATACAATCCCTCATATTTTATTCCTGGGTGGTGCCCTACAGAAATCATAGCTAAAGAGCCAATTTATCTTCAAGCCTCTCACATTACTTCACTCAGAACGGATTATAAATCTCAAATCAAGCCCAGCTGGTTGTACAAATGATATATTTCTTTCATTACTGACCTTTTATTGCCTCTCTCTGGCATGGACACACAACTTTTTATTATTAGTAGTACGAGAGAGAAGGTTTTCCACAGCATTGCATTAATGTGCACTGTGGACTTTCGCTTACTCTACAGAATAGACAAGGGTGGTTTTGGATGGCATTCTGCCTTCCACAAAGAATTGCAGGTCCTGAAGCTGTCACACAGAATAGATAGCCAGTACTGTGGGCAGAGGAGTGCACAAGTTCATGCCCTATGTTCTAGTAAGACTGGCTCAAGTTTCAAGGTGCCATGAGCAAAGTGCCTTTGGGAGGGGCTGTAGCTCAGTGACACAGCATCGGCTTTGCATGCAGAAGGTCCCAGGTTCAATCCCCGGCATCTCCAAGTAAGCGCTGGGAAAAAAACCCCTGCTTGAAATACTGGAGAGCCTCTGCCATTATCGGTGAAGATAATACTGAGCTAGATGGACCTATGGGCTGACGCAGTATTTTCTTGCTAAATCATTCTGGGAGTAGATAGCCCTAAGAGTGGCAACAGAAAAAGAATTCTTCCATTTATGCCCTGTTATTTTCTATAATGGAACTTAATGTGGTGTGCATGTTATTTCTAGGCGATTACCCATCTAGGCACCAACCAAGCCCAGAACTGATGAGAAGTGCCAGCAAGTTCCAACAAACAGCTGATTGACAATATGTTTGCAAAGTACAGTTTGATTTTCAAACTGTGTGGACAAAGAGAAACACTTCTGCTGCCACCATGGTGACATCAGATGATTGACAGCTAGTTAGGGATGCGGGATCGTGTTTGATTGAGCTCATGATTAAAGGTGAACTTATTCAATTTGCACTTTCCAAAACAGTGTATGAAATGTAGCCACCATTCTACAATTTGCAATGCTCCAAATTTTGTAATGCAGTATCTCCAGCCAATTAACTTGTACAAAACTGCATATACTGGGGTTAAGCGTGCATAAGAATGCATACGTTTATGAAAATAGCGTACAAAAATGCATTCCATTAGGGGAAATTGCTTTGCAAAAATGAGTACATTAGGCAAAATTGCACAGGTATATAAGGAGAAATCCGCTGATGAATTTTCATGAGGACTCTTTTTTATTATTGCAAACCAATGTAGAAATATGGAGAACTGAACTTAAGAATGGGTGGGGGGTGGGGGGGGATGAGAAACTGAGAGAAGCTGAAATTGGCAGATTCGCCCATTCCTACAGCTGGCCAGCAGCACTCACCTGTCAAAATAGCCCATGGGGTTTGAAGGGATCAAATCATCCAACCCACCAGTTGGGAACTGATCCTTATCCCTGGATTTTTTTAAAAAAAGTTAAAACACATAAAGCCAAATGCAAACTCAAATGTAAGTTAAAATAGCAGCAGCAGCAGCAGCACATAGCTGTTAAAGTGGCAGGACCCTCCCAGGGAAATCAACCACTATCTTCCACCAGAGAATAGATTAAATTCCCAAATGAGGGTGGGCGGAGAGAGAGAACTTCAAGGGTCATTGGATTTTGCTCAGTCTCATTATACCACCTAGAGAGTCCTCAGACTTTTCCTGGTGGCTATGGGAATATTATTGAGAGATGCCAACTTGATCCTCTCTCTGCTTCTATGTTTGTCCTGGAAAAAAATTCCTCAAAACAAACACGCGGAACCCACTATGTTGGAGAGTGACAAATCTCTCGCCTTCACCCGCAGGGACCAAATGCGACTTACAACTGCTGAGTGAATAATTAGTTGTAATTAGCACTAGAAATTGATGCCTTTGGAGATAGTCTGCCAACTTTTTAAGCACTTTAATACTAATGGCTTTCCCCCCCCTAGGAATAAATCTTTACAGGCGGAAGCAAGCACAAATTGATTTTTAAAGAGCCTGTCCAATGTGGAATTTATCTTTCAAAAACGTTAGGTATTTTTTTTTGAAAAAAACAATTACCTTCTTTACCTTTACAGCGTGGTAATGCATTTTCAATCGGCTCATTTTTCTTCAAAATATATTTTTCTGTCAATGTGGGTCCATTTCTTTTGGAAAAATATGTCTACAGGTGGCACATACATCTGTAGAAGGTGTTGGGATAAAATATGACATGTAATAAAGTCTTTTTAGTTCCTAAGTCATTTGTTGCATGTGAGAAAATGTCCTATGTTGGTGATAATGGGATCTTAGTGCCATTTTGAAGCTCTTGTACAAAGGCTGCATCTGTTTTCATACGATGCTAAAATTTATTGGCAAAACCCAGTCTGCAAACCTAGTTTAGGTGAATGGAAGCCCAGTGTGTGAATGAAATATATGCATTACACACTTAAACACATGGACAGAATCCGAGTCCAATTGTAGGGGGGAATCAGTTTGGTTCAACTTTGGCAATCTCTTGCAGGGAACTTGACCATGATTTCTATCTTCCAAAGGCCTACTAAAATTGCAGTGCTTTTTAAAACTCTGACTTCTTCGAAGCAATATTTTCAGATCCTGTGCTGAATAAAGATCTTTTGGGAATGAATGGATTTCATTCTCTTTGAAATAATCTCCCCCAAAAGAGAGAGATGTGGTTCTCTTCCTTTTGTGTTCCAGTGATGAGTTGTATTTTCCATCTCCTGTTTCCATCAAACTAACAGCTGTTTGTCAATTACACACGGTTAATAATGCTGCATTTGCTGGTGTTTCTTAAATAACTACAATGCAGACTTCCTAATTAGCTGGAGTAATTAGACTGTCATTAATACTATGCTGCATTTTTCCTCTTCGGCTTTTTGAAAAGCTGAGGCAGCCTTTCGTTTAGGGAATCAAAATGGGAGCAAGCAGCTGCATTTCCAAAGAGCAGTATTCTGCCTCCATTTTGTGTCTCCCCTTGGGGACACCTTGACTCAGAGCCATTGTGGTGCAGTGGTTAGAGTGCTGGACTCTAAGCACTAGGACCTAGGAAGACCAGGGTTCAAATCCCAACTTGGCTGTGAAGCTCACTGTATGACCTTGGACTAGTCATTGCCTCTCAGCCTAACCAACCTCACAGGGTTGTTATAGAGATTAAATAAGGAGGGATGAACCCTGTATGCCACCTTGAACTCCTTGGAGAAAAAGATGGGATATACAGAAATAAGTAAATACATGCATACATACACACATACTCTGCAATCTGGGCTCTCTCTGATCAAGGAAATCAGGTGCTTTCCACTGCTACTTGCAAGCTGCTTATAAGTGTCAGTTACTGTATGTTATACCCCTTGATAGTAGAGTGAAGCTATTTAATGTATTGTTTTGCCTTTTTTTCAAATGGGTCATCGATCTGTTCATACCCTCCAACATTCCTCAGATGAAAAGAGGTACATTTCCCACTGTCCCCAAACTGACCCTCCTCAACCCCCCCCCATTTTTGTCCCCATTCCCCCGCAGAGCATTTCCTATCAGAAAAAGGGCAAGTGCCACCACCACTTCACCAATGGGACACAGCACAAACCCCCTCCACCATCCTGAGAAAATCCCCTAATCCCGATTCTATTCTTTGGTATACAGTTGTACCTTGGAAGTCGGATGGAATCAGTTCCGGAAGTCCGTTTGACTTCCAAAACATTTGGAAACTAAAGTGCAGCTTCTGATTGGCTGCAGGAACCTCCTGCAGCCAATCAGAAGCTGCAGAAGCCCTGTTTGGCTTCCAAAAATAGTTCACAAACCAGAACAGTCACTTCCAGGTTTGCGGCGTTTGGGAGCCAAAACATTAGACTTGCATGGCATTTGGGATTCAAGCTAGGACTATATTTACAAAAAGAAAAACATACACCAATAAATAAATTTTAGAATTTTAGACACGGCTGCACAAAGCATCTTTTTAATTGAAAAAGCATGACTCTGTGCACTCTGCTCCTGATTTATTCCACCCAGGGCGGCCCTGCCCTTTGCCTGCCCCTCAGACACAGCACATCACACAAGGCTGGGCCTCAGTGGCAGCAGCCTGTCCTCCTCCTTGTCCGCCCTCCAGCAGCCGCTATGAGCTGCCCAAGGAAGGAAGCCAGCAGCAGCGACCCTGGAGAAGCAACAGGGATGCTCCCTCACTACTGTTGCTCGGGACAATTGCTGGCTCATCTTCCTCTCTGAGCTCAGCATGATAGCAGTGGGGTCAGCTCAGGATCCTATGGACACCAAGGAGGTTGAAGCTGAAGCCCTTGCCTTCCCTAGAGAGTGCTTGTCCGGGCAGCACACCCATCGGACGGGCAGAAGGGGCAGGCAAAGGGCAGGGCCATGTCTGCTTCACTTCTCAGTAGCATTGCCAGCTCAAGAGCACCCCAGACACTGTGATTTCAGGGCCCAAACCTGAGACCTAGGGGCAGTCCCTGGTGATGTCATGGGGGAAGGACACAGTGATGTCACAGGGGCAGCTCCCAGCGATGTCATTAAGCATAATGCATTGAGAATCAACCATAGTTGCTGAGAGCGTGTCATTCAAATAAAAAGTCTCAGGGTCTAATAAATGAGCATATATGACACTGGTTGGAAATTAAGATAGGAACCTTAGCTAAAGGCAGCGTTCCCAGGTCCAGCTGAAGCAAGAGGATCATTCCATCTCACCTGCATAGTGAGGGAAGGCCATCCCAACCAGCTGGAGATGAAAGCCCTTCCCTTGCCACCCAGTGATAGGCAGGCAACCCTGGGTACTTTAGGTTGGCTCAGAGGAGTCTGGAAACCCCACTTTGCAGGCGGCAGCTCATGGGAGAGCAATGGAGGCTGTCAGGGCTGGGCAGAGGAATATCTCCATGAAATCCAATCCTTCCTGCCATCCTGGCAAATAGTGGGGATGGTTTGCTTATGATGACATCAGTTTCTGTGGACTCCGACCCATTTTTTACACCGGCTCTGGCTTATGTTGCCTTCCCCTTCTGCTATGCATCTCCTGTCTCCCGATGCTGCTCAGCACACCTCAGCCATGTTTTGTGGGATTTAATATTTCACTACATATTTGATGCATCCAAGTTGTTTATCAGACAAACAGACAAATTAAACTTTATCAGGCTCTGAAATGCCAAGACCTTTTGTGTTCTCCCGGCATGCGTAGAGAGGATAAAAATTGCGGCAGCTAGGAGAGCAAGGAGCCTTGCAAAATATATAGCTTTGATTAATACTTTCAATCCAGTCCCAGATTAAATATATTGAAAACATTTAATAATAACCTTTCCACCTCCCTTGGTGAGATGTGCTTAGCATTTGATTCGTCTCTGCGTCTGGAGGTTAAGACGCCTAGCTTTCGGAAGGTTATGCATTGTGCCTGGCTGGGCCTCTCTAGGCTCTTGCAGGCAGCAGTCTTTATTTCCGCTGATGAGGGGTTGAGAAATGTGCTTGCGGGTCTTGGTAGCAAAGCATTTTTAGCAGCAAAGCCAGTTATTACTCAGCGGGCCAGAAAGTGAATTGGTAAACATGGCTACAGGTTTCAACAAAGCAATCCTTTTAGTTGGTCAAGGGAATAAGACTTAAGAACATCGACTGGGAGCTTGCTCTGACAGCATGCAACCTTTTTTTTTTTTTTGCACAGTTAAGCCACAGCGAAGGAGCTGCCTTAAGAAACTGGTCCATCTAACTCAATGTCGTCTCCACTGGCTGGCAGCAGCTCTCCAGGATTGCAGGCAGTGGTCTCTCCAAGACTTACCTGGAGATGACAGGGATCAAACCTGGGACCTTCTGCAGGCAAGGCAAGATGCTTTGCTGCCAAGCCTCTTCACTCCTTCCAAGTCACATCCTCCCCTGTCACTTATGAGAGGACTGCTGTGTCCTTAGAACGATGGAGCAGCCATGGTGCTCACTGTACACAACCAATGCTTTTGCTGCTCTTCACAAACACACCATGACTCACTAGAATGAAGCTCATGACCACTTCTGGGCTGTGGACCACAGTTTTGGAGCCGCTGCACTAGAGTCATTATTTGTAAAATGGGAGAAAGGACACTCACAATACTCCTTTGAAAAGCAAAGCAAGCACAAAAAAGCTTGCACCCCACCCCTTGAGAGTTTCATCTACATTTCTCTGTCCTTTTCCATAATTCTCCAACAAAATTTCTTCTCATTAGTTGTGGGGGAATGGTTTGGGAAAAAATGCAGAAGCAGCTTTCAATACAGGCCTCGTACGACACAGAGAGAACTAAACCCTCCGGGTACTCCAGAGGGTTCTGTGTTTGGTCAAGTCTGATCACACAAAGTTTCTGAAAGATATTTCTTTGAGACTGTTCCTCTCCTTGATTTCCTCCAGAGGGAAAGTGCACAATATACCTAGATAAATAAGTAAAACTGTAATAGCAGTTATGTGGGGAGGGAAGGTGGGGAGTGACACGCATTTACTTCTCTTTGCTGTCATCTGTCAGGGATTGGGTTTAGGGAGAATTTAAAATGCTTGAAGTTGCAGCGGTTGAACGTCTCTGCGAGAGAGAACTCCTTACAGTGACTGGCTCATATGTCAGTTTATAAGTCAGAGCATGAATCCTTTTTTAAAAATCCCATGTAATTTTTTTTTCAGCTGCAAAGGATTTGGGGATCTTATCAATGGAGAAAGAATATGGTGAAGGTTTCTTTTGCCTCAGTTCAAATATAAAAGGGTCCTGCTTTAGTTAGACTTATCTGGTACTTTAAATAAAATTTAAGGCACAGGAATTAAAGAATCACTGAGCTGTGGAGCCAGACTGATCCGTAAAAGGAATCGGCCTGCTGTTCAATACTAAATACTCTTAGATGCTCTGTATTTAGATGTGGACTTATGGAGTCCAAAATCATGCTCTTAAGATTTGTTTGAGAAAGGAAAAGCTTGTTGGCATTGATGTTATTCTAAAGTCACAGCCGAATGCTATATGGCATAGGTCCAGGCCATCTGAAGGACTGTGTTCTCCTATATAAACCTGCCCAGGCTCTGAGATCTTCAGACATCAATTAACTGTTGTGGAAAGATGTATTCTTAATTGCCTGCAATGGTCTGATGGAATAGAAAAGTTTTCAGTGGGTGTTTAAAATGCTGAGACAGACAGCACCTGCTGAACCTCTATTGGCAGAGTATCCCACCATACTAGGCTGATGACACTATACACTTAATTTCTTGTTAGCAAATGAGCCTCACCAACAGCAGACCCTCCAAGTGTCCCTATTTTACAGGGACAGTGCTGGATTTACAGAAGTCATCCCAGTTTCTGATTTCATTCCAGAATTTCCAGCTTTTCCTCAGGACGTCTCCATTTTCGATGGCAAAACGTTGGATGGTATGGCGTTATAAGACCCCCTGAGCCAAGGAGATAAGTAACTATACAACCTTTAGAAGACATCTGAAGGCAGCCCTGTATAGGGAAGTTTTTAATGTTTTATTATGTTTTTATATCTGTTGGAAGCCACTCAGAGTGGCTGGAGCAACCCAGTCAGATGGGCAGGGTATTGTTGCTGCTGCTGCCACTGCCGTTGTTGTTTTTGTTGTTATTGAATAGGATGTCCCTATTTTCATTGGAGAAATGTTGGAGGGTATGCAACAGATGATCTTGGTGAGCTACCTGGGATATGAGGTTCAGGTGATACTTACGGTACCCTGGCCCTAAGCTGTTCGCTGTTCCAGTGAGGGAGAAAGAGTATGTGTGTGTGTCTGTATATATAGATATAATATCACTCTGCCTAATAATCTTCAGGACACCCTGGTTGATTCTTTGAATGGGAAGCCACTTGCTTTGATCTCATCTGATTGTTTCTTGTCCATCTGCTTTTAAAAAATCTACCGTATATTGTTCTTTTCAAGTTAAATCAGTAACTGCCTTGGATATCCATTATTGATAATATTGTACTACTAGTAATACTGCTACTGCTACTACTGCTACAGAAAGTGAAAGTGGTTGTGTTGATCTACAAGAAAAAAGAAATCCCAAATCCATATTATGGCAATACCTTTATTTTGTGACACTTTGGTTGGTCTAAGAAGTTTAATAAAGACTTTAAAATTATACAGCATGTTTCTGATTTCTGGGGCAAAAGTCAGAAGGTCCCATGGAATCCAGGGGATTACGCTGGGTGATGCTGTAACTGCAACTCCAGACTGTTTCGTGTTTGTTTTTTTAAGGAAGAAAATCTTCTCCTGGACTCCAGTCTTTACTTACAAATTGCTTGCTGTGTTCTGCAGAAGCGCAGAGGAGTTTATTATGTGTTCTGAAGCAAAGTCCCTTGGGCAGAACAACCTCTTCAAGCAAAATTGTCAAGGGAGTGGAATCTACACTTTGGTAGCCTGGAGGCTGTTATTAACATACTTCAATAAAGCTTCATTTAAGGATGTAAAACTGCTGAGTTTTGCATTCATGAAAATGAGGGTCTGGAACAGCATCACTCCTAAGCAGAAGTAAGTCCCACTGCCTTCAGCTGAGATTACTCTGAAGTAAGTGTGCCTTGGTTGCACTATTAGGCTGCAACCCCAAACATACTGTCTAGGGAGTAAGTTCCTTTCAGGGGTGCCAACTTGAATTAAATATGGGGATGGGTAAGCCCTGCCCCATATAATCAATCACAAGATGCGGCACACACATATAATTTGAATGGCAATGCCCATCAACTGGGGGGGGGGGGCTGACCCCTTCAAATAGTTTACTGGGAGAGGGCAAAGGGACCTTGGCCCCTAGGAGTTGGCTCCTACGGCTCTGTTTAACTGAGTTGGACTTCCTCCTGAGTAAACATGCACGAGATTGCACAGCTATTTATCCAGGCACTTCATCAAGAAATTAAATTACCGTTCCATGCTTTCCAGTCTTCTTTTTCTAGTGAGGAAGATAGATAGTTAGAAAATCATGATTAATTCATAAATGAATGCTAACTACAGAATGTGCAGGTTAAAGGTGCAGATTTTGCTAATGATTTAATGAACTTAAGACACAGGTTTACTTTTCTTCTTCTTCCCACCTGCCTTATATGCATGCTTTAAACCACTTTCTGGCTGGGTATCAGCTATAGGTATTAGGGACTTCAGCAGATACTCCTATAGGGCCATAACTCTCTAGAGTTGTGTCTGTGTCATACCTGGGGGTCCTTAGGGAGTTCTGACCCCTGGCACCACCTGCAGCAGGGCTGGGGAACCTCCAGGCCACCAGGGGGTCCAATTTGACCCGTGAGGCCATTTCCCCCCAGCGATGCCCAAGGCATCATCATCATGTGCCACCCATCTGACTGTGTTGCCCCAGCCATTCTGAGTGGCTTCCAGCAAAATATAAAAACACCAAAACCTCAAACTTCCTTATACAGGGCTGCCTTATACAAGACTAGAATACATAGTTGTATTCTAAAAGTCACATAGTTGTTTATCTGTTTGACATCAGATGGGAGGACTACCAAGAAGGCCCTCTGCTTGGTTCCCTATAACTTCACTTCTTGAAGTGAGGGAACTGCCAGAGGCCCTCAGAGCTGGACTTCAGCATCTGGGCTGAATGATGGGGGTGGAGACATTCCTTCAGGTAGGATGCCAGCAGATGGGTCGGGTCGGGTAGGGCACCACCCATTTCCTGTGGGGGGACTGCTGGGCAGACAGACTCCTGCTGAGAGCAGGACAGAGCCCTTGCCTTCAAGAACACATTGGTGAAACAGACTCCTCCTCTTTGTGGCTCAACTAGTGCCTGACCTGGATGACGACTGGTGCTGGGTTTGTATTAGACATAATACAAATGGGGAAAGTGTTAGGGAAAGAACACGAGAATTCAGGCATCTGTTCATCACAACTGCACAAATGCTTCAGGACTGGTGAGATGGCCACTGAATAAGACAGTTCAGGAAGGGGAAAATGACAAGTTAGTTACAGCCAAGCTCGTGGTGTGGGCCTTACAGTCTCACTTCTCCCTCTGCTGCAGCCAGATTTTAGGTCCCTGTCACAGATCTATGGAAGTGAAATCTCTTCATTGTGAGTGGTGGTGAATGTAGCCCACGAAACATAAATGTACATGCACATATCTTAGGGAATCATGTGAAACACTGCTTGCCATTTTGATGCTGATGAAGCTGAGATTTCCTAATGTTGATACTTGCTGGTAAGACAGTTGGGTATTCCCAGTAGGGATGGGCAAAACACTCTATTTCAGTTTATCTCACTTTTTCATTTCTCCAATCTTTAGCTCAGTTCTCTACATTTCCACATCAGTTTGTGTTTCTTTTTTAAAAATAAAAGCCCTCATGAAAATTCATCAGCATTTTAGTGCAAATTTCTCCTAATATGAACCTCGCTGTGTGTAATTTTGCCCAATCTACACGTTTTGGAAAAGCAATCTTCCTTAATGCATGATGCATTATTTTAAGCCATTTTTCACTAATGTATGCATTTATATGCATACATTTATATGCATTTTTGCACTGGGCTGCAGAACTGCACTGCAGAGTAAATTTCAAAGGAGGGTTGCGTTTCGGTTTGCATAGTGTGATTAGGTAGGTTCACCTTTAAATCCAAACTGAATCAAAGTTCTCCCCATCCCTAATTTCTTCAGCCAAAACAAACACATGTATTTTTTGATTCTGAAAAGAGCACAGAAGAGGCCATGACAGTAAAGAAGGCCCAGCAGAGAATTTATTTCCTCAGACTTTTAAAGAAGAACAATCTGAGTGAGAGACTGCTGGTGTCCTTCTACCGAGGCTCCATAGAGAGCATTCTTACATACTGTATTTGTGCTTGGTTCTCCAGTTGTACAGCTAGGGAGAGGAAGGTGCTCCAGAAGGTCATAACCACAGCACAAAGGATTATTGGTCAACCTCTCCCATCTTTGGAAGAATTGTACGGTTCCCGTTGTCTTAGGAAAGCAAACAACATCCTGCAGGATTCATCTCACCCGGGATACAGTCTGTTTGCACTACTGCCTTCTGGCAGGAGATATAGAAACATCAAGTCAAGGACAAATAGACTGAAAAACAGTTTTTACCCGAGAGCTGTGGCCCTTTTGAATGCTGTAACTCGATAGTGTGACCTGGGAGATTGATGGGTGTGGGTGTGGCTGGAATGTGGTTTGTTGGTTGGTTGTTGTTGTTGGTTGTTGTTGTTGTTTTGCTTTTGTTGTTTTTAAGGGATGGCATCCAATTTCGTTGCACTTGTGCAATGTTGCACGTGTGTAATGACAATAAAGAATCTATCTATCTATCTATCTAAATGAACAAAACAGGCAGATTTGAACTTTCAGCAGCATGTTCTTGGGGCTAGGATGGTTTGGGCAGTGATCCTTGGCATGGGAACGTTACAAGCGTGTCCCTGTTTTCTTCTCTGCAATTTTGGAATGTCTGCTGTCTCGCTCCACCTTGTCCAGCTGTGCTTTCAAATGACCACTGTGGATTCTCTGGGAGCTTATTTTTATCCCTTCATTTGCTGAAGGTCCTGGAAAAGCTGCAACAAAAGAAAACACATAGAGGGATAATTCTACCTTTACCTCCTGTGGAAGGAAGGCGAACTAATTAATGACTTCCCTTCAACTGGCAGTGCACAGAATAGTAATTTGGGTCCTAGCTAGCCACGGATGTGGGGGATTTATTGTCGATTCACAGGATTGTGAATGCCAGCACTGCAATTCTCTACGTCTTAACTTACAACTGGGATCAATACTGCACTCACTGTTTCCCCTTGTATATTTTATTTATGGAACACATATATTGAAACTTTGAAGAAGAAGAAAAAGAGAGAGGAGAGGATTTATTGTCACCACCACGTTTGATTTAAACCCTCTAGTTTGTTGTTTACTGAAACAAAAACCAATATTGTGGGTAAGAATAGATTCCAGGTGTGCGCTTGTGCAAAGAAGGCTCTGTTTTCATTTTGTAGGAAGAATGATGGGCCCAGTCATTGGGCCTGGGATACCATTGTCCTGAGCAGTGGTCCTGGAGGAATGATGTTGATAGTTGGCATGTTAGTTGGGTCACGTAGAGTTGGGTCACTAAGAGTGAACTCAGGTGGTTGAGTGCCTCTGCATTTGCACGTTGGAAATGAAATGGGCCTACTGAAAACTAAAGGAATGGTTTCTACATGTGTATATGTCTACAGTGCTCTAGTACTACATATGTTTTTGAATTTAAAAGGATATTTAAAAAAAATAAAAATCAAAATTGATAAGAACCTGCAAGCTTTCAGAATGCAGAAGAGAAGGGGTATCTTGGCTATGTTCCTTCTTTTCCAAAATGTATGCTAGCCATACTAACTTGTGATCAGCTAAATGTGTACACTAGCCTGTGCAGAAACCTCCATCTTTTCTGTCTCTCATTCCCCTACCTCTTGACTGACCGTTTTCCCTCTCCATGTCAATTAAACTAAATTAGGCCAAGAGCTACAGATTAACACTCCTTGGTCCTGCTTACACTAGGGGCTTGCCTAAGGCAAGCAAGTGACCCTATGGCATTGTTCAACTAACACTCTAGGCTCCAATCCACACTATGTATTTAAAGTAGTCTTATGCTACTTTAACAGCCTTGACATGCCCCAAAGAATCCTGGAAACTGTAGTTTGCTACTCTAGTTTCTTAAGGGTGCTGAGAGTTGTTTGGAGACCTTATTCCCCTTGGAAAGCTACGATTCCCAAAGGTCCCTGGTAAGCCATCTTGGGAACTGTAGCCCAGTGAGGGATCTTCTAACAACACCCAGCACTCTTCAGAAACTAGAGTCCCCAGGATTCTTTGGGGGAAACCATGAATGTTTGAAGTGGCATTATAGGGCTTTAAATGTATAGTGCAGATGGGGACATTAGTCACTAGAGCACACAATTGCTTCCAGGGGTGGTGGTCTTGCTCTAGTGTAGTCAAAGCATGCAACAGCAATAGGCCCATATGCTAGCTGCTCTGGACTAGATGACAGGTTTTGGAGCGTCTTAAAAAGGCAAGAAAAACTCAGTGATCCTATTACCTGAAAAGATGCAGTTATCTATCTATCATCTATCATCTATCTATCTATCTATCTATCATCTATCATCTATCTATCTAGCATCTATATATCTATCTATCATCTATATCTATATCTATTGCTTCCTTCCTCCCAAAGGAGACCAGGGCAACAAACACATCAGACTTAAAATGATGCACTAAAAATAAAATAACAATACAGCTAACAACTTGTGAAAACAATTACGTTGTCTCTCCAATAATAATTTCAAGGTTGCCAAAAATAGAGACTTTCTGCCATTAAATGCCTGGGCAAACAGTTTTGTTTTTTGTTTGTTTTTTAAATAATCCTTCCTGAAAATTAATATAGAGGGAGACAAGCAGACCTCACCAGGGAGTGCATTCCACAAATGGGGAATCACTATTTAAAAGGCTCTGTCACTGGTCATTGCCAAGTGGGCAGCCCCCAGGGGCAGCACCACCACCAGAGCCTCCCCTGCCGATTGTGGGGCCAGGGAGGGCTGAATGTTGTGTTTCTTTCTGCATGGATTTTTAAGGATCCCCTGCTTTCGAAATCTGCCTGGAAATGGGATAGGATGGACTAAATCCCATTCCATGTAGAACTGGGGTGGACTGGACTTTTATGGATCTGTCTGTCCGTAGTTCCAATGCAGCAGTGTTTCTATATGAGTGTTGCCCCAGAATGATAGGAGTTTTCAGCAGTGGGTTTCTTCCCTGGATAAGTGCTTTCCCCCTATGATTGAGCCCGTTTTGTCACTTTGATAAAATGTGTAGCCTCCGACTCCCAACATAAATTTATATATTTGTGGATTTGGTGGGATGCAAGTAGTAGACTGTGTATTTTATTTTATTTTATTTTATTTATTTGCAAATATCCTCACATGGTGAAATGATAACTGTGCTTATTTTAACAGGTGAGTGAACCAGATAAAGCACACTTATTTTAAATTCTAACATTCTGAACCTGACCAATTTGAACAGAAAAATGGGGGTGGGTGTGCTTAGTTTGGACAATTAACTGTAGGAATATGAATGTTCCCTTATCCCTGCCCCTGATCTGCTACCTGATGTGCATAAATTTAGAAGGTGACACTTATCACTTCATTTCCTTAACAAGAAAACATCCATGTGCTAAATTGCCTGTTAATGGCACAGGAACCCTTCTATGGAAAAAAAGGGGGAAAACCAGCAGTCCTAGGATCTCATTGAGAAGTCAACCCAGAGAATACTGCTTGCTAAGTATTGGAAGACACAAGATTTACCCACCGTGGAGGAATGGCAGACGCAAGTAATCGACTATATGGAGATGGCTGAAATGACTGGCAGAATCCGTGACCAGGGAGAAGATCTGACTGAACAGGACTGGAAAAAGTTTAAGGACTATCTACAAAAATATTGTAAAATTTCTGAGTGTTAATATGATGTGGGAAGTGAAGGTAACAGGGTTGGTGTGACTTGGTTAAATGTGAATTAAAAGAAGAATGTTCAAAGGGACAGGGGGTTATGAACAGATCAGTATTATGTCATAGTATATAAGATGGATCATAAATAATGGAAAATTGGGACATAATAATTAGAAGAATATAAAATTAAGTATGGCTTAAATAAGGTTTTGAATTTGCTGAATTGGATTGGAATAAAGAGGAACACAAAAAAGGGGGACGTGAGGAGGTCAAGACAGAGGGGTATGGAACTTTATAAACTTAAGAAAAAGGGTTTTTCATTTTTTCTCTTTTTTAGTATTTTTCTTTTTTTTTGGTTATATATTTCTGTTTTTCTGTGTCATTATTTTTTATATGAACTTTATGTATGGAAATGATATGTTTTGAAATGATGAATTCTTTGTTTTCTTTTGCAAAATCTTAATAAATATCTATTTAAAAAAAAAAAAAGAGAAGTCAACCCAGACATGGAAGGTTATTTGTCCATGCCACACCCCCTGTTTCCTTGAAAGTTTGGGTTGTATCCAATATCACATCTCCATTTGCACTATACATTTAAACAGTACCATGCCACTTTAAATTGTCATGGATTTCCCCCAAAGAATCCCAGGAACTGTAGTTTGAAAAGGTGCTGAGAGCTGTTGGGGAACCCCTGTTCCTCACTCAGAGATAACAGTCCTCAGACTGGGTAGAGGGACTGATTGTTAAACTGTACTGAGAGGTATAGGTGTGGTTGGGGAGTTAAGCAATGCGAGCAGGGGCATTGATGCTTTTGAATTATGGTGCTGGAGGAGACTCTTGAGATTCCATGGACTGCAAGAAGATCAAACCTCTCCATTCTTAAGGAAACCAGCCCTGAGTGCTCACTGGAAGGACAGATCCTGAAGCTGAGGCTCCAATACTTTGGCCACCTCATGAGAAGAGAAGACTCCCTGGAAAAGACCCTGATGTTGGGAAAGATGGAGGGCACAAGGAGAAGGGAATGACAGAGGACGAGATGGTTGGATGGTGTTCTCAAGGCTACCAGCATGAGTTTGACCAAACTGCAGGAGGCAGTGGAAGACAGGAGTGCCTGGCGTGCTCTGCTCCATGGGGTCACAAAGAGTCGGACATGACTAAACGACTAAACAACAACAAAGCTGGGGCACAGCCCCTAGTCATAGCATACATGGGTATTGTTTTGAGGCAGTGCTGAAAATCTGTTTCTTTGGATGTCACACCATTCTCAAGGTAGGATTTTACACAGTCAGTTAGCTAGGTGGATTGTAACAGTTTTCCACTTGATAAAACTGTACCCATCACCCCCCCCCCCGCTCAGTGTTATCTTAGATAGGCCATTTTCACTCTCTGAAGTTAGGTGATGAACTGACACAATCTGTGATTGTCAGACTGTGATAAGATTCAAAGAAATTGCCATGTGATTATTGCAGTTTATCCCATGGAAAACCAAGTTTGATCGCATTGGCTGATCATGTGAATTTTGTTCTCTAAGCGTCTTTCTGCCTTTGCCCCTTCTTTTCATCCACAACGCTGTCTTTTCACCAGTTGTTAGAAATGTATAATTGTTGAGCTGCATGGCCATCTAATCTGGCCCCTGACTCAGTGTGTGATATTTGTAATGGCAGCTAGGGGTGGAGGAGGAATTAAAGTCAGTTCACATTTAAAAGCAAACCTACCTAATCTGCACTTTCTGAAACAATTTTCAAACCAATCCTCAGCTATTGTTTGAAATTTGCCCTTTCCCAAACTTTGCAGTATGACAGCCTTTTGAGAATTTGAAGATGACTAAATCTTCTCTTCTCCAGGACAGGATCTGTTGATTGCAGATACCAATTAAGGAGTATACCAATTAATGGATGACGTTTCCCCCACCTTGGAAGAATGGCAGATGAAAGTGATAGACTATATGGAATTGGCGGAAATGACTGGCAGAATCCGCGACCAGGGAGAAGAGTTGGTGGAAGAAAATTGGAAGAAATTTAAAGACTATCTGCAGAAACACTGTAAAATTAATGAATGTTAAAATGATGCAGGATTGAAATGAGATGGTTTTAGTAACAAAATTAAAAGAATATGCAAAAAAGGATTGATAATTAGATGAAAATATGATGTTTAAAATGTTAAGATTTATAATTAAGATAAAAACAAAGAGGGAAAGGATTTGCTGAATTAACTATGTGAACTGGAATACAAAAAAGGGAGGTGCGAGGAGGTCAGGAAACGAGTAATTGAAATATAAGACATGAAAAGTTTGATTTGTTTTTAATTGTTTTTTATTTTTCACATATTTTGTACTTTTCTCTGTATTTTTGTATCTTTTTTCTTTGTCTTTTTTATTTTTCCTTTCTTATATTGTAATTTTCTTTGTTTGTAAAATCTCAATAAATATCTTTTAAAAAAAATTTAATGGATGACATTTCCATTAATTGTATGGGGTGTTAGGGGGAGGGGTAGTACCTCTGGAGGGGACACATCCTGCTCCTTCTGGGGTAGTTTGACCATCTTTTTGTCCCAACTCAGCTCTCAGGAGTCAAGAAGGTGGTTTTTGCAGGTGCTGTAGAGGGAAGTGAGAGGCAGTTGGGGCTTGTCAACCTGGGAAGGTAGCCCATGTTGAAGGAAAACTCTAATCCTAAACCTCTGCTGCTTTGTGGGATATCTTTGGAAGAATGTAAGGCTAAGGAGTAAACTCTACACAAATCCAGAGTGGTGTGCTGAATATGGTTGGGTGACGCCTTATATGCCACCTTCCAGCAACCCCTGCACCAAGATGGCGTCAAACATATTGCTCTGCTTTCTTTTGGACCAAGAGGGGGGCCTTGTCATCTGGGCAGCCCAGGGCCTCCATACATTGCCCATGTTTGCGACCTGAAGAGGTCACTTGGTTGCTGCTAATGCAGCAGTTTGACTTCACCCCTGGAGACACACTCCATAGTCTCCCAGGACTCAGATGCCAACAACAACCACCATATCAACAGCCATTACCTATCATGGAAATGGAACCTCCAATTCCAGAAGCAGTATATTTCTGAATTTGCTGGAACAGAGGATAAAATAAAGAATCTGGATGGCTAATATTGGGTTTATCATGGCTGTGCTGGCTGGAGCCGATGAGAGTTGCATTGCAAAAGAACTGAAGGGCACCAGGTTGGATAAGACTGGACTCGATGGAATTTGTTTGATGTGATAGGCTCTCCTTGTTTTTTTATGATGATTTTACCTATTTTTCCCTACTTACTTGATAGACACAGAGATAATGGCATTTGTGTATTGACTTTTACTAAATGCCTGTGAAACCTTTGCGCACTGAAAAAATAATCAGCTATGGCATATGCTGTTATACTCAGTTCCCTCTCCCCACCAAGCTATATAATTAATAACCACTTTACTTTCCAGAACACTTGCTTTAACAGTGATAAACACTTAATCAGTGTCAACTTTTCAATTTCCTTAATCCTTGAATATCCTTATATCTCATCCATACCCCCCACAGGAAACTAAAGAATCTCCCACTCCCCTTAACACACAACACACCAGTTTATCGGGTTTTTCAGAGTATCAGTTTAATGGTTACCTTAGAAAAGGAAATATAATGATGGAAGCCTGGCTGTACGGTTGATATATTGCAAGGAGGTTTCGCCCGTGAATTCCAAATAGGAGTAACATTTTTTCAAATATGTATTGTCAAAGCCATTTTCTCTCCAATAACACTGCACATAAAATTTTTACAAGTGTAATGGCTATTTTACTTGCAGTTAAAAAGTGCATACAATTGCAATACATCAGCTGTTGTTAAAATGACATGAGGGAATATATATGGTGTATTTTTACTCATCATATTTCAGATTTCTTTACTGTCAGTGTTTCCCGGTTAAAAAACAGACTATTAGTAAGGGATGATGGCAGAGGGAGGGAGGGAGTGCCAAAAATATATTCTGGGGATTTTTGTTTTCCAGCTGATGAATGCCGGCCTGTAGATAGATGTTTTGCATACAGAGCATCTGGAAGCTACATCTGGGCTTTAAATACCCATGAAGCCATGAAGTTTACTGGGTGACCTTGGGACAGTTACTGCCTTTCAGCTGAACCTACCTCACAGGGTTGTTGTGGGGATTAAATGAGGCAGGGGAGAGCCATGTGCTCCACCTTGAGCTCATTGGAGAAAAAGGTGGTTATAAATGCAGTAAATAAATAAGTAAACCTTAATATGTTTGCCAGAACAATCCAATGGAGGTCATAAGAGGAACCTGCTGCATCAGGCCAGTGGACTGTTTTCATAGCGGTCAACCAGATGCCTCAGTTGGCAGCCCACCAACAGGACCTGAGAAGAACCACACTCTCTCCTCCTGCAGTTTCCATCAATAGTAGAGGTAGAACATAGCTATCAGGTTGGGTAGGACAGTAAGTTAGTTGCACAGGAACAGCCACCTTTCCTAACTAAGGTGAGGATGGCTAACTCTTGGTCCAAGGGCCTGCTGTGGTTCTCCCCAAAAACATTTGGGGACAGATAGTGCATAGTTAAACTATGGAACTCATCCCCACAGGAGGCAGTGATGGCCACCACCTTCAATGGCTTTAAAAGAGGATTGGACAAATTTATGGAGGAGAAGGCTTTTGATGGCTGTTAACCACAATGGCTATGCTCTGCCTCTACAGCTAGAGCCAATAATTCTTCCCATTACCAGTTGAGGGAAACGGTGGCAGGGGAAAGCATTGTTAATCTCAGGTCATGGACAGGTTTCCCACTGGCATCTAATTGGCCAGTTGGCCAGTGTAGGAATAGGAAGGATGACTAGGTGGGCCAGCAGTTTCTTCTGATGTTCTGGTGCTTTTTCTGAATGCACTGATCTTGGTGGTGGTGACAAAAAGAGAGGCTGGAATCAAAATGGCACTGCACTGGGATGAATAGAGATATTTAAACTACTTCTGCTCAGCCCAGTGCCCTGGAAGAGTTGCAATTTACCCCATACTCCTGCTTGTCAGATCAGCCTTTTGATAAATTGGGATGGGGAAATATTGTCTCCACCTCAGCAGATGAGGAGAAGGTGATGCCAATGGACTGTCCCTCACTTAGTCCTACTTAGAGTAGACCCACTGACATGAATGAACCCAAGTTAGCCATGTCCTCAAGCAGAGGTTAATTCCAATGGGTCTACTCTGAAAACCAGTGAGTGGTATTCAACTAAGTCCTACACAGAGAAAAAACATTGAAATGAATAAACCTGTTAGCCATCTCCATTAACTTCAATGGGTCTACTTTGAGTAGGACTTTAGTTGGTTGCAGCACCATGTGTGCATGCATGGGTGTGGACTAGCAACTTTGTCATGGAAATATGCATTTTGTAGCCTGAGGAGAGTCAATAGCAGAGAATGGAAGTCAATACACCAATAAGGATTTTAAAATTTATTTTTAAAATGTCATTAAATAGGAATGAGTCTCTGTCTCCTTTGAGCAGCCTTTATGTTAAGGGGAATGTTGTTGGCAGTCATTATCTAATGTCTTAATACTAATTTTCTGTTTCTGAAGAGTGAATAGCATGATTTGTGATCTGCATAAATGATGCATATCAAGCAATATATGTATTTTTTATTATAGCATATTTGGTCTACTGGGCAGGTAAGAGTGGGGATAGCAATAGGCAATAGACTCTGCTTTTAGTTGACTATGATATACTGAAGTGTTTCATACAGTTTAAATTGTTTTAAATGCTTCTTTGTGGGAAATTATATTTTGAATGGCAGCTAATAAATATTGTTATTTACTACCCCTAACTCTGAGTGTTGAGAGACTCTGGGGTACCAAGCACTTCTCCAGGGTTCAGCATCCTTGGAATGAAGGTCAGTGGAGACTGTGGTGTCCTTAGTATATATGGGTTTGGGGTTTTTTATACCTACAACCTGAGCAGAGAATGCACCCACATACATCTTGCTTCACTTTTACGTTTCTGGGGGAGCACCAAAGTCCAGCATGGAACAGACATGTCCCTCTGTTGATATCTTTTGTCAGATCACCCTAGTGGATGTAGGAAGCAATGGACTAAGAGAGGAGGATGGGAAGGAGTTGCAAGCAAACCCATGTCTTCCAGTACCAATATTAAAATACCATTACCTCCATGCATCCCATGTCCAAGCAGTGAGATGTTTCAAAGATGCAATGCAAGGTTCGATTTCCTTTGAAAGGAGGTCACTGGAGGCATATGTCGTTGATTGATTGATTCATTCATTCATTGATTGAGTCATTCATTCATTCCTTTGATTATAGTAAGTTTATCTACATATATATACCGACTGAGCATAAGAAAATGTTGCTGGACTCCCAGCTCCCTTCCACCCTACGCATCAGGGGCACCTACAACATTGGCGCGCACCGTGCGACACCGTAATTACATCGCAGTGTGAGGTCATTATGTCATGTCACACCGTAATTAGGTCGTGGTGCAGGTACTCCAGCACAGCTGCAGCAACTGAATTGGGGACTGCGCCTCCACTCTGGGGCCTCGTGGAGGAGGCGCAGGATCCAGTCCAGTCACCACAGCTGTAACCGGAGCGCTCTGCCCGCTGCCTCTGTGTGATGCCTGCTGTGGCCTCCAGGTGCTACTCTCCACCTCCACGACTGGGGTCTGCACCTCCGCAGAGGCGAAGAAACATGGAGGTGATATGTGGCAGGTGGCAGTGTGCAGAGGTGACTGTGGAGGCTGCAGTGGTGGGTGGGGGCAGAGGCCGGAGGCCGGGCACCCACAAAAAAATTATGTGGGTGGCCGGGCACCCACAACCCCCTGGGGTTGGCATGCCTGCTACCCAGGTTGGCCAATAACTAAGGATGATGTATAATCTGTCCAACAACATCTAGAAGGTGAAATGTTCCCCATCCCTAGTTCACAGCATTAAAACTCCATTATCCTTCCCCATTAGGCTTCCTGGCAGGGAAACTTTGGCACTTTCACACTTTTTGAGAGTTTTTCACAAAACTAAAACTTGCATCAGACTAAAACTCAAAAGAACTGAAACTTTTCTAAAGAGAAATGACTCCACCTTCACCTGTTGAAGAATTTCACACCCTCCACCCAGAGAATATATTTTGCAAAATGCACCCTATCAACTGGTTAAGCATTTAAATGTAGAAGACACACAATTCCCAAGGTACAATGATGCTAATTTTGAAATCCTTAAGATGGAAGGTTCAGAATTATCAGCACCCAAGCAAAACTTCAGCTCTCACTCTTGGGAGTCGGGTACAGAGAAAACAACAGCCAGTTTAGTTTTTGTGAGAACCTTCAGGCATCATAGAAAATTGGAAAGGGGGTGGGGAAGCATGTTAAAGTCAGGAAGGGATTTAATATTATGTTATCTATCACTGGAAGCCAAAGCTGGGGATGAGCAGGACATTTGCGCAAGGGAATCTGTACAGCAGAAATGTTGTATCACAAGCAGAAAATAGCCAGATCAAATCCAGGAGCAGATTCCAGCTGGGATGAAGTAAACACATACTTTTGATTGAATACATGTCCGTTGGGAGAGTGGGGCTGGGGATGCTTTGGGACAGGAGGTAGAGCTGTGCAAAGAGAGTGGATAAATTGGAATGGTCATCTGGTCTGAACAGAAGATACTATGAGCCAGAACTCAAAGAAAGGTGCAACTTCACTTTTGCAGCCCCCCCCATTGGTGGATTGGGCCCATCAGAACTGGTGGAGCAGGAGGTAGGAGGACGGATAGTCACAAGCTTTTTTACTACTTCATAGAGTGGTTTAATAATCCCTCTTCCCAGGGAACTCTGGGAATTGTAGTTCTGGGTCCCCCTAACAACTCTCAGCACCCTTAACAAACTACAGCTCCCATAATTATTTGGGAGAAGTCATGACTGTTTAAAGTGGCATCATAGTGCTTCGAACATATGGTATGAATGTGGCCTAAAATCTAGACTTAGAATGCCAATACAGTAGGCAGCAGTTGGCACTGCATAACTTTCATGGCTATCTTTTAACACCCTTGGGGTGGTATGAGGATGGAAATGGGGGCACCAAACAGATGCTCAGTCGATAAGTTTTGTCTGTTTGTCTGTGCCAGGCTGTATTCGCCTTCCCCTTCTACCTTTGATGTCTGCAAGCATCCCGGTCTCTTGCCAACATCTGGAGTCGAAAGTCTAAGATTCTGCCTTAATCTTGTTCTGCATCGCTCTTGACAAGCATCATCTGATTGATTGCCAGGGAGTTGGCCCAGAGAGACTTGGATTGATAGTCCAGCTGCTATAATGTTATATTGCTGTCTAGCGGGCTGGGTGACTGCTTGGCACATCTTTCTGACTCTCTGTGCCACCTGAAATATATAGATTGGAACTCTGAAACTTGCAAGGGAAGGCTAATTTTCCATTTCACCTTGACCAGGTCCCTTTTGAGCACTAAAATATGCATTTTGAGGGAAGCATTTCGGCGACTTAAGAGCCAGCCCTCCACAAGAGACTGTGCTCTAGCTTACCTCACTTAAAATGTGTGCTGCTTTTTCAGGGGAAGGGGATTCTGATATGTCTCCAGCATATGGTAGCCATTTAATGCATCCCCCAAAAATATAGGACAAAAAGACTGCATAGATTTGCATGTGCTAATTTATATATACAGATGCAAATTTGGAAATAGTTGCTATAATTTAAATAAAAAATATTGGGGAAGACTGTGGCCAAGTAATCTCAATCTACTGCTCATGGTTGATGGACAAGGTCCCTCTTAGAGTTCTTTATCTTTCAACTAGACTTGGACTTAGACTGGACAGAGGACACCTTCAAATACAGGAGCTTCATCTGTAAAGCAGAACATAGGATCACTCTGTTCCAGCAGCCATCTTCATCAGTGATTATTGTTCTGCTAAGCCAGGGATGGGGAAACTGGAGTTTTCCAGATGTGCCTGGACTACAACTCCCCGTCACCCTAAACCATTCCCATGCAGGTTGAGCTGATGGCTTTGGATTTCCACAAGTCCCCCATTCCTATGTTACCTTTTCGCTCCCTTATATGCTCCTATTATCCAAAAGCATTGCACTCCATGCTGGCATGAAGTTATTTGTTATTGAGCACCATTATCCTGTATGGTCACCCTCATTTTCTGTACTTTATAGGAAATGTCTGCACCTTTTAAAGAATAATAGCCCCCTTTTGAATGCTGATTTAGAGAGTAAAGGTAAAGGGACCCCTGACCTTTAGGTCCAGTAGTGGCCAACTCTGGGGTTGTGGCGCTCATCTCACTTTATTGGCCGAGGGAGCAGGAGTACAGCTTCCGGGTCATGTGGCCAGCATGACTAAGCCACTTCTGGCAAATCAGAGCAGCGCACGGAAACACAATTTACCTTCCCTCCAGAGTTGTACCTAATTATCTACTTGCACTTTGAGGTGCTTTCAAACTGCTAGGTTGGCAGGAGCAGGGACCGAGCAACGGGAGCTCACCCCTTCACGGGGATTCGAACCGCCGACCTTCTGATCAGCAAGTGCTGGGCTCTGTGGTTTAACCCACAGCGTCACCCACGTCCCTTAGAGGGTTCCATTTAGAGAGTAGAACATAATAAAAACACCACTGGATCAGCACCAAGGTCTACCTTGCTCAGCATTCTGTTCCCACAGTGGCCAAACGATGCCTATGAGAGGACAGGCATGGATGCAGGATGAGAGCTTTACAGCTCTCTGCTGCGGCTGGAATTCTGTGACATACCTCCTCTGATACTGGAATTAATATATAGCCACCACTACCAGTAGTCATTGACAGCCTTAACCTCCATCTCCTTTTAAAGCCATTCAGGTTGATTGTCCTCAATACATCTTGCAGTAGCAAATTCCACAAGAATTATGCACTGTGTCAATCAGCTCTTCCTTTTTTCTAGCCTGAATCTTGCACTATTCAGTTTCATTGAATGACTCCAGGTCTGAGAATTATGAGAGAGGAAAAATGTCTTCATATTCCTTGCCTAATAAGGAATGGTTGAGGGAGTTGGGTATGTTTAGCTGAAAGAAGAGAAGACTGATAGTTGATACAACAGCCATCTTCAAATAACATAAAGGGCTGTCACATGGAAGGTGGAGCAAGCTTGTTTTCTGTTGCTGCAGCAGCAGCAGCAGGTAGAACTCAAATTAATGGATTCAAATGACAAGATAGAAGAATCTGACCAAGCAGTAAAAGCTGTTCTAGTCCAATCCCCTGCAATGCAGTAATCACAGCTAAAAAAATCCCTGACAGATGGCCATCCTGGTAAAGCACCTCCAAGGAAGGAGACCTTCTAAGATAGTCCATTCCACTGTTGAACAGTTCTTACTGTTCCTAGTTTTTAGGTATCATCTCCTTCCTTGTCTTTTGAATTCATTGATTGGATGGAACTGAACACACGTGATGCAGAAAACTTACACACAGGGGAGTTGGAGTGAGTGTGGATGGGGCATTGAGTGCAATACTGGTGAGTACACCCCAATGTTTCCTGCTCATATTGGCATTCCCTGGCATTGCATCTGGGCTTCCATCTCTCCACAAAATCTCTCTTTCACTGTCAGCTGTTTGACTGTATGCTTCTTGCCTTACCAGAGGAACATGAAGGGCCAGCCCAAGATATCTAGCTGCTTGAGGCACCACACATACCTTTCAATATTATTTGTTCCATGCATACCATCCAACATTCCACATGAAAATAGGGACATTCTATTCAACTCCAGCTAAATCTTACATCAGCACTGGTGATGGGACAGCATCCTCTAGCAAACTGAAGGCATCAGGACTGTGGGGCACATAAAGCTCTGTTCTTCTACACTTCACTACTGCTGTTACCCACACCCCAGTTTGTGCCACCTGAGGCAGCTACCTCATTCTGCCCAATGGTTGGACATGGAAAGAGGTCCCTACATCTTTATGCCCCCTTTCAAGTAAAGATGGTGGATATTTTTTCAACCTGCTGACCAGATTGTCTTCCGATACAACTTTTCAGGGACCACATGATAGTTGTGGGTGGACTCAAGGGCAAGAGTGGGTGAAGCAAAAAATGCCCATGTCAGCTTTTCAGTAGTGGAGCCTAATTTCTACACACAAAAGCTCCTCTACCAAGGCCAACAAGAGGGCACTTTCCAGCCACACAAAAACCCTCAAGCAGTGTATGAAGTGGGGCTGGTGAGAGGAGCTTCCTGGAGAGTGCATGTGGCTGAGAAGGATGTGTGGTTTTTGGAAGATGCCAAGGACCAGATGGAGAAGCCTGGAGGGCTCCCCCAAGCCTGACCTTCACACCTCTGCTTTTGGACCTTGAGCATGATTGAGTATCTCCTTACATGAGCTAAATATCGAGGCAAAACTGGCCTTGCATTTCTGTCTTCAACTTTGCAAAAAGAAAGAAAGAAAAAAAACATATGCAGGCAAAGAAAGACTTTTTAAAACATCCTGCTGAGCAACTAATGGCAATAATGACAGAGTGAATATCCAGAGCAGCTTCTTTTCTTTCTGCTCACAGCCGATTTCTCCAAGCGTCTCCGCGATTACTTTCTCACCCCTTCGAGAACGGCGGCTACAGCACATTACCATCCTCCTATGATTAGCCAGTGCAGAAAGGAAAGGAGATGAAGAAGGCCTAATTCCCTTGGAGGACAGCGTTTAGTGGCTGTCTGGTCGGAGATATCATGTAATTGCTGCATTGCGAGGAGATTAGCAGGGGGAGGGAATTGATTCGAGTGAGGTGAAGTTTCACTCAGCTATCAGTCACCAGATGGGTTCTAGTTTCTTTTATTATTTTTTAAAATTTTATTTATTTTTTTTTTTAAATAATATTTATTAAGATTTTCAGAGATACAGAAAGAAAAAGAATAGAATACATTCAAAGCCTTCTTTTCAAACACCCTCTTTCCGGGACTCCCTCCTTCCCCCACCCCTACCATATTCCCCTATCATATTGTTGGCTCCACAAGTTCTCAGTTCTAATTAAAACTTAATTTGTTTAAACCATTATTCAAATTTAAATTTAAAATTATTCAGTCCTCACCAGTACCCTTAATAAAAGACAAGAGTTCTCTCCCCAGGGCCCACCCCCTTTCCATTCCACAATTTCCCCTTTTTTTTTAGTGATAAAGACACCTCACACAATAAAGAAATAAGAAACAAGAAATAAAAAGTATAGTAAATGAAAAAAAGCCAATTCAAAAAATAGTTGACAAGCCTTTGGATTCTAGTTCTCCCCCCCCCGTCCCCGGTTTAATTTCCCCCTGACCACTAATCCATATTGTCTGCCTGGAATTCTTAAAGTCCATAAATCACATTTTCCCCCCGATTCCTTGCTGGCTTTTTTCTTTTTATAATTATTTTTAAAGTTATTTTTAAACCATTTAATTTCCAATCTTTAATAAAGCTCCCCCCATTGTTCTTTCCAAGTTGTAGTCCAGTTTCCTCTTGTTCCGCTGCCAAAACGTTCTAATTCAGAAGTTTAGTAGGTCTGCAGGGATTATTGTTATTCAGGAACAAAAACATACGTTCAGTCCCTTCCTTTCTTCAATAGAAAATTCTATTGTTTAGCTAAACACCCTGTAGACACAATATTGTTTCCGTTTCGCAGCTTTCCCAGAAGATAACCAGTCCTGTAGAATTCCAATGGTATTTTTCCACTTACGACCTTCTTTGTAATGTCCCGAAACTCCTCTAGGGGGATTGTTGTAACTTTGTTTTCTCTAGTCCAAAAGTCCGATTGTTATCCATGTTTTCGCCATTTTATATCCAAGTTTTGACAAATTGTAACAAATTGTAGCAAAATTAACCAGCAAAGTCCTCATAATCAAGTCCTCTTTAAATTTCGGACTTTGACAGCTACTTTGACAGCTGTCAAAATCTCCTTCGCTTTTCGCCAGGCTCTCTCCTCAATCACCCCGGTTCCCAGGGGGGGGGGTTACGTTTTCCTTCTCCCTCAATTCTTCCTCCAGCACAGCTCTTGTAGTTTCCCATCGTGGAATTCTTAGTTCTTATCAGCAATTCAATTCTTTTTGGACCTTGGTTTCCCAGTCCTTGTTTTGGAAGGTTTACAGTAGGGAGGGGGACTGACTTCCTTTTTGGATCCCCCCCCCCGCTCGTATCAAATCCGAAAAAAAAATTCTTTTTTTTCTCCTTTTAAACCCGGTTTCCAAATTACTCACGGGTTGTTGTTACAAATCCGAATTCTCAATGGAAGAAGTCAGCGCTCTCCGCCGGATGGCATGCGGCTTCGCTCGGCAGGGATAGCAGAGGACTCAAAGCACCACGCTTCTCCCCGGCACCCGATCCGTAGCCTTTAAAAAGGCTCCTTCACGAGTCGGGAGGGCGCTAGCAGTGCCAGCCGAGTCTCCATGTCCACGGCCTCCGTGGCCGTGGTTTTTAAGGGTCCCCGCGTCGCCGATGCGGTAGGACCCAGCCCCTGCCGAGCAGGCTCCCTCCGGAGCTCGGAGGGAGTCCGCCATTCGGCGATGGCGCCAACCCGGAAGTCTATTATTTTTTTTTTTTTTTTTTTTTAAATTTTAAATGCTAGTCACAGAAGGCAAGGGCTAGAAGAAACTCAGGCTGAGCTCCATCCACAGTCTTTTACAGTGCAACCTGGGCTTGCAATACGAACAGGAAGAACATGGAGATGTATACCAGGTCTGACTCTTCATCCATTTGGTACACTGTTATGATTGATAGACAGTCCTCCAGGGGTTGCAGAAGATGTCTTCCCCATTAAATGCTATCTGATTCTAAGATGTTCTGCATGGAAGGAGTGTTCTCTGCCTTTGAGCTGTGGGTGCAAACAGACCTAGGGAGCTGCTTTATATCTGGTGAGATGATCTGTCCATTTCTCCCAGGATTAAGAATATCAGGATAAGACCCATCTAGGTCAGCATCTTGTTTTCACCATGGCCAACTATGAGAAGCCCACAAGCAGAATCTGAGCCTGCTTTTGACACCTTTATATTTTTTGCCAAGCATGTAAAACTGAATGAACACAAGTGAACTCTGCATAAATTGCAAGTTCCCTGTATAGAAAATGCATTTCTGCTCCCCAAATCAAAGAAATGCACCACAAAGAGGAATGTGCTGATGTCTCCCTGGGGAGATCACCACAGGAGATCATCAGTAGGTCAGTGAAGCTTCTGAGAAGATTCCCAAGTGACAGAAACTGGCAAAATCTAAAATATGATGGAAGGGTTTAGAAGGTGCTCAGTAACCAAAAATAAGAACAAGGGAGAGGAAGTTGGAGAAAGGTTGGATGCCTTTAATCATTAGAAAGCTGCTATGGAAGAATTAGATTGATACTTTTTAAATATAATTTGACCATTTACCACGTGGGTGGAATGCACAGTTCATTTAAAGCAACCATTTTATAAGGTAAAAAAGGTAAAGGTAAAGGTACCCCTGCCCGTACGGGCCAGTCTTGCCAGACTCTAGGGTTGTGCGCTCATCTCACTCTATAGGCCGGGAGCCAGCACTGTCCACAGACACTTCCGGGTCACGTGGCCAGTGTGACAAGCTGCATCTGGCGAACCAGCACAGCACACGGAACGCCGTTTACCTTCCCGCTGGTAAGTGGTCCCTATTTATCTACTTGCACCCGGGGGTGCTTTCGAACTGCTAGGTTGGCAGGCGCTGGGACCGAACGACGGGAGTGCACCCCGCCACGGGGATTCGAACCGCCGACCATGCGATTCTAGGCGCTGAGGTTTTACCCACAGCGCCACCCGCGTCCCATTGTATAAGGTAACAAACCTAAAATAATAAATAACCCACACTAATCTTAAAATAATAACGAGACTTGTTCACATGTTCCATTGTGTCCAGGTACAAGCTGCCTCTACACATGTGCAAGTGTTTGTATGAAGGAGTGTGCACTTATTGATTTGTGCAGCTGTTGTGAACACAGATACTCAGACTCTGACCTGTGTTTCACCGGTACAGTGGTATCTCGGGTTACATACGCTTCAGGTTACATACGCTTCAAGTTACAGACTCCACTAACCCAGAAATAGTACCTCGGGTTAAGAACTTTGCTTCAGAATGAGAACAGAAATCGTGCTCCGGCAGCGCGGCAGCAGCGGGAGGCCCCATTAGCTAAAGTGGTGCTTCAGGTTAAGAACAGTTTCAGGTTAATAACAGACCTCCGGAACGAATTAAGTTCTTAACTCGAGGTACCACTGTATTCAGCACACCCAGTGCCGGATTTATGTATAAGCTAAACAAGCTATAGCTTAGGGCCCCACTCTCTTGGGGGCCCCCAAAAAAATTAAAGGGAAAAAACTGGATGTACATTTCCAGACTATAAGATGAAATAAAATAAAACCTACATACAGCAACAGTGTTTTGTGTTGTGTGGGCTCCTATGATGTAAGTAATGGGCCCCGCCTGCTAGCCTGCTCCCTGAAATAACACTGGTTTGCCCATTTCTATATATAGGGTGCCTACATTCTGCATGGACTTGGCATTTTGCATGGACTTTTCAACAATTACTTTGATAAAATACGTATTTTGTTATGTGCAAATGGCTTTAGATACTTATTAGGTCCATAAATTACCATAAAACATATATTAAAGAACAAAACAACAACAACAACAACAACAACAACAACACAGTAACAATTTGTTGTTGACAAAGGACAGCTGGACATATAAAGGGCCCCATTACCTTCAGTAGCTTAGGGCCTCATCAAACCTAAATCCGGCCCTGAGCATAGCACATGAAGAAGCCTACATTGCTGCTCTTTCAGATCCCTTATTCTGAAGCTGTTAACAGCTATTTATGTCACCACTAACAGCTTGAACTTGGACCTGAAATGTACTAGAAAACACAGAGCAGAAGGTGGCATTTTAGCCTCATAACAGCTTTGTGAGGCAGGATAGGTTGAAATCTGGTGGTTGACAAGCAATAATTTGAACCCGAGTCTAAGTTCCTCTCATTTCCATTATACCTTGTTCTCTTTCAGCCACTATGGTTTTCCCAAAGCCTTGTCTCTTGCAGAGTGAGATGTGACTGGAAAAGGTAGACATTTAGTGCAATGCAACCCTTTTAGAACCTCACCTGCCAATTTAGTGCCATAGCGACAAAGTTAAGTTTTGGGCGGTTAAAATTACACAGTGTGAACTTTTAATTTAACTGATCTCAGCTGCTGCTGAGTGGCCTCGACTAAATAGGCAGTTTTGCTTGGCATATTTGAGTATTTTTAGAAACTTGAGCGGTGAAAAGTACATGGTAGCAAGACACTTCCCCTGTTGGAAAGAGAGAAAGAAGATCACATATAGGGTTGATGGGGGATTGAACTCAAATGTACTCTATGTCAAGGGCTGTAGCCTGAGACAGGAGTAGAAATAGTTGATCGTCTAATCTTCTGCCTATGACTGCTGTGGACGGTATATTTTGTAGTGCAGGAGCTCATAACGACAGCCCCCGGAACCACACCACAAAGGAGAGTAAAAAATGCAGGCAGCCATGGAATTTCCCCCGGAAGAAAATTATGAAATAATTTCTATTACAGAGAAAGGACCAGGGAGAGATTGAGATTTTTCAGTTTAGGGATAACAGACTTGCATGCTCAGAAGCACAACACAGCAATAACGATAATGGTGATGATGATGATAACAACAACAACAACAACTAAAAAAAAGAACAACAAATTAGGCATATAAATATGAAATTATTATTTTTTTCTTTCCCTTCATTCCAGATCACATAAGAGCATGTTCTACATATAATAAACAAATACTCTAGGCCTGGAATGTTGCAATCTTTGTTCATTGTGATGTATATGTAATAAAACTATGTAATATCATCTGGTGTGCCATCTTCTTGGATGGGTCTTATTGATGTGTTATTCTTTCCCCATTGTGACAATGTTCCACAGGGATTACTATGTCAATATTAAGGTCATGTACAGTTTCCCTCTCCCATTGATTGGCATCTGAAGAGAATTTCTTGGGAAATTCTTTTCTGAGAAATTTTGGGCCGGCTCTTCTCCTGGGTGAGATGAAAAGGGAACCACACGGTGACATCAACGCAGAATCAGTTTGTTATCTGCACCCTCTGCAAGGCTCTGCCTTCATGGTCAGAAGGAGTAATGGTTCTGAAAACCAGTTCCTGGAAACTGTAGAAACAGGGGGTGCTCTTGTGCTTGAGGGTTTCGTACAGCCATCTGTGAAAGGAACAAACTTCCAAATGTGAATGCCAAACTTGAAAGTTAAAAGTTCTGTTCAGCCAATAGTTTTGATCCACCTGGAAAATCAGCTCTGCTGAAGATGCCACCTTTTCTTAGGAAAACAGACAAGAAAGGCAGTTGTGGGGACTGGGAAGTAAACTTTGGTTGTTTCCAGGGCTGCGGTGCATGTAATGAGGAGGGTTCCATTGGTGTGGAATGGCTTGGCTCAGATAATATTTTGGCAGGTGGGGGACCCACTGAAGCATGCAGGAACTGTGTCAGCTTTGATAAAGCTAGCCAATCATTATGCGCCAGCCTGAAATATCTGTGCTGTCAGAGTCATTCCGGAATCACCAGCGAGCCCCTCGTTTATGAATAGGGAGCTATATTTTATGTTGCATGCAGTAATTGCAAGATGGACTGAGCTAAAACAGGTGGGGGGAGGGGAGAGGCTACTCTGTGGTGTGATTAATGCAGTCTTTATCACCTTGCGATGTAGAATAATTATTTAGAGGTGCAAACAGACTGCATGACTGCTTCCCAGCAAGAAGTGTTACATTTAGGGTTAGCAATACTTGGGGATGCAATATATCCTATATACCAACATTGGGGAATCTCTACCCTGAAGGTCTGAGTAGGTCCATCAACCCTCCCCAATTGGCCCATGGCATGATTTGGCTTAAGCCATGCCAACCTGCACATCACCTGATGGCATATGGGGGGGTATTATTGTTTTATGTTTCTATTTAACTAGTTACTTGTGTTTTATCTTGTATTTTATTTTGTGAACCACCCTGAGATCTTTCAATGAAGGTTGGTATAGAACTTAAATAAATAAATAATAATTGGGGGTGGGGCAGGTAATGCAGCAATGCTGGATTTTGCTATATACGTTTCCCTGCCTCTGCTGTATACTTATATTTAACTCATTATCTGAGTCTGTATCCTTATGTAGGTGAAACAGCACCAGCCATACAAAAGATGGAGTTATCAGCAGGTTGGGAGGAATTGCAAGCTCTGTAGACAAACATCTGAAGGAACCCCCCCCCCCAAAGAACAATGCCATACCAGTAAGCAGTAGCAGACAGCTGTTCTGGTGTTTGTTGCAGGGAAGCCTGACTGTGAAAATGCTAATGCATTGTTCACGCAAGGTTGACACCATGGCCTATTTTTTACCCTTTAAACTTGGGCACTTGCTGTACAAGTAGGAATCTGATTTCTTTCCCCACAAACTGATTTCTCCCATTTAGACAACAGCTGTCAGGTTATCCTTAGGATCTGTAGAACTCATCTCATTCTAAATAAAGATGCTTTGATATCATATGATGAGAGCATAAAAAGAGTCTGGCTGTTGGCCCATCTAATCCAGCATTGTGTTCTCACGGTGGCCAACCAGATGCCTCTGGGAGGTCTGCAAGCAGGATGAGAAAAAGGAGGGGAAGGGTGGAAGGCCTTGCCAGGATGCTGATCACTAGCAGGAACAGCCAGGACAGGACACTGAAGGCCAGTCAAATTCACCAGCATGCACTCTCCACCTATGACAGTTGTGTCTGTTGCCCTAATGGTGCGGCCAGTCCTGGCCATCAGAAACTTTCTGCACAAGCCAAATCCCATTTCTGCCAGTGCTGCTTGAAATAAAAAGCAAAGCTGACTCTGTCTGCTGAGATTAATCCGGCTGTGACAAAAGCGAGGAAGAGGCATCACTTCAGAGGTGCTGTTATTTAGCTCCTGAAACCATTCTCAGGCAGCCTGCAAAGATGGGTGACTTTGGTTACACTCCATTGCATTTTCTAATGCTTCTTATGTGTCTAACCATGTCTGATGGACTGCTGGCATTTGGAAAGGTCAGTGGGGGCAATAAACAAAGTGAGCAACAGTTTGGAGTCTGAAAGCAACTCAAGTCTCTGGAAATAACCTCCCCTCTCTACACTTTCCCCAACCAATACCCTTTGGCACTAAGGGCATGACCACCAGATCTGCAATGAGGGCTGGGGACTCCCAGCTGTGTAAGATGGCCCCTTCCAATCAAAGCCAATCTCGCCACCTTGTTGTGATAAAAACTCAGCAACTTGTTTTGTATGCAGTTGTTCTTTTCTTCTCAATACTAACGATTGGGGTGGGGGAGAGAGTGTGTGTGTCAGATCAGTCCTGATTTTAATGCAACACTATCTAAGGCTGCAATCCTAGCCCCACTCACCTGGAAGTTGTTGTTATCAGTCTGTCTCAAGAGACAATAGAGGGCACCTTGGGGTGTGAAGTCAAACCACTGGAGAATCACAGTGCCTCCTGTGGCTGCAGAGGCTGGTAACATCATAACAGCCGCTTCCCGTGTTATTGCTGCACTACCAGCACTGAAATGATCTCTCCGGGGTGCACGCCTGGGCAGTGTGTATGGTGCTCCTCAGCTGTCCAGACATACCTCCGTCTCAGCCTCACCGATGTGGTCCAAAGGAAAGCAGAGCAAGACATTTGGAACCAGCTTGGCTGCAGGAGTTGCTGGAAGGAGGCATATAATATGCCACCAAACCTCAGAGACTCCACTTGGGATTTGTGTAGGGTTTACTCCTTTACTTTTTCTTCTTCTGAAGAGGTCCTGCAAGGCAGTGGGTACAGATTTTTCCTCAGGGTTTACTCCCAAAGCTTTGATCACGAATGGGTATAGCCGCTAGGCAGCGGAGGTTTAGGATCAGAGTTTTCCCTCTCCTAGTTGGCTTACCATCTCAGGTTGATGAGTCCCATTGGACGCTGAGATGTGGTTAACTGAACTTGAGACTGGAAAAAAGAAAAGAAAAATGGAGATAAATTGAAATTGATAGATTTGTCTATCCTTATTCATTGCATTGCATGTATGCATTAATACCCATTAATAATTAGTTATATAATGATGGAGGAACTGTTGGCATTTTCCTGCCACAGTTGTTTGTACAAGATTACTCTCATTGTTTTTCATGTGCACCATTTTTAACAACCATTATGTCAATGCATACTTTTCTTTGTTAACCCAGGCACAAAATGTAACCAAGTATAAATGGCAAAACATATACACAGTGAAGACAACTGTGAATGGTGGTTACCTGCAGGTGGTTAAATGCCTGGAGTTAGTTCCCTGAATTAAACATTGAAGCGATGATGAGGAAAGAATTACTCTACCGCTCTGGTGTTTGTTGCAAGGAGACTTAGCTATAAAAAGGCAAATGCCTTGTTCACTCCAGGTTGACACCATGGCATATCCGTTTATACCTGGGCACTTGCTGTACAACTTGGAATCTGATTTCTTTTTTGACAGACTGATTCCATTTAGACAACAGGTTATCCTTAGGGTCTGTAAAACTCGAGCCTTTCTACATAAAGATGGTTTAATGCCATTTGTTGAGAACATAAGAAGATCCTGGCTGTTGGCTCATCTAGTCCACCATGTTTTCACAGTGGCCAACCAGGTGTCTTTGGGAAGTCCACAAGCAGGACCTCAATGCACACCCACACTTGTGATTCCCAGCAACCAGTGTTCAAAGGCATACTGCTTCTAATTGTGGAGGTACAGCATAGCTATCATTGCTGGTAGCCACAAATTTGTCCAGTCCTCTTTTAAAGCCACCCAAGTTGGGGGCCATCATTGCCTCCTGTGGGAGTGAGTTTCACTGTTTAAATGCGCACTGTGTGGAGAATCAGTTCCTTTTTGTCTGTCCAGAATCTTCTAGTGCTCAGCTTGCTGTGGGCTTAAAGACACCCTTGAGGTGCCCATGTCCACAGTGGCCGATGAGTGGGCTTATTCTTCTTCTTTTCATTTCGTGAAAACTTGTTTTACACAAAACAACCTTGTATATGACATGAACAATTTGAGTTTGAGCATTAAAAAGCTTGTCCCCAAAGAGGACACATACGAAATCATTCTCCCTTCTTCCCAGGCAAACACACAAGGACAAAAAAACCACAATACCTCTCTTTTGGTCTGGCTCCATGTCATGGATTTTCATTCACTGGGGGATTAGTGACTGCATGAGCTCAGGCGGTTGTTTCTTCTGCTGTGCAGTCATTGAATGTCTACTAACCTGCATTTTGGGGGGTTATGTGTATGTCTTTTCTTATTCTGCCATCAGGGTAGGTTTGAATGGGGAGCCAACCCACATTTTATATGCAGAATGAGATGGCACATCAAGGGGAAACAATTCTGGATTCTGCCATTTCAGATTTTAGGTGGGGAGTTGTAACAACGTGTCCATGGCCCAGGAATCAGCTTTGCCTGCTGAACAGCAGCCTGAGGAGGGAGAAGGTAAAGTCACACCACCTGCAGCTAATCAGCCTTCAAGGACACAGAGGAGAAGTCACTGATGAGAAACAGCTGGCTTCAGCCTTCTTCAGCAGAGCTTCCAGCAGCTGTGAAGATTCTGGTAGCAATGCTTGTAGTTCCTGGCCCTACCTTGTTGCTTCCTGCTCTTCTTGGCCCTTGGCCCCATGATCATTGGATTCCCTGACTCCTGGACTGTCTGAGCACATAGATTGCAGTTCGCCCAACCCTAGGACCGGACCTTACTTCAGATGCTGACTCTGCCTCCAGGTAAGTACACCTCAGAGACTCTTCTGGTTGACTGGCATCCCACTCTTTACTGAGCTCTGCACACTGTTGCTCAGCCATGAGACTACGATGCAATGTAGGGAGAGAGGCTGCTCTCTTAATTTATCTCTAAAATATATTCCCTGCCCTTAAAGCTGCCTCAGGAATTGGGCATTGTACACCATGTAAAATGTAATGCATGTATTATCCCAGAGTAGGCAAACTGAGGGACTCAGAGTGGATCTCTGCAACTGGATTATAGATCCCACTGCTAATCAATCAGAAGACCTAATTTCAGCCAAATGGATTGGTTAAACTATACTAAACTTAGCTAAGCTTTGGAACTTGCTTCCACAGGTGGCAGTGATGGCCACTGATTAAGAGAGAACTAGGCTTCTCAGACTTTGGAACATCTTGTGAGGAAAGTGTCCTAAGAGTGATTGCTTTCAATTATTCCACTTAGCAAGTCCTCTATTGCCCCTCCATCCGTCACCCTGAGATTGCTATGCAGACATAGATCTCTTATTTATAATTATAGCTACCAGCAATTACTTTGATAACTATGGATTAATTAAGGGAAAAACACAACCCTATACTATTAAGCGTTAACAGATAAAGCAGCTGCAATTCCTTCCACTTCCTTGTTTGCCTTGTCAAATTGGCCCATTAAATCTTTGTATGCTGCACCTATAATTGCGAAGCTCCAATTATCATACCTTTAGCTAAAAGAGGCGATAAGGGGTTTTTTTGCCGAACGCAATAAGAGATAAAAGGAGAAGGTTGCCTTAGAATAACTTTTCCAAAAAGTGATCAACACCAAATGTATAATTCTGATAAGAGCCCCAAGCAGATGACTTTAAAATTTCTCTGATTATCTCCAAGTGAACAGCGCTTAAGGATGGAAAGAGGGGGAAATAGTTTCTTGGCGGAGATGTCAAAATGGGATGAGGCCCTCATCCTTTTTCCTGTGCCTCCCCCCCAGCCTACCCCAGCAAGCTCGTAGGAACCTGTGTCGATAGGCCACCCATCCAAGGCCAGAGATGAGAAGGAAATAGCCTTCCTGAACTACAATTTTCTTGAAGGTTATCTAGAAAAGTGTGATCATTTTTAGAACTACTTAAGCCTACCCATTGGCGCTGACCTTAAAAATTCTCATTTTCTATTTGGGACTGCCTTTCAGAGAGCAATTAACTAGGGGAAAGAGCCTTTCAGTATCCAACAGCTGAGGCAATTACATACATTCAAAAATACTATCTGTGAAATACCTAAAAGAAATTTGCTTCAGACATACACACACACACATGGATAGGCAACAGAGCTAAGACAAGGCTGCTCCTGCTCTGTAGGAGGGTGAGTTTGCCAAACACATCCATTTCCTGGAGAAGTCTCTGGTTGGTGTCTCTCAAGGGGTGGGGGCCTGGGGATCATGAAGGCTGAAGAACCCAATGGAAAGGGGCATCTGGCCAGCCAGCTGCACCCCCAGTTTGTCCTTTGTCCTTCCTTGCAGTTCCATCCATCTCTCCTTTAAAAAAGTAGACTTTTCTAGTTGTACTTTTGGGACTGAGTAGGTATTTATTTTGAGGAGCCCCTTACTGGCCTATGGGACTACTCTTTTTGTCTTACTCCACACTGTTGGGTGATCTTCATTGACCTTTTATGGTTTGGGGTGGGGGTTTTTTTGTATAACTATCTGGTTTGTTTGGCATTGTGTGTGTGGACAGGTAAGGGGTATTTAAAGCCCTAAATGGCTTGTGTCCCAAGCATCTGAAAGACTGCCTCCTTCCGTACAGACTCTCTCTGGTGCTAAGATTGGTAGAGGGGGTCCTCTTGGTAGTTCCTCCATCCTCGGAGAATCATGTGAATGTATTTTTGGATGAACTGAGTCATGGGGGTGGGCAAAGAGCTTGTGTGAATTCAGCAGTGCTTAGTTTGTTTTTGGTTGTCAGTTTGTTAATATTTTGTGGATTATGAATGCTGTAATGCTTTGTGAATTTTATAATGACTTTTCTTGTGGTTGTGCTGTTTAAAGTTGTCTTATAATAGTGTTTTATAGAAGGTGGTTGTTTTATTGATATGTTAATTATTTTATATAATTTATGTTGCAAGTGTTATATTCTATGTTGCTACATATTGTATGTCAGCAACTTTATGATTTGTGAGTGAAAAGCAGCAGAGAAATATAATAAATGAAATGGAATAAATCAGGTAGTGATTCTGGCCTGGGAGAGGGCATTCTCAGTGGCAGCCCTTAAATTTTGGGACTCCCACAGCACTGAGGTTCATCTGGCACTTTCCTTACACAGCTTTGGGTGAATGCTGAAGCCACACTGCCTTATCCACCAACATGTTGAGGCCAAAAACTGGGATGTGCATCTTCCCATTCATGCTCCCATCTGAGTCACCTGCCTTTGCAGAGGTCACAATCTTACACATTTTGGGGCTCCACAATCTCACACGTTTTGCACCCCCCCCCGGATGCCCTGATTTCATCGAGGCAGTTGAGTGATATGCAACTCTTTACCTTGACTTTTGACACTTGAGGTGAATGTTTTTAGGATCCACCTTACTTTTGTGATTGGAAGTTGTTTTAAAGTGTTTTTAATACTGTGTTTTAAAGTTATAGCCTGCCTTGGGACCTTAATAAATAAGCACCCTGAGGCATTATTGGGTTAAGGGCACTAGTCAGTTATCTTCCACAGCTTTTGGCTTTTCTTGGTTCTTGTGGGTGCCCTTTAGGCCTGGCATGTGCACCTTCATGAATGCTGAACAGGTGGCCATGTTGGGTTTGCATACCCAAGGCTCAATTTGCTAGGAGGGAAAGTGTAGGAGACACATAATGCAGATTGTGGAACCCCCTGCTCTAGGTGTTTTGAACTACAACTTCCATTATCTCTGACTATTGGCCACGCTGGTTGAGAGTTGATGGACGTTGGAGTCCAGCACCCTCTGGGTTGAATCATGTTAGGGGAGACTATGCCTAAATTGTCTTGGGCACAGGAATCTACTCTCACTCTTGTTAAGCACCATCTATATGTATGACACTACACCAATTAATAACAACAAATATATGGGAAGCCCACAACTTAAGTGGGGTTCTGGGGATCATGTCTAAAGCCGAAGTTGTGTATAGTTGAAACACATTAGGTTTAATGGTTAGTGGGATTGCCAAAGTCTTTTTTCCTGGACATCTGCCCCCTGTCTGTCTGTTTCTATTTATCTGTCTGTCTGTCTGTCTGTCTGTCTAATGCCAAGCATGTAAAGTTGAATGTGCAGAAGTTAAATGCGTGTAATTTGCAGGCTTACTGTATAACCTCAGCACATCATGTAACTTCATGAGGGAGATTGGACAGGAGCAGTGGAAATACTATCTTTGCATTTTACTGGTGTTGGAGGTAGGCAGTTTTGTGCTACCCTTTGATCCTGATTGGTTCACTAGCAATGGGAAGAGTGATGTAATGTGGAGCCCTTGGAATCCTCATTGAATTCCAGCTTGTTGTGGCTTCATCAGATAGTACAACCGAATGAGCTAAAACCAAATCTAAGTTTGCTTTGCAACATATCAGGTATTTGAAATATCAAACTTTTGATTTTTAAGGGATTATTCATTTTTAAAATTAAAAATCCATAAATTTTGTTGTGTCTGTGTGAAACTATCCAGTTTCATATCTTTTTGAACTCTGGACAGCCTTTGTTTTTAATTAACATATTCTTGTTAATTCTCACCCCCACCACTTTACAAAAATCCACATTTCAGCTGAAACATGAAGTGGCCATAATGTGATTTGGCCAAACAAGTGTGTCATATATAAAGCAAGAAGTGTTGCCACACACATACATACCACTTCTCAAATCCTGTAGTGCAAAACACTGCCAAGGCTTTTGAAACTGTGGAATTCAATTTGTGGAGGGGTATAAAGGTGACATATTGTGTGCAGGGCCAGTAATTTTGAGAAATACATAAAAAGAGGGAAAGGGCACCGTTAAGAACAGGAGAGATAAAAGCTTGGCTGTTCTGAAGCAGAACTCACTGCTCTTAGTAAAAGGGGCTGGGTTGGTGGGAGGGTGAATTAAAAACTGTATCAACCTGCCCTCTATTAAGCAAGGAAGCAGGAAGAAACATCAAAGCAACAATTGTTCCCTGAGAACCCAAGAGGGTTTTGTCCATCTCTGGAGCTGTTCCTGGGCAAAAGAATAAAAAGAAATAAAGGCAAGCAAGCATTTGTGGTACAATTGATACATCAACCGCTCCCCTGCCCCCTGCAAAGGTCATTAGTGTTCAGATTGGAGCCTTTGTCTCTCTGTGTTCTTAGCATCCCTGCGTTGCCCACGCTGCATCTGGGTATCTAATTGCTTTTAGAGCTAGCTGGAAGGGATGCTGCATGCAAAGTGAGAGAAGACAGGCCAATGTGGCTAGTTTGGCAGACCTCAAGAAAGGATGGGATCAGTCTTACTGTACTATACACACCGCAAGTCAGTTTGACCAGAGAAAGAGGGAATAAAAAGCAGTCAAAAGAAAGTGGAGAGAGGGGTGGGGTGGGGCATCTTGGAGGGATACACGCTTGTGTTCCAGAACAGCTGACCGGTTTATTAAGGCTGAGGCAGTTTGCAATGTGGGGGGAATAGAGTGTCCTGCTTACCACACCAATTGTTCCAGGTTGATTAGGGGCAGCCATGATTTTGAGAGTCCTGAGTGGCAAGCAGGCCCACTCAGGGTAGACCCATTGAAGTTAAGGGACATGACTAACTTAGGTTCGTTAATTTGAGTGGATCTATGCTGAGAAGGAAAACCCCACTCTGCAGTCATTCAAGTTTTTGAAAAGAAGCTCCCTTCCTGCCCTGTTTCCTTCAGAAGCTGCTGTTGGGTCATCATACCATCTAGCACAGCATCCTCTACACTGCAGCTTTCCAGGGTTTCAGGAAGGAGTTTTTCCCAGCCCTGCCTGGAGATGCCTGGTCTAAAACAGGGCACAATTGAACTCTTGAGATGTTCCCTGGTGTCCACAAGGCATCTTAGCTCCCCCAGGAGCTAAGGGAGTCAGGGTTGCTGGCTTTTCACCTATGGAAAGTACATAGGGCAAATTGGAAAGGTGACAATCTTCCTCTTCCACTTCCTCTTCCATCTGCTTTTTGAAGACTTGGGTGAATTATTTCACTTGGATCCTTTGGGGAAACAAAGTGTATGTGTAGGCACACTTATTTTCTCTTCTTTCTGTCTCTTGGAGGTGGGAGAGAGAAGAGACCAGCAGTGTTATGCCCATGGCACTTTAGAAAGATGCTCATTTCCTCTACATGATAGCTGAATCTAGGGTTGACTCTATGAAACTTTAGCTGAAGGATGAAATGTTAAGGAAGACTTCTTCACACAACAACTGTTCATAGTCATCACTTTGAGTGAACTCACAAAGCATTCTAACTTTGGGCAGGATGGAAAGGGTCAGTCATAGAATACTGAAAGCCAGTGCAGCTGTCCAGTATCTGATACTGAAGATCATTTGTAGCTGGAATGCCCAAAGATAGGAGGATCTGTGAATTTCCAGGGAGCTAAGGAGATGGGGAGCTTCAGAAATGGGGGTGGAAGCTTGAAGAGACAAATTGATGAAGCTGACAGGAAAGGAACAGGGAGGTGCTTAAATATAAATACTTAGACATAAATAGAACAAATATTCATTTTACTTGGGGCCTAGGATTTGGAGGGGTTGTGTATTTGGAAGGAATGAGTTCATATGCATAGTTCTAAGTTCCTAATACTTACCAGTGAAACATTTCACTGCACGTTCCTGGTAGATAACGGGGGGGGGGGGAATCCACTCCTGGTCCCATCCCCACTGCTGGAGCTGTCATTTGGCCTTCCTCATATGAGTAGCTTGGCATATGATAATGAGGGTTAATGAGGACAAATCTTCTTTTCAGCAGGAAAGCAGTTGCATAGTCTACTTTAATAAATCAGAAAATAATAATAAAAAGAACCATACCAGTAGTCTTCCTTCTTCATGACAGCCACAGCAAAAAAAAGAGGGGGGGGGAGAGCTGTCATACCAACTACCCCTTGCTCCCTTAGCATACATAAATATGCCTGCTTTAACTTTTATGTGCACATAACTTGTTGGCCATGTGTTTATAGAATTATAGAGCTGGAAGGGACCCCAAGTGCCATGTGCACAAAGGTTGGTTCACTCATAGTTGCATTGCGTCATGGGATTTGTGAGTACAATTCCCAGTTATGCTTCTGCATGCTACCACATCAAGGCTGCAATCCTATGCACAGCTTCCTTGAGAGTTATATGGAAGCAAGCTCCATGAATCTCAAATTGGGACTCACTTCTGGGTAAACTGTATTGGATCAGATTGCATGTGCCCTATAGCCAAGGCCACATCCAATTCAATACAAGGCATGTCCATAGAGAAGTAAGCAAAGAAACTTTCTCTCAACCTTAAGAAACCTTAAGAACTTTGGGTCCACCATTAAATGGCACCCGCTTTGATCTTTAATATGGGTCACAGCTTTCCAAAACAAAGATCCTCACCTTTGCAACTTTTTGTTAAAATGGACAATTCCGTGACACTGACATGACCAAGATAAGGCAAAACAAACCACTGTTGTTGTTTTTTTATGAAGTTACTTTAGACTGGTATCTGAAGCGCAAATAAAAACCCACAGAAGGAATTCAGTCCTCTAACACTGAAGCATTTTAAATGCTTTTTTTAAAAAGGTATGCAAGATCCCAAGATAAAGGTATAAATACTATTAACTTGTATCTCATAACAGTTCATTGCATATTTAATCTGCTGCTCAGTGATGCATCTCACCACATTTTACAGTTCTCTGGTTTTGGAAAGGAGAAGTAGAAGTCTGCTCTTCCATACAAAGCAACTTTCCCACATTTCTTTTGAATACACAATGCCTTATTATTTGCCCACATACTCTCAGGCACCCCTAAAAATGATGAGCACTTTTTAGAACAAAAGTAAATTGTTTCCAAACTGAAATGTAATTCCTTTAGTTGGGGCTGCTGCTGGAGTGGAAAGGAGGACCATTCCAGGTCCTGAGAGTGGAGATCCATCTACCACATAGGGGCAGAACTCCAAAGAACCCACCAGCCCCATGCCTGGGTCTGAACTCTGCCTAGGCCACTCTACAGCATTTCTTTAAGAAATAGGCACTGCCATTATTTGACACATTATTTATGGTGAAAGTATTGCTGGTTTGTTCATTTAAATGTTGTATTTACAGTTGTGGATTGAATCATAAAGGTTTTTTTATTATTAAACACACACACACACGTGTGTGTCAATTGGCTTATCCTTGCCAGGATGTCTGTGCTATCAGCAGGTGGTTGTTGTTTTTGAATAGCAACTGTGATCGTCATGGCTTGGACTTTCCTGCATTTCCTTTCTTTCTCACTTCAATGTTTATAACTCTCTGCCCTCCAAATTATGTCTAGATATACTTGCAATTTGGGTTAGCACTTCATGCATCTAATGAAGTGGGTTGTAGTCCCCAAGAGCTCATTTGTTAATCTCGAAGGGGTCACAAGACTCTCTACTATATTGTGACAGATTAGCTCATCTTTACTTCTGGGATACATTTACAAAGTCATTTTAATTTTATTTGGCCTTGTTAATTCCCGCAAACCACACCATCAACTGCATGGATGGTATAAATCTATAGAGGAAGGGCCATCACTCAGTGGTACAAGGTTACAGGGTCAGTCCCTGGTATCTCCAGGTAGGGCTGGGAAGGACTCAGTTTCCCAAACCCTGGAGAACCACTGGCAGTCAATGCAGACAATACTGAGCTGATTGGACCAGTGGACTGACTTGGTATAAGGCAGCTTCCCATGTCCCTGTTCACTCTCAGTATTCTCACTCAGTTAGAAATGGCGAAGTGGATGGATGGTGGGGCTCTCTCTCTCCAGAACAACTGACTAATGACAGCTAATTTGCTGCCTTTCCAAAGCTTCAACTCACCCAACATATTCCAGATAATTGTGATATGATTCTGACTCATGCATAGAACTTAACATGGGAAGGGATGGTAGATCATCCTTTCAATCTCCTCCCACTGCAAATGAGGTCTAATGACAAGGGCACCTGGTAGATTCAGAATCATTTAGAGAGCCTTTTTATTTTCTTGGTAGCCCTAGTTTGGCTTCCTCTCCTCCATAGAAACAGTGCTGGCACATCCAAGGGGAAGGAGATGTAGCTGTGTGCATGTGGGAGAGGAAAGGTTTGCAGGATAAATAAATGGCTAGTCTCTGCTTGTGCAAGCTGACTGGCAGAAGGTATGCTTGTATCTTGCTCATCCTTGACAGCGACTTCATCCTTGGCTCCTGCGAAGAAGCTGCTCTCTTGATGTATTAAATTTTGATGACCCTTTAATCATTTCAAATTAATGAGAAATGGGTTCAGGAGGAAGGAAGATCCATCATGTTAGCATGGGTACCCTGCTCTCTCCTGCAACGTGAATTCAACATGACTCCCTTGTGGTGAAAGGAGGGATTTGGAATGCTTGCAGAAAGCTTTGATTTCCCTGCAGAAACCTTGCAAGTTAGGCTCTTTCATAAGGGAACAGTCACCCTTCACTACCCACAAAATATACAGGTGGGCTTTGGGTTGTTTTCCTTTTTCTAAAGGAGCAGATTTAATGCAAGGCACGATTCTGCGGATTGCAGAGGTTCAGTTCTGTTGTTGCAGAGGGAATGTGTTAAGCACACCACTGTGCTTCGCTGTTTCAACTTGGGTGTCCCTCTTTCTAAAGGGGATACAGTTCCAGTGAGGGTGGGTGTGCATTGTATCACAAAGTGCGATTCTCCCAAGTGCATAGATTAACCTTTATTTCAGGGCTGGCCCAAGACATTGTACTGCAGGAGGGAGACAAGAAGACACCTAAGCTTCTTTATTCTGTGTTCTGAAGCCAACAGGACTAACTGTTGAATCTTGTATCATCTTCTACCACACCTGAGGGCCGAAGACAAGCTGAGAGTTGCAGAACAGGCTGTGTAATACACATGGCTCTGCTCTTCAGTGCTTCACTGCTGTGTCTATTCACATACTCTGCTCCCTGAGGCAGCAGGGTAGGACTGGTTCTGCTTTTGGGGTTGTTATTATGGCATAGGGCACATCATAATAATAATTTATTATTTATACCCTGCCCATCTGGCTGAGTTTCCACAGCCACTCTGGGCGGCTCCCAATCAAATGTTAAAAACAGTACAGCATTAAATATTAAAAACTTCCCTAAACAGGCTATTAATGCCATAATAACTAAAGATCAAGCTGTCGGACGTGCTCCAGCCACTCCACATAGGAACGTACAGGGCCTGTCAAATACATTTTGCTGAGGTAAACCAGAAAAAATCTCAGGAATTCTGGGAATTGAAGTTTGTTAAAGGTGTTGGGTTACAGCATGGATCGGGAATATCCAGCAACCTTGAGTCCCATCAGGGAGAATGATGGGATATAAATAAGTAAGTAAAAATAAGGCTCAAGGACCAAATGCAGCCCTCTAGGCCTTTCTGGCTGGGCTCACGCCACACCACTCTCCAGTCCTTCTTTGCATCCTCCTTTGGATGCAGAGAAGGTACTGAAGTGGCGGGAGAGTGTTTATTATGCCCCCTTCCTTGCACCCCCCCAAAAAACACACCACCTCTTTCCATTCCACTGACACCCCCCTCCCCATGCTTTTGCACCATGGCTAACTAGTTGGAGTTGCTCTCTTGCAAATCTGGGAGCGTGCCCATCAGGAGACAGCTGCACACACACTGCAGTACTTGAGTGGGACTCTGTAGCTTAGCAGTTTCCCAAAGGTACAGAAAGGAAGGGAAAGAAAGACACTGAAATGTGGCCAAGCAGCAGGGATGAAATGGAGAAGGAAAATGTCCCTGTCTCAATCCCTGGCATCTCCAGGTAGGGCTGGGGAAGATTCCCTGCCTGACACCTTGGAGAGCCACTGCCAGTCAGTGTAGACAATACTGAGCTGAATGGAGCAATGGACTGACTCCGTATAAGGCAGCATCCTACTTTCCTCTGCCAGCTGGCAGTTGGTCTCTCATTGCAGCTGCATCCTGCACTGACATTGTTTCATTTTCTTCCTCTATACTTTTCCCCTTGGCTTATTTCACATGAAAGCCAAGATCGACCTCCATCACCATGAGATCTAGAAACCTTGTTTAAAAAGGAATGCTGGTTGCCTTTGGATTTGAACATGAGGCCCAGAAATGCACTAGATATTTTTTTAGGGTGTGTTTTCATTTTGGTAACTTCACCTTCCTCTGTGCTACAGCTCAGACTAAATTAGAACTACAAGAAGTAGCTAATCTTTTGCATTATTTATAGCAGCCTTCAGCACAGGAGAGCCAGGAGGTTCAGGTGTTTGCATTAAGTTGCCATTTATAGCTCTCCCAAGTTGTTCTGCTGCCATCAGATAACAAGGTAACCATTTTTCATATATATATATTTTTAAGTTTTTGCTCCGGCTGAATAACAAGACTTCTTTGTTGATTAAGTCAGTGGCCCCTGATGGTGCTCAGATCCGCTGCTGGTGAATGCAGGCAAGCTTCATGCCTTTTTAGTTCAACACAGAGATCTATAGAAACAGGCAGAATAATGACACTATGAATATGCAAATCCTTGTTGCCGACTTCATTGCCACAGATGTTGTTGCTATGCATCTGGGGTCCGTCCACGATTCATTCATCTTGCACATGTTTCCACTCAAGCAGCTACTTAGAGTATTTTTTGCCTGACAGCGAATGGCTGATTGTTCAGTCTTAATCATATTTTCTGAAGTTTACTCCACAAACATCTGTGTACAGTCATTACAGAGCTGGCACCAGCTCTGAGTCACACTAATTTCCTCTCTCTCTCTCTCTCTCTCTCTCTCTCTCTCTCTCTCTCTCTCACATGGAACATTGTCTTGGCTTCCGTTGATGAGGATGCAAAAAAAGGGGGGCAGAAAAAACCAAACTGTGTTGACAAGCTCAAAGGACTTCACATGACCAAGTTTTGACAAGGATTTTGTGGCCAAACCCATTTATAAAACACGTGCAGCTGGGAGGGAAGGTAGGGGTAGGTGTTTGAATTCCATGCAAAACAAAAACAAAAACCCCACAGTTTCATAACATTGGAAGCTATACTAAGAATGCAAGATGAGCCCTGCTGGATCAGGGCAATGGCCCATCTAGTCCAGCATCCAGTGGCCAACCAGATGCACAATTGGGCTTCAAGCGCAAGAGCCCTCGCCCCTCCTGTGGTTTCCAGCAATTGGTGTTCAGAAGCATTGCTGGCTCCAACTGTGGAGGCAGAGCCTAGCCATCATAGCTAGTAGCCCTTGATAGCTTTCTCCTCCATGAATTTGTCCAATTGTCTTTTAAAGCCACCCAAGTTGGTGGCCATCCCTGCCTCCTGTGGGAGTGAGTTCCATAGTTTAACTATGCACTGCTGAGTTTTCCAACGTTCAACTTCATGCAATGTCTACAACTTCTAGTGTCGGGAGAGAGGGAGAAAAGCTTTTCTCTATCAACTCTCTCCTTTACTCTGAACTAAAAAAATCCCCAATGCTGCATCCTTTCTTCATAGGGAAGCCACTCCATCCCCTTGATCATTTGGGTTGCCCTTTTCTGAACCCTTTGCAACTCTACAATATATGTTTTGAGATGAGGTGGCCAGAAATATACATAATATTCCAAATGGTGTTGCACTATATATTGCGATAGCAGAAGTTTTATTTTCAGTTTCTTTCCTATTGAGTCAAATCACTTGTCCATCTAGTACATCACTTTCTACACTGATGGGCAGTGGCTTTCCAAGGTTTTAGGCAGGGGACATTCCCAGTCCTACCTGGAGATTGAGCCTGGGACCTTCTGAATGCAAATCAGATTGGAAGTTTTCTTGTTGAACATGGGAAGCTGGCTTATACCAAGTCAGAACATCATTCCATTGCGCCCACCCTTGCTCTTAAGCACTGTATAAATCTGAAATATTAAGTAGCAAGAGAGGGATGGGACAGATGAGAGTCAGACAAAGAGAGTTGGAAAGATTTACGATAAGGACTAGGGGTTTGAAGAGAGCGCAAAAGCCAGTAGGGGTGAGTACAGAGACTTGGAGAGGTGAAATGATTTGCGGGGATGAGGGCATAAATTATTTCAGCTGTCTAATAGCTTTCCTAATAATGCCAATGCAGTTTCACTGGGATTACTTATGGGAGCAAGTGCTTGTTAGTGAAAATAATGGAGTCGCTCACAAATGACTTTGCAACCAGCCCCTGAATATTAGCTCGGATTTGATGCGGCCTGACTTTGACATTGTTTTATGGAAATGACCTTCTCCAGCAGTTCATATACTGACTTGTTATTGTTTTAATGTGCTTGCAAATGGCATCAACAGCCTTTCAAAGAGCTTTCTGGAGTCACCTACCTGTATGATGGGGGGTATTGACATGTGTGCTGGTATACAAAAGATCCTGCACTCAGGCATCATAGAACCAGACTGGGGTAAACAACGTGGTGCGCTGGGGAAGAGCTGCAGCTCAGCTTTGTATGCAGAAGGTTCCAGGTTCAGTCCCCAGCATCTCCAAGGAAGGCCCCTTCTTTGAAACCCCGCCACTCAGTGCAGACAATGGTGAGCTAGATGGACCAATGGTTTGAGTATCATGTAGCTTCTTAAGTTCAGATTCTGGACTCTAGATGTTGTTAGACTACAACTGCTGTCGTATCAGAGCATTGGCTGTGCTGGCTGGGCCTGATGGGAGTTGAAGCCCAAGAGCATCTAAAAGTACACCACATAGAGTAAGCATTGACGCTGGCTGCCAATTGGTGATTGGACTGAGTTCCTTTGGGAGGGAAGGTAGGTTATAATAAACAATCCATTTTTGCAGGGAACTCTGGGAACTGTCACTCTGTGAGGGGAATAGTGAGGCATCTGTGAGGCTTCCTAACAAATCTCAGCACCCTTAGCAAACTATAGCTCCCATTTTTTTTGGGGGGGGGGCTGTGATTACTTGAAGCAGTATGGTGTGGATGTGGCCAAAGTGAAATAAGTGATTTACAACAAAGACAAATGGAATAATGAAATGAACAGCAATTCTTGCACACCCCTGTTCACTATCTGTGCAGTGTTAGCACACAAGTCAAAAGCTACCTGGGCTACAGTTCCCTATTGTGCTGTCAATACACAGGCAAGGTGACCCAGTTTAAATGGGAAATTGGGTGTATTGAACACCACAAGGACAAGTTTTTGCTTGCTGGCCCAACATAATCCTCTGCAGTTCTACAGTTCTCTGCTTTGTGACAATCTGCTTTTTTATGTTCTGCTTCCTGTGTTTTTAATGTGTTGCTAACCCACAGAGGGGAAAAAGGACTTTCCTCTTATCCTGCGACTAGCATTTTGAGCGACCTCATCAAAAGCTTCTTGAAAGCCTCACAGTTGCTCTATTGACTGGTTTGTCCTTGTCCGTTTTGGTACACTCTGTTCTGCAAAGCCCTCAGAGTGGACCGGGGTGGGTCTTTTTCTTCTTCTTTTCCTTTACAGCTATAAAATAGGTGGGATGCCATCACTCATTAAATTTGGGCTTTGTGAATGACACTTGCCATTTTCTGAAGAAGATGGAGGAAATGGCGCTTTTCGGCTTCCACAAAGCTGCTCACATTTAAACTTCTGCAGTTTTGAGCTTCAGAATGAATATTCCTGCTTCCAACGAGATCTGTGCCTTTGTAAATGCCTTGGTAGGATTTGAAAAAAAGAAAGATAAAGGTTCTCTTGGAGCCTCTTCTTGAAAATCAAATCTACCCCAAATCCAGGGCTTTCAGTATTTTTCTTCCTGAACTGAGAAATGTTGAGCATGCAGATAAAGAAAACTTATTTTTCTGTCACCCATGTGATGCCTTCTGCATTGAAATCTTCAGTGGAATGACATGCAAATGCCTGTCTTCCTTCATCAATTGATGGAATATAGAGTTGGGAAATTGCTGTAATGAGGTACTTCATGACAGGTTCCGATTGGCTGTTTCCGGACAAGCTAACAAGAATGTTGAACTCCACAGACGACTTTTTCAGAACAGATTCTAAGAGTTCATATCCATGGCCTACTGGAACATAGCCTCCTGGAACATGTGCTGTTTTTGCACATTGGAAGGATGGAGAAAGCATTCAACCAGGTTCAAATTCAATAAAAATTGGTAGATGAAAAATCCTAGATGGCCATCACTGCCACCAGTTATTTAAGCAAGTATGACCCTTGTTGAAATCCCAGAAAGATGATTTGGATACAAAAATACAAAATTACAAAGATTTCAGTGAAGATATATGTGCAATGCCCTGGAAAGGTTCAAAGCAATCTCAACAGTTTGACTTTGATAAAAACAACAACTGATCATTGAACCCTACTTAGTCCCCTGACTTCTATAAAGGTGACTGTACTCAGATTATTGTTTTGTATTCTCCCACCCCCACAGCAAATGTTCCCCAAATTTTGGCCAAAACCCTCCCTTCCCAAGCCAATCTATTCTCCATCTTTAATTAAGCAGTCTGGCCTTTGCTCCAGTGAATTGTCACAACAGGCTTCCTTCTACCGGAGTTCCTTTTAGATGCCAGTTAATCTGATGGAATGGTGGGCGGTAAATTTAAGAAAGAAAACAAAAGGAACACATGGGGGGGGCAAGAGTAGTTTTGCAGCAGAAGCAGGCTTCCTCACCCCTGATTTAAGCACATTCACTAGAACATGTAAAGAGTGTGTTTCCTGGTGTATGTCTGGAAAGCATTCTGTGCAAGTGAAGAACATAAAATAAGGCTGGATCAGTCCCATCTTAGTCCAGCATCCTGTTCTCACAACCGACGAGATTCTAATGGAAAGCCTACAAGCAGGACCTGAGTGCAGCAGTGCTCCCTGTTCCTGCTTGTTACTCTAGCAACTGGTATTCAGAGGGATTCTACCTCTGTCAGTGGAGATAGAACATCTTAACCAATATGCCTGGTAAGGGCATTATGATCAGCTAATGGAACCCAGTTAGTTTTGCCACAGCATGATGATTATGGGACTGTGGTAACCCAGAGGTGGGCTTTTTAAGTGGCAGAGTCCATATTGTGGAATGCTTTCCCTGCTGTAATGTGAGAGTCCCTGACAGTGTTGACATTATCCTGAAGACCAACCTCTTAAGGCAAACATTCCTCTTTAGTGGTGATTTTATTATTTTGATTGTTATGCCTTTTGTTTCTTTGCTTTATTGTGTATTTTAATTAAGGATGCTTTATTGGCCTAATGGAATTGCTATTGTATATTTTAATTATGTATTGATTTCATAGTTGTACACTGCTTGTAAGCCATCGTGGCATATAACCAGTATGTAAATTAAATAAGGTTGTTTGTTCACTGGGTCAAGATAGTTTGAGCATATAACACCAATCCTGGCTCAACTGCACTAGCTTCCAATCAGTTTCTGGGCTCAGTTCAGATTGCTGGTTGACCTACAAAGCCTTAAATGGCTCAGGACCATAATACTTCAAGGACAGCCTCTTGAATCAACCTGGGCCCTGTGACCATAATCTGAGACCCTTCTTTGTGTGCCCCTTCCACGAGAGGATCAATGTGCATTTAAAGGTGAACCTACCTAATTTGAAATTTCTGAAACTTGTGAACCAAAACACAGCCTCCCTTTAATAAAATACAATTGTGAACTGATGTGGAGATGTAGGGAACTGAATGCAAGACTGGCACACTGAGAAACTCAGACATACCAAAGATGACAGATTTGCCCATCCTTAGCCGCAACCTAGAACCACAGTACCTAGTGCAATTGGCTAAGGAAGCAGAGTGATGGCAGCCCAGGAGAAAAGCCACTGGCGGCCCCAGTTGAGTTGAGCCCTCCCCCTCAGTGCCTGACACACAAGGTAACTCTTTTCCATGCATGTTTGTTTTACCCATAGGAGAATCTGACAAGGGTCATTGGGTCATGCAAATCTAAACGTTCCCCTTGATGCACTCTGCACCCTTATTTGGGGCACATGCTTTGTTTTTTCTTGTTTTCCCCCATCCATTCAAACGTAAGGGATGCCTTTTATACTGTTCTCTTTATCATTTGACTCGGCTCCAAGAGAAACAGAGCTGATTGAGATATTCTGCTCAGGGCATCTGGTCTTTATGACGAGTTTGGGATTTCTGAGTAGCATGCTGAGAGCTACTTTGCAGCTATCAAGCACTGGAACAGCATTTGGCTGTTCTGCTTTCAGTCCTGTCCCACCATGGGCTTTGAATGGGACTCTGTATGTGGCAGTGGATACGGGGTGCAAAGGTGCCCTTTATGCCATGTTGCTGCTCAAATCACTGCCACCGCTGCTCTGAAGCCAGCTGTGATTCTCTGCACCAGCTGCTGAGTCCTGGAAGGCACTTTAGCATGCTCTGTCAGCCCTTGCCTTCTGCAATGAAATGTCCCTTGAGCTGTAAGCATTCCTTCTAGTTACAAGAGATTCCTGAGACTTTGGTGAGTCCATTGCCCTGTGTAATCCAAAGAAAAAAGACTGGCAGGAGGGTACAGACCAAAGGAATGCCTTCTTCACTAGGGTGGCCACTTAATGCATCACCAAAGAAAGAGAAAATGCATCACTGCCCCATAAAAGGACAAAAATGGACACAGATTTGCAAAACATCAAAACAAATTAGCAATGCATAAGGTGGGGTTTTTTTATGCCTAGCTGCAGTTGTGGAAATGGCTGTTTTAATTTAACTAGAAATACAATACAGCTTCCCGTCATGGTGAATACTGTGTCCAGATGGCCTGTGTGGATAGGGGGGGCACATTTCTCTCCTCTCATAATATGAAAATTTGGGGTCATCCAATGGAAGGTTCAGGACAAAGAGAAGGAAGTACTTCTTCATAGAGCATAGCTCAGCTTGTTCCCACAAGGTGTAGTGATGAGCAATAACTTGAGTGGCTTTAAAAGTGGATCAGACAAATTCACAGAGGATAAGGCTTTCAATGGCTACTAGTTTGGCTGTTGGAGGTGGTATATCTGTTTTTATTTTAATGGAACATTTGTATACCTAACACCCTGCAGTTTTGGAACAGTTGTTGCTTAAGCTGCCTCTTGTTATTGACTTAGTTTTCTACGTTATTGCACTGCTTACCTATATTATAAATTAAGCAGTACATAAATGGTCTAAATAAATAAAGAAAATAAGAGGTCTAGCCTGGAAATTCCAATGGTGAAAACAGAAAAGACCCTGAAACATCTGGTGAGGAAAATGGGCCCATGCCAGAAGGTGGCAAACGCTTTGTTTTCTCAGAGAGTACCTCTGCAGTGCCCTTTCAATTCTGCATGATCTTGCAAATGCACACAAAGAGGAAACATGTTCCCCGTGGAACAGAAGAGCTCGCTGTGTGTTAATCAATCAGTCACAGATACAAAATCCACTTTGCTGGGGCTGAGAATCAGCCAGCCAATTTGGTATAATAAGAACTAATCCAAGTCTCTCCCACACCTGAGCCCTCATTGCAGTGTGGTTTGGGAATGCTGGGTTAATGGTTTTTGATGACAAGTAGGATGTTAGAAGGCCCCCATTGTCCATTGTTGGTGTTGACTTAAGTGGGATTTAATTGGTTTTGGGAGGATGAGGGGGAGGAGTAGTAACAGAAATATGGGGTAAATACAAATGATATTTTATCAAGGAGCTGGCTCCTGAGTTGGAGTATTCCAAAAATCAAACCTTGTTTAAGGAATTTCTAGCAGCTCTAATGACAACATTCAAAGACCTAAAGTGCCAGGGAGATAGCCCATTTCAGTGCTGGAAGTTGGGGCTGCCAAAGAGATGTGTTTGCCCGTGACTTTATTGTCAGAGAGAAGGCAGGGCAGAGTGTGGAGGGGCTTTCACCTATGGGTCATGTGTGGCTCTTCCTATTGCCTTCAAAAGTTCCTCCAGATTGTATTATGTGTGGTGCTCCATAGCAACTACTAATTCCAGCTACTGACCTTTGGAGCCACAATAGCTAGTGACTTACGCCAGAGGCAGTATGCCTCTGAATACCAGTTGCTAGGAATCACTAGTGGGGAGAGTACTATTGCACTCAGATTCTGTTTGCAGATTCCCCATGTGCATCTTGTTGGCCACTGTGAGAACAGGATGTTGAATTATATGGGCCTTTGGTCTATTCCAAGAGGGCTCCTTTTAGTGTCAGATATCAACATACCTTCTAAAGTGAGTTGTACTCACTATTTCTCCAGACTCAATGTATTCATTCTATCATGCATTCATTGGGCATAATAGAAGGTGCATAAACTTATACACGATGTAGAGAAAGTGGTTAGAGAGAAGTCTTTCTCCCTCTCTCAAAATATTGAAACCCAATGGGGTCATTCAGTGAAGTTGGAAGTTTCAGGACCTCCAGATGTTGCTGCACAACAGCTGCCATTGGCCATCAGTCTGGGGCTGATGGGAGATGAACTCAAGCAACATTTGTAAGGGATATTTGTTATCCCTGGGCTATAATAACTGACAGTGGCTCTCCAGAATCTCAGACAGGGAGCCTTTCCTAGCCATAGCTGGAGACGTGAGGAATTGAACATAGGACCATCACCATCCAAGCAGATGCTCTGTCACTGAGCAATCGTCATTTCACTTGAGCTGTGGCCATTACATATTCCCACCCATGCCCACTGCAATACAGCCCCTACTTCTCTGCTGCTTATGCCAGCAGCTCTTGTCTAGCCTCTTGGATAACCGATCCTAATTTTAACTGCCCATTAGTATTCTGCTAATAAAATTGACTTTCCCTTCAAAGGCAGGATGATGTTAATTTGCTAATGGTGGTGTTGCCAATCTTCTCCAATTTGCATTCATGGGCTGCCATTCAAAATCTGGGCTGTTTGCAAAGTTCGGCTCACTTTTAAAGAAAATCCTTTAAAACCGGACTGATCAGTCCTGAAATATGTTAATTCTGTGCTTTTAAGGAGGAAGGAAAGTGCAGTGAATGTGAGTGGTATTTATTTTATTTTCATCAAATAATAAAGAATGATGTTTCAGACATTATTATTCTGGAAGCCCTGTCGTTTGCCACATCAAGTGAAACATCAGTTTCCAGAGCTCCAGCTGAGTTTCTGAGTAGCTCTGCCAGCTCCTTTCCCCAACCCAGTCCTTCACAGGGCTAACAGATGTGTCGCCTGCAGGGCTGAGCCATTGGGTCCAAAGGTTGGATCTGCTTCCAGGAATTAACATTACTTAGCCTTTCTCAGTGAAATCCCATCACTTATGTTCTTGCAGTAATATGTCTTGTGGGCTCCGTTCTCTCTGACCACATTCCCTGGTGTCGCATCTCGCATATGACGTTGGTTGCAGGATCTGTTGCACGAGATTACAAAAAAGGGGGGGTAGGAAATAGGAGCATTATGAGCTCAGTTAATACTGCAAAGGAGCCCAATCCTCTTACTCTGTTGGTCAATGTCACATGGATAAGAAGGCGAAATCAGAATGTGATGCAGAAGCGGCTGATATCGAGTCCATTCAAATCACATCTCAAAACAGCTGAAGGTTCTGCTGGGTCCAGATAAGCTTCAGAAAGCATCCTAGCTTTGAGGTATTTGTTTGAACAACCTGGCTGAGCTAGATTCCCATGAACGTCTTGGGAGAGGGATTTCCTTGCAAGATCCCCAGTTTGATTCAATCCAGTCTCAAAACACCAACAAAAAGTGTTTGGCAGTTGTGTTAACAGGTAGAGCCTTTAAAAAAGTAACTGGGGAAAAAAATCTTCTCTTCGTTCATTAATTTTCCTTTTTAATGAAAATAATAGTAATTGTATTTTCAAATATTTTTTCACATAAAATATTTTAGAGTAAATGTGCATAGCATAACAGATGTGGTCAGTTGGAAAAAATGAATGGAATAAAATAAATAGGGAACAAAGTCTACAATGCAGATCATAAAATCAGTCTAAACCTTCACTGCTTAGTTTAGTGACGAATATAGTAAATAGCTGTATCATATAAAACCTAAAATGGAGTTGGATTACAGGATTCAGAAGATTAGAGGTGAGGCAGTGCTGCTTCCACTGTCAAGGGTTAATGCTGATGTCTTTTCCATCCCTATCTGGAGATGTTGAAGACCAAACCTAGGACCTTCTACATGCGAAGCAGGTGCTCTACCAATGATATATAGATTCTCCCATTTTATCATGCAAGTTCCCTGGGGCAGGATCATGGCTACATAGGAAGCTGCTGTACTGATTCTTGAACCATCTAGAACACTTGGACTATCTAGAACAATCAGCTCTGTCCAACTGCAGGTAGAGGGAGCCAGATCGCCCCAAGTCCGGCTACCCTGTTATCCTTTAAATGAAAATGTCAGGCACAAAGTTTGGATATTTGACATGCAAAGCAGGTGCATTATGATGGGCCCTCCACGTGCATTGAGAAGAAACGCCTGCCTCTTTGGTGCCACCTGCACATGAAATATACATGACATTTCCATTCATTCATAATTTCATTTGCAAAGCATTTCTCCCCTTAGCAGGTGCTCTTAGAAGTAAATGCTTCCATTAGTTGTGGAGAAATATCAGCCAGTGTGTGTACCCTCCATGAATTGACAATGTCATGATAATGGAATGAAAAAGGAAAGGGTTATTGATGAAGCCTGTGTTTTGTTTAATAATAAGCAATAATTTATTAGCATCCCCAACCCTCCTTTAAATACACAAAGGGTGGCGGCTAGGGATGGATGAATTTATCAATTTCATTGTCTGATCTGCCCCCCCCCACTCCAGTCCTGAATTCATTTCTCCACATTTGCACTTCGGTTTGTGATTCATTTTTAAAGTCCTCATGAAAATTCATCAGCATTTTTGTGTGAATTGCTCCTAATATACATGATTTTCTATGCCATGTTGCCTAATAAGCAGATGTTTTCAAAGCGTTGTTTCCCCTAATATTTATATTCTCCCTAATAGAATGCCTTTCTGTTTGTTAATTTTAACAAATATATTCACTTTTGTGCACACTTCACATTAGTGCATTCCTTTTTTGTACACATCACTTTGCAACTGCATTGCCAGATTTGGAGAAGTACCACATTTGAATGATGGCTATGCTTTGGTTTACATAATGTTTTTGAGAGTGCAAATTTGTTACATTCGCCTTTCAGTGTGAACTGAATTGAATCCCCCCCCCCCCAGTTTGATCGAAGAACAATCTCTCTCTCTCTCTCTCTCTCTCTCTCTCTCTCTCTCTCTCTCTCATGGATTTAAGTGCTCAAATTCAAAAGCAGATAGAGACATTCATGTTTAAGGAATGGACACTTAAGATGTACCTGGCACATGCCACTGTGGTTGCTGTTTTGCTAGTTTTCACCAAATGGCTACTAAAACCATCTTGCAAAACCGTTGCTCATCCCCCTTCACCTTTTCCATACTTTGCTCATTTTCTTCCATTCCCCTAAGCTGTGAACACACTGCTTTTCAAGCAAAGTTCCTCTGATGCTTTAAAAGTGACTCGTTAATTAATTGATTGATTAATTAAATAAAATAAACTCAGTAGTACAGAATCAATATGCCCAGAGGGGAGCTCCTCACATAGATTATACACTCCAGGAATTTACTTCTGTAGGAAAGGGCCATAGCTCAGTGGAGGAGCATCTGCTTTGCATGTAGAAGGTCTGAGATTCCATCCACAGCATCTCCAGGTAGCACTGGGAATGACCTGGGTCTGAATCTCTGGAAAGCCTCTGCCAATGAGTGTAAACAACACTGAGCTAGATCAACCAATGGTCTGACTCCACTTCCTACGGTCACCCCATCCTATGAGAATATGCTACCATAGTCACAGGACAGAAACCCCATAGCAGAGATGGGGGGACCTGTGGCTCTCCAGATGTTGTTGTACATCTATTGGCCCCAATCAGCACAGCCAATGATAAGGTATGATGGGAGATAACATCCAATGACATCTGAAGGGACCCATTCCTTCCCTATATCTTGGGTAGAGCGGTGTTGTTGTTATTTCTGTTTTATTGCTTTCCCTTCACCATACGGTTCCAGGGTAGGTTACAGCAATGCAATAACACACTATTAAAACCTGTTATAACTATTTATAACCTGAATGAAAGGGTGGGTTAGAGGGTTAGCCAAATGCATGGAAAATAAAGCTATCAAAAGCTGCTAACCACAATGACTGCGTTCTTTCATCCACCATGGGAAGCAGCTTTTGTCCTCAGGTCCTGCTTGCAAGTTTCCTGCAGGCATCTGGTTGGCCACTGAGAGCAGGATGCTAGACAAGATGGACTTTTGGCCTGATCCAACAGGACCTTTCTTATATTTTTATGCTTTTGATATTCTGCAACAAGAGCTGTATGCAGTGCTCTAACTGGGGCTGCACAACAGATCTGTATAAAAGAAATTACCATATTGGCAGTTTTATTTTTGATCCCTTTCCTACCATGGCTTGCAACAAATTGGCAACAAGGTCTCCAGTTCAGTATGGATGAATATTCAACAGGGGAAAGTTAAGGGCATCATCAATATGCAAAGTCAAATCTCTGTAGGCTTCAGTACGGACACTCTTGGGCTTTATAGAAATTCACTGGAACCATTAACCTTTAGGGAATCTATGCCAAAGCGAAAACATTTTGATTAAAAATAAATTAATCAGCTATTAACTGAATTACATTTCTGGTGGTAAAAGTCCAAGGGAGATCATGTGTCAAGCGAAGAGTTTAATTGTATTCAGATGCTCTTGACGGTGTATTGCCGATGAGCACATCCTGGGACTTCTCCGTTGAGAAGTGACTACGCTGATGCCAGAGTTGGTGGCCTTTTGCCTTTTTCTGTGTGCCACAAATTTGACAGTATTTATTAATGACTGCAAGGTTTTCTTCACACCCTTCAGCCAGCAAGGCTCGCAGGGTAACTTATGGATAGTCAATAAAAGCAGTAGCAAATCATTCAAAGGGTAATGAGTGAAGGTGATCTTTATACAGGCTGTTTAAAGATATGGCAAGGATGACATTTCACCCCAGTCATGTCTTCTCCTTCTCACAAACTACTGGTTTTTTGGGGGGAGGGGGCTCAGTGAGGGGTGGGTAGACTAAGTTGCAGCTGGCAAAACAGCATCAGGAAGAGGAGGTGGTGATTAGTGCTGGCTGGTGCTCATTAGGACTCACAGGGCAGAAGACAGGGAGCCCAAAGAGTAAGTGGAGCCAGAGCCAATGGCAGGCAGAGCTAATTCTTGCTCTTAACCTCCTCCTCGCTGAGTTCTACAAGGGCAGCACTGAGGTGGAGGAAGGAGGAAGAAGCTGACAGTCAGTGCAACTGCTGGACTGGTTGAAAGGAAGAAGGCAGAAAAGTAGAGGCTGGATTAAGGCTGGCAGAGGAGCAGTGCCCCATTCACCCTAGTGGACTAACTTTCAGTAGCTATGGTCCTTTAACTTTCATCCTGCTCATTCTTTGGCTATGCACATAAGCACATCAGATTATATCTGGCATGCCAAGATTGTAGCCTCAGTGCCACCGTTCTTCCAGCCACTTCCTCACTTTTGGGGAGGGGCCTGTATCTCAGTAGTAGAGCCATCTGCTTTGCATGCAGAAGAATCCATGTTCAATCTCCAACAATTCCAGGTAGGGCTGGGAGAGAATGGTGGTTTCGGGCCATTTCCTGCTTGGTTCCATAAACTCATCCCCCGTGCCCCTTATTCTACTTTACCCTACCCTACCTTAGAAAATCACTATTCAGAATAGTAGTTTTTATGACCCACTAGGGAAGATAATAACACAATAAAATTCAAAACTGTAGTAATTAATTGCACATTTATTCAAAATCCAATTAGAACTTGTTAGTTTAATTAATTCAACCAAACTGATGAACTTGATCCAGTGGTATCAGCTTTGCAAAGTCTGATTATCATTTACATGTCTAATGCCCCCTGCCACCCTCTTCCCACTTAGTGCCCCCCAGGTAACCCCACTGCCCCCAGAGGGTGGTACCACCCACTTTGAGAAACACTACAGCAGGTAATACTAAGTTAGATGGACCAATGGTCTGACTCGGTGTAAGGCAGTGTTGTGCATTTCTATGCCATAAAAAACAGCAGGAGAATGAATACCATGCGTGCAAATCATATTATAGGGATATCCGGCCACTGTGCTATTTTAAAACTGGATATGTTGTAGTGAAAGTAGATGGAGGTGAGCAGGAAAGCATTAGGTCCTTCCCAACCAATCATGTTAAAATTACTTAGTTTAAACTTTCCTTGAGTGTGTGCTCCTTGCCAAAGATCACACCCATGGCATGTTCTCTGTCATTTTGAAGCGGAATAGACTGCCAGATATAAAATTCTAATTTAGACTCTTAATTATCTGCCCTCAGGTAGGCTCACAGTTCATCGCAGGCCAAGAAACATCTGCAGGGATTGCATGATTCCCTCCCCTCCTTCCACACTGATATTTCATTAAACAAATTTATTCAATTGGAGAGTTTAAACTGCAGACACTGCTTTGTGAGCAAATCCAGCACTGGGTTTCTGGCCTGTTTTCATAAAGATGGTCGCTGTAGCAAACCAGCTGGAGCAGGAAGTAGATGCTTCTTCCTGTCAAGGAAACCAGAGTCTCCATTGTTGGATCCAAGAGGATCCCTAAGTTAAAGACCTGCTCCTTCCAGGTGAGTGCAACCCCATGCAGAACAGGCCGTCTTCCAACCTCTTGGGTCTGTGAATTTCAAACACATAATATTTGGATTGGCTAAGACATGGCCTAAACTCAGGTGAAGGCTTCTGCCTGGCTGGAATCTCACACTCTAGTCACCTTGTGCGACTCTGGATGCTTGGTTTGCACCACAACAGGGTTCAACACTGGGTGCCTCCCACAGAGAGGGGTTGGGTGCTTCCAGACCCTGTCAGAGCAATATTCCATCGGCAAGGGCTGAGTGGAATCAACAACTGATCTTTGCCCTATTTTCATGCCAACCCTGCTTATTTGCTGAAGTCAATAAAAAATTGACCTGATTTTCACCCAACTCTGGTATTCTGTTCAGTGGTATTCTATTCTGGTATTCTGACCTCTTTCATGGGCCATCTAATGTGCCTGCCTAGGCAATACGCATCCAGTGAGACAATAAGCAAAACATTAAAACAACCTGTGGGCTGTTACAGTGCTTCAAAGAAAAGACATAGTGGCCCATGCTGAAACCCTAAACTGTGGTTAATCTTAACTATTTGTTGAAACATGTCAGCTTCACAACTCATGATTTGAATCAGTAACGTTGGGTGTGGTCTCATGCACTAGATAGGGTCTGATGATAGGGTCTTCACTTTCAACCACCCATTTAAGAAAAACAGTTTTAAGGTTTGCTATTTTGTGTGTGTGTGTAAACACACACACACACACACCCTCCTGGCAACATTTGTCATGGTCTGACTCCATTTATAAAATTTCTATTTTGCAGGCTTCAGTTCATTACATTTTGCGAATAACTATTGTTCACCTCAGCCATCCAGAAAAAAACAATTAAAGCAGCAGGTTGTCAGGCTCCACAATTGCAAACTAGCCAGCTATTGCACATCTTTGAGTGGGGCAGGGGTTTGTATCTCAGGCTTTGTCACTGCAATTACAGTTTGAGTTATGGAGGCAGCAGCTGGCCAAACATTTTATTTCTTCTTCATCTTTCTGAAACCCATCATATTTTCCCCCAGATTCCAATCAGAGCTGAGATGACAATAGATTTTTTAAAGGGGGTGTGGTGGTGGGGGTTGTAATATGTCTTGCCAGTGTCAGTCAAAATTTTTTTTTCAATCAAGATTTGCTGGGGGAAAATTTGGCTCACAATGAGGTGGGCTCCTATTCTGAGACATGCCTTTGTAGATCAGCAGTTGGAATTGATTGTGTGAATAGATATGGATATATGATATAGATATAGATATAGATATAGATATAGATATAGATATAGATATAGATATAGGTTTACGAAGCTAAAGCATATTATGCAGAAGAAGTAATTGAAGGAATGCGGTGAGAGATTTTCTATTTTGAGCTAAGTGATAGTGGTGGACCATGTTAGATTGTGTTTTAATACTTGGCCTGGATCTCCTCAGACAATCCTTGGATGTCAGCTTGGAAAACAGACCTAGAACCAGAATTTTGTGGAGAAAGGGCTTGTCCAAGCAGGTAGCCAAACCAAGAACTACTGCCCAGTCATCCTGAAACCCTTCCTTTATAGGGTGCCGAGGAGAGGCTGGAGATAATGAAAACTGGGAAGCTCTGAGTGAACTCCAAGGTAGAACTGGGAAAGAGTGATTCCTGATAAAGCTGGATGACTGCAAGTTCCCAAACTTCCCTTGTGGTCAGCACTGTGTGGAGACAGAGGTTCATGTTTGGACATCAAGCACCCCCCAGGTGTTGCTGGACTGCACCTGCCATCATCCCTGACTACTGACAATACCGGCTGGGGATATTGGGAAGTGGAGTCCAGCAACATCTGTAGGGCCACAGGTTCCTATCGCTGTGCTAAACCATATTTTAGTGTGTTGAGAGCAAACTACAGAGAGCCTTCAGCTCACAAATTTCCCACCACCCCTCTATTGGTGTGGTCTCAATGTGATCAGAAGATTTCACTACTTAGCTCAACCCTGAACTGTGGCTAATATTTAGGGACCATCTGCACTGTACAGTTAAAGCAGTATCATACCACTTCAAACAATAATGGGTTTCCCCAAAGAATCCTGGGAAATGTTGTTTGTTAAGTGTGCTGAGAGTAGCTAGGAGACCCCCCTTTTCTCATCACAGAGCTACAGTACCCAGAACAGCTTAACACTCAGTCTCTCTTGTCAGAGAATCTTTGTGAAGTATAACTTTTACCTTAGATTTTGGCAGGAGACCTTCTTTTCAGTCCACCCCTATAGGCATTCCCTTGTAGATCTTAAGGCGGTGCTGAGAATTTCCAAACAACTTCTCTCGAATTTTTGTTATTTATTGGAACATACTATATTTTCTACGGCATTAATGCTTTCCCACCTGCTTCATCAAAATGTCACTGCTGATTAAGCTCCCCTCCACAAATCAGAAATTGATGTGAATTACATGTTCTGTGCCTGTCCTTACAATAACAAGCAAGTTCATCCCTTGCTGGGAAGTAGATCTTGCAGCATCAAGGAATGCATAGATGTCTCTCCTTTTTAATTCTGTTATTACCAGGAGAGGAAATGCTTTTCATGCTGAATTTAGCAATCAAAGCATTATCAAGCCGGAATCATTTATTGCGATTTTTGTGTGTGTCAACCTTAATGCCCAGACATGCCAATTTTGCATGGGATTATCCTTGACAGTTTGACCTAAAATGTATTACAGAGGTCTGTTGTTGCTTTCGTTCTTTTGAAAGCCAATTCTGTAGCCTGTGGAGGCAGGGTGGGGAGGGGAGGATAGTATCTGCTCTCTGATTTTGTAAACAGAAGAGAATGTGACCCTCAGACTGAACAAAGTCTTCCCCCTCTAGGCCTATGTGAAAACTCTGGACATGTAGTTGCCCCAGTGAACCAGTGGCCCCCCCCTCAGCCATAGCGAACACCTCGCTGATGTGGTAGTAACAATTCTAAGCATCCACTCAAACACACCAACCTGCCAGTAATCATACAGCAAAGCACCAATTAATTACCATCCCTTTGCTAAGTGATTTGTCAATGGCGTTTTAATAAAGTGTGATCTCATGGTAGCTGTTGTCTCCTTGAAGACACTGGTGTTGATTGAAACTTCAAGGCTCTCTCACTGAACAAAGTTGTTCCACAAAGTAATTTTAGTCTGGGTTGGCTTTACGTTAGTCAAAAAGCAGGCTAGCAGCTGGCTTTGATCTTTCTCAAGTGGTGACAAACTGTGGCGGCTTAAGGTAGAAAACCAAGATGCTTTATGGTATTAAATTATGTGGGAAATAATGGGACCTTTTTGTGTGTGCGGAAGTGCTTCTGCAGCTGTTGAACTGACAAAAGGTTTTCTGCCCTGATCCAGCAAGGCAGATTGATGTGTGGAGAAGTCTTCTGTGTGGTACTAAGAGCCCACTGAATGGCTGCGCAGGGAGAACCTATGGACATTTAGACCACATTCACACCATACATTCGAAGCACTGTAAAACCACTTTAAACAGTCACAGTTTCCTTCAAAGAATTCTCTGTGCTGTAGTTTGTTAAGGGTGAAAAGAGTTCCCTGGGAAGAGGGCTTGACTGTTAAACTACTCTGGAATTGTGAGGAAAAGATGGGTCTCTTAACAACGCCCTTTTGTTGTGCAAGTCCTCCCAATCAAGTGTAATAGTGAAACTTGAATTTGCTGGTATGGGATTGAGTACCACTCAAAAATAGTAAATAGAAACAATCTGGAAGCTCTCTTACCAACACAGAGAGGGGGGGGGCGGAGAGAGAGATGGTGCTGTGATTAAAGGGTTGGACCAGGAAACTGACGACTAAGGTTCAAATCCCCACTCAGCTATGATGCTCACCTTGGACCAGTCACCATCTCTCTCCCTAGCCGACTCAAAGGATGTGAGGCTAAATAGGTGGGTTATTTATTTATTTGGACCTTTAAACCTCAGTTAAACATATGGCCGGGAGGGGGGAAGCAGGAGACATATTCAGACTGCCTGAGCAGCTGCTTCTCCTTGCTAGCAGACCTTTCCCCACAACCTTTGGCAGCCCTGGGTCACTATGGGTGAACCCAATCTATCCCAGGATGATCCGGGACTGCCTCAACCCAAAGTGTCCAAATTCCAGGTCAACCCAAATCAGCTTGTTTTGGTGCAGGATGTGGGATTTGGCCAGATCTGGTGGACAGCATTAGCACACACAAATGCATCGCAAGAGGGAGAGAGGAATGCATCATATATATATCCAACCTCATTGGAAGTCTTTTTAAAAATGGACTAAACTAAGGATGCTACCAGTCTCTAGACTGAATAGCTCGTCCAGAAGTCAAGGGTTTGGCACAAAGCACCCACAGTTCTTTTCCCCACCCACCTTTTCTTTTGTTCCAGGACACACATATGGAAGGTTTGTGAAAACAAGTGGCTTGAAGACAAAGCATCACCTTAGTGATGAACAGCTTATTTAGGAAGCAAGACATTATCTGGATCCACATTCATGTTGTTCGTGTTGGGCTTTGCCGTTTCTAACGCGCTGGAATCGCACTCCATTACCCATTCTGTTGGTTAATTTATGAAGTGTGAGGAATAAAAGCTGGTTAAAAAATAAATTTACTTTGGAGATACTTAATCTTCTCCCTCCACCACCACACGCACACACAATGCGTGCTGTAATTAACATATTAATCTGCAACAAACGCTGAAAGTTTCCTCCTAATCATCCTTCCATATATTATGTTTGACATATCTGTTATATTTCACTGCCTCGTCCCTCTGCTCGTGGAAGGATGAAAACATGCAATGAAATCTGACACATTAATAATACAAAGTGTACGACTTTTTAAAAAAGAGAGAGCTGGCAGCTTTATTAAAAGGTTCCCTCTCTCTTTGGGAAGAATGTGATTTGCATGTACTAAAAGACCCTTTTGCTAAATGCTTGGGGAAACACAAGGAAACCAAATTAAAAATGGGAAATTATGCCACACTTTGGGCTATTTTAGCCCAAGTTAGGCAAAACAAGTTCTTCTGCACGTTGAATCGACTCTTTGTGGGATAGAAAGAGCTCTGTAATCATTAAGCTACTTATACTTTGAATATAAATTAATAAAATCAAGTCTTTGCATGCTTAAATTGTCCTCACTGGAATACTAGCCAAACCCATAAACAACTGTTTTGCAGCAATCTCAGTGACTGGAATGCAACTGAGCCAATTTACTTGGAAGCTGAATTCTGGACAAACTGGACTTTACCATGATGAATATTATTGTTAAGAGCACATGCCTGTTATCTGAAGCAAGCTTAGATTCGAAAGCTTATTTTGGTGGGAAGTGGGTTCTGTTTAACACCTGGACATCTGAAAATACCTCTTTCTTGCCTGCATCCTGGATGGAGAGAAGTCTTTGTGTGGGTGTTGGGACCTGTGCCAATCTCATCCCTCTCTCCACCCCTTTGCTTCTGGCTCCACCCCCTTTTTTCTTTTGCCCAGCCCACAACTTGCGTGGAGCCTCTGCTGCTGTCAACCTTGCATGCATTTCATGAATTTGTGAGGATATGTGTGTGTGTGTGTGTTTCAAAACCATCTGTATTGTTTGATCAAGGTCAAAGCTGCTGTATTCTAGCAGTGGGTTCAGCACTCTTCTGTGAGCACTGGAGCCTGTGAAGAACAAATAACTCTCCCCCTCTCCCCGACCCAGACTCATTTCCACAGTTAGTATTCAAGTAGTGAGTTGGCTAGGGTGAGCAGATGATGTCCAGGCTTAGAGGGATTATAATTAAAAGAGAACAAAGGGAGAGAGAACAAAGGTGGAGTAAGACCTGATGTGTCAAGGAGCTGGAGGAAGTTGGATCAGTTGTCTTAAATCATCAGCGATGGTGTTAGATCATGCCAGGCCTGAACTGCCTCACTTTTTCCTCTTTCGTTTTGAAGAAAAGTTTGCCAGAGGGATTTTTCCTTTCTCTGTCTCTCTCTGCTAAAGGCAAATGCTTATAAAGATGCTATCCTCTGTTCCCTCACTCCTTCCATTTGGAGCCCATCTGACTCATGGACAGAGTAACATGAGGGGAGAGAGTCTGTAGTGGTGGAGCCACCAGTTCAAAAGCCCTGCTGAGCTGGCCAGGGTGGAGATTTTTTTAAATTTTTCTAGAAGCAATCAGGAGTGTTAGAGTCAACAAGTCACATTCATTGTGGATTGTGAGTTGCTGGTCAAAACACACAGAGAGCGAATGTACAGTTAAACCTGTAGTCTGAAAGCATAGAGACTTGTGCTTTCATATGCGACATGCCCTCTCAACAGCTACCAGTCTCAGAGTATCTTGTGCACAGGGAAGAAAGATGGTGAGAGGACCAAAGCCTCATTAACATCAGAATCATTGAACCCAGAAATAGTGGGAGGCAGTGCTACTACTAGGAATTATAGGTCCAAAATATATGAGAGCAAATGTCTCTCTCTCACACACACACGTTTGGATGCACAATTTCAGCAAATCTTGGTAGTAAGGGGGGAAATGTTAGCAGGTAAAGTACCATGGACAGCACCTTTGTTGGAGAATGGAGGACACGTTTATGGATGCAACCGGCAAATATTTTGTTGGCTAGCCTAACTATGCTTTCAGCTGGTCAGGCAGATGGACCTTAAGCTATTATTGCCTGCCTCCCCAAACCGACAATTCAGAAGTTCGACTTCAAAGCAAGCCTCTGAGAACTTGGGACCGTTAAGCATACTCTTTCCACTTCAGCAAGATTGTTTAATTTAGAGGTATGGTTTATTTTTAAACAAGTGGAATGGGGTAGAAAGAAGCGTGTTCCCCCAACTGTGTTGTATTTCAATTTATTCCCTGGAAGCTTTCTCTTTGAAGGTTTAATCTAGCTATTTTCAAAAGGATTGCATCAAACCTGTTTGCTTACAGATCCCGGTACATTTACACCAACAGTTCTTCCTCACCCGCTAGAACACCCTCATTTATTTTGTTCTCCCTTTCTTACCCGAGGAGCGCCAACTAATTAGGTTTTTTTTTTTAGGCAAATTAATCTTGAAGTAACACTAGGAGGTGAGAAGTTAATTTTCTCTCATTCCCTGTTTCTTTATGACTATCGAATTATTCATGAGCATTTTATGAGGGCCTTTTTTTCCAGCACTTCATCTCAGCAGTTTGGAAGGAGGGGTGGTTCTGGAAGGGGGGGAGTAAAAGAGGTCAAAGGCTTTGCAAACTTGATAGATTCTGGGCTGAATTATGATACTCACACTTTTATTTGAAGTGATAAGTTGTGAGAAGGTGGCCTCATTTGCCTGGATAATGTTTTCTCTGAATGCCTTCAGAGAAAGAGGTTTCTGAAATGTGGTAAATCTTACAATATGTTAAGTATCAGAACTGGGTAAGGTTTAATGGGCTTAGCTTTCATCTTCATTCAGATCCAGCCACAAGCCACCAGTCACCAATGCTGGCATATTGTGATGATTATATAGCACTTATTTCTACGGTTCCTTCAGAGTTCTTAGAACTTTGCAATTCCTAGGGTAAAGGTGTGAAATTGGATTAGGCCACTGTGCTCGATGCCAGATATAGGATGGGAGGGCATGGCTTGGCCAAAACAGTGTCATGGGCCAAATGGGGAGGCCTAATGAGGGTCAAATGGGGAGGCCTAATGATGTATGGAAGTGAGAGCTGGACCATAAAGAAGGCTGATCACCAAAGAATTGATGCTTTTGAATTATGGTGCTGGAGGAGACTCTTGAGAGTCCCATGGACTGCAAGAAGATCAAACCTATCCAGTCTTAAGGAAATCAGCCCTGACTTCTCACTGGAAGGACAGATCGTGAAGCTGAGGCTCCAATACTTTGGCCACCTCATAAGAAGAGAAGACTCCCTGGAAAAGACCCTGATGTTGGGAAAGATGGAGGGCACAAGGAGAAGGGGACGACAGAGGACTAGATGGTTGGACAGTGTTCTCGAAGCTACCAGCATGAGTTTGACCAAACTGCGGGAGGCAGTGGAAGACAGAAGTGCCTGACGTGCTCTGGTCCATGGGGTCACAAAGAGTCGGACATGACTAAACGACTAAACAACAACAACAAATGAGGGTCAAAGATTCCCCACCTCTGTCTTACAGTATTCCCCTCTTCTTTTGCAATTGCAATCACATTTGCAATTGCAGAAAAATAGATCCATCAACTCCTTGTCAAATCTTACCTTGACTTCCAAGTTTATAAAAAGTTACTGCTGAGTCTGTGGCTCAGGACAAAATTGTTCTTTTGTCGTGCTGTTAGTTTTCGTCGCTTACAGCACATTCGGATCTTGTTTGATTTTCTTCATTCATGTGCCCCTATAATAAGGCATAATCTCATGTCCTCATGTCCAGAGCCCCATATCTGTGCAGAACCTCATATGAAGCACTCCCAATGATACAGCAGAGAGGAGCAGGGCAGGTGCAAATCTACAGGGAGGAAGTTCTATGACTAGAGTGCCACCATGTCATCACGAAACAGGTCACATACACTGGTGAGACTGTGGATTGGGCCTCCCCCAGCAGATCTTATGGCATAAGTCAGCAGGTATTGGAAGGAAGCTTCTTTAAGAAAGTGGGCCTCAAACCAAAATGAGACCACTTGATTCTCATCTTCCCAACTACTGTGCAGATTGGAACTCAATTATTCCACTGGCAGTACCCAAGCATCATGCAGTTCTTGGCTCCAAAAAAGTAACATGGTGTGCTTAAAATATGTATTTGGAGAGAAAATACAGTTTTAAATATGCTTTGAAATGCATTTTTTTCCTGTGGATTTTCTTTTAATTGCAGATCAATGCAATGGGACTTATGGGGAACTGACACAAACCAGAAATACACTGAATGTGTCCATTTCTGCTTTTAAGTCCCTGCTGGGAACTTTGTAATTGGGGGTGATAATTTCATCTCTGTGAAGACTAGATTTCTTTCTTGTTACTTCATCCTGGAGCTGATTCAGTGATTTCTCCCTTTCCCCATTTCATTTCTGAATTGAAGATTCATAGAGAATACCTAAGAGTAGTTATGCGCATCTAATTAGCCGTTTGTCAAAGTTCTAGAAGCCAGTTTGTTTGAACGCACCTCATGGAAAAGAAATAGACATGAATACATCCTCCTTAAGTGATGTTTCATGCCTCTTCAGAGGCGTTTGCAGGGAAAGGAGCACTGGAAGCCATCCCAATCTAGGATGTTCTAAACCAAGTGTTTAGAAATGCTAAATCAAACTTGACAGTTGGGAGGCCGCCTGTCACAGCTTCAAAGAAATATGTGTCCATCAAACTGACTGAGGGAGGCCTAAATGCATCCATTTCCCTTCCATTTCCCCTCCAATGACTGACAGGATCGCATCCAAGACCTGTGAAGTTAGCAGGTCATCATGATGAATATACTTGTTAAGAGCGCATGTCTGTTTAGCTAAAGCAAGCTGAGAAGGCTTATTTAGGAAGGAAGTGGGTTCTCTTTAATATCTGAACATCTCAGCATTCTCTCTGTTGTCTGATCTTTACAGGCTGCGTTTTCATCTCAGTTGTTGTTTGCTTGCTGTCTGGCTAGAACTTAGTTTTGTATCCCATCCCAATGATTTCTTAGGGACAAAATCCGCATGCTGTTAAGTGTGCCTCTTTAACTTAGGGGCCCTATAGGATTTCCAGTTTGGCCCTTGAAACCACATCCAGTCACAGGATCCTTTCTAAAGGCTTCCCTGTGCATGCCAAAGAATCCTACAAAAACACTCTCTTAGGCTGTAAACTCTTGGCTTCATCAGCCTTTTTTCCTATCAGGGTGGAGCTCTGATCCCAGCCCCTAAGTGGCAACTCTTACTTCATTGCACAGGAAATTCCCAAAGGTTAACATGGTTCAGAATTCTGGCAGGGCACCAAAACAACAACAAAGGGATTGAGAAATGGGCAGATTCTTTTAACTCAGAGCAACATAACTTACCATAGAGACTTTTGCATGGAAGTCAATTGAAAAGATGGACTAAAAAGCAAGTTTAAAAACTCAGGGTGTCTGTCAGAAGGAAAGAATGGCCATCACAGAGGGAGAGTGACATGTCCACTTTGCAGACTTTGCCTGGCCTCTTTCCATTTACAGGGAACCTTCTGATAAACAGGCGATTAGATCCTTAATCAGAATAGCTGATCAATTGGGCTAGAAGTGTTTGTGGGAAAAGAAAACATCAGGGAAAAGACAGTAAGAGCTGTGTCATCGCAACAAGGCTTATCTGCTCTGCATTCCCCCCACCAAATGATGTGCATTCAACCAATTTTATTACCACTGCCGCCTCGTGTCAAAATCAAAGCTACATTGCTTTTTTCTCTTCTTTTTTTCAGAAAAAAGGGGACAGCAGTTGTTGTGGTGAAGTGTAATTTCCTGATGGTTTCTTAAGAGATTTTGCCTTGAATTTATAGGTATTTTAGAAGAGAGAATTGGTGTATCTTCTCTCTTTGCGTGTTCTTGAAACCACAAGCTGTGCACAGCATGCTATCAATTAATTTAAACTAACTTTCCATCTGCTCTGACAAGTGCAAGGTTTTGACTGAAAGACAGTATGATGGAGTGACATGAAATACGCTAATAACAAACACTAATGTAATGCGCAAGGCACTCTTCTGTGGAAAATGGAATAATCACAGTGCGGATTCTTCTCTCTCCACCCCCCACCCCCCAGTTTTTATTCCATGTTAAAGGCTCACTTTGGTGAAAAATGCTTATTGTTCTCAAATATTTTCCCCATCAACCCAGGAGTCTTCAAGGCTTCTGCAACAGAGATAAAGATTTAAATTTTACATAGTCTTGTAATTTTAAGAATCGGATGCGTCAGATCAATTCCTTTTTAATTACCGCTTTAATCAAGCTTTATGTTATGGAATTATTCCATTAGTTTTCTGCCATTAAAGTAAAACCAAGTGAGCACTGGCTGTGCTTAGAAACTTGAAAGCTTGCATTTTCATTGTCGGTTTGATAGCGGCGCAAGTTGGGTTTCTTTCTTTCTTTTTTTCTTTCCCCGATCGTGTGACAAAAGTAGCAACAGCCATAGTGAAATTAAAACAAGCAAGGCTTCTCTGGAACATGCACTGGAAATGACAGCAGCTATATGATAGCTGCATTCATTTTAGAAAGGCTTTGTCACTGACAGTGGCGTAGCGTGGGTTGTCAGCACCTGGGGCAAGGCAAGTAATTTGCGCCCCCTAACCCGTGGATTTGCGCCCCCTAACCCTAACCCCCAGATGTTGCGCCCGGTGCGGCCGCCCCCCCCTGCACCACCCACGCTACGCCACTGGTCACTGAAGGTGTATTCCACTTTCAAGATATTATTTTGGTGTTCTCTCTCTCTCTCTCTCACACACACACACACAAACACACCTGCCACTGAAGAAGTGTGCATGCACACAAAAGCTCATACCAATAACAAACTTAGTTGGTCTCTAAGGTGCTACTGGAATGAATTTTTTTATTTTGTTTCGACTACGGCAGACCAACATGACTACCTACCTGTAACCTGCCACTGTATTAGTCTGCACTCATATGCACTTAAGAGTAAGCCCCATTGAACTCTGTGTGATTTAGAATGATAGAATTATAGAGTTGGGAGGGACCTCAAGGGTCATCTAGTCCAACCTCCTGCAATGCAGGTATCTTTTTGCCCAACATGGGGCTCAAACCCATGACCTTGAGATTAAAAGTCTCATACTCAAGGTAAGCATGCATAGCATTGAGCTGTACATCACTGCAGCTATTATATTTCACTATTCATTTATAAAATAGAGTGGTTTACAATGGTGGTAGATAAACCATACAATAAAAAAACATAAAATTTTAAAATCAGAGATCAGCTATTATAGAATTGTCACAATTTCTAATTTGTCTAAGGAAACAAAGGAAGTGGGTTGGTACCTTAACTCACTGATAATAATAATAATAATAATAATAATAATAATAATAATAATAATAATAATTTATACCCCGCCCTCCCCAGCCAAGGCCAGGCTCAGGGCGGCTAACAAGCAATAATGAAAACAAGTTGAATGAATACAAAGCCAAAGGCCAGAGTTGAGAGTTGGAGATACGTTAGCTAGAAGCTAGAAGCTGGGAACAACAGAGAGTCAGAGTAATGTTTTATTTCTGTTTGAATCCAAGGCTGGGGCTATTGGGGGCGGGGAGCAGGAAGCAAGGCCCCCTTGAGGTGTTAATGCTGCTCAGGTTGTATATATGTGTAAATAAACCATATGTCCTAAAGGCACTACAGTCTCCACTGTGACCCATCCCAAAGGAAACATGAATGCTGGGTAAGCACCCAGAACCCCTCACTGCTCTCTCACTGCTTTGAGATTGTGGTGGGGTGCAACAGTAGTTAAATTCCTTTATAGCTATTTTTTATATGCCTTTAGCTTTCTGCATTTTAACTATGTTTGTTTTACTTTTTGTGAGCCATTTTGAGCCTCTGTTTCAGGGAAAAGATGAGATATATAATTAAACAAAATAATAGTAGTAGTAGCAGCAGGAGCAGCAACAGTAACAGTGGCCCTCCATCCCTGGAGATTTTTTATTTCCCCAGTATTAGAATTCTTGTTCTTTCTGCTTTGTTTTCGTGACTTTTCAGTTTATGACTTCTGGTTTATTATCCTGTATGTATTTGGTCCTTTTTATTGCAAGCAACTTTGGAGGTTTTTCTCAGCCGCATAGCGGGGCATAAATTTTAAAGCGTCATAATAATAATGAGGATGATCATTCTTACTATTGTAGCAGCTTGTCAGTTGCCTCTGCCACATTTATGGCGCACCTATTTATCCACTTTGGCAGACAGCAAGAAATTACACCTACCCACGACCACCAGCATTGCTGCACAGGATACGTTATTAAATGCTGAGCTTTGATTCATCAGGGTGCTTGTTCTCTCTGATATTTTTTTTTAATATAATCTTTCTTTTATGGCCCAAAGGAAAGCAAGAGAATCTCTTCTAGTCTCTGAGATGCCAGGATAGATTGGGTGTGCTCCCTACTGCAATTCAAAATTCATGCCCTGAAAAGTAAACCTTCCTACTGTGATAACAGGCACATTACAAAAGCCTGCAGCAGCTGTGATAGTCTTGCAAACCGCTAAATAATAAAACACAGCTTTAGTGTAATGTGAAGTCCTTTGGGCCATGGAGACTCCTTCCTTGCTATAATTAGAGGGCCCCTCTGTAAGTTACAGAACAGAGGCAACAAGCTGGAGGAGAGATTTTGAGTTTTCATCCAGCTCCCGGCAGTGAAGGAAAGCACATCATCTTAGCACAGCAGCAAGAGCAATGGCCCTTGTCTCCTGTCCCTAGAAGAGGCGTTAGAAAAACCAAGAGCTCTGAACTGTCTTGGCAGAGGATAGGTAACTCCCCCCCCCCCAAAAAAAATTCAAAAACACAATTGCAAGCAAAAATTGAGGGAGGGACTGTATAGCCTAATCCCATCCCATTTCACCATCATTTTCCTGCAGATTTTCTTTTTTAAGAGTACAGTCATACCTTGGTTTTCAAACAGCCTCATTCTGGAATGTGTTGGCTCCCGAATGATTGAAACCCGGAAGTGACTGTTCTGGTTTTTGAACATTCTTTTGGAAGCCAAACTTCTGATGGGGCTTCTGCTGCTTCCAATTAGAAGCTGCACTTTGGTTTTTGAATGCTTTTGAAGTTGAATGGACTTCCGGAATGGATTCCGTTCTACTTCCAAGGTATGACTGTACATGAAAAGTCTGCACTCCAATTGCATACCTTTTAGTGCATTCATTTGCAAAATGTGAAAATGCATCCCCCCCTCAAAAAAATAATCCACTGAAGGTCATAATTCAAATGGGAGTTGTGTTCTAACTCATAAGTAAGTCCAGGGGTGTTGAATCAGGCCAGTCTTCTGTGAGAAATATAACAAATTGCTTCCTCATCCCTGTGAAGAAGGCACATTGGTGAATTTACACAGGAATATCAAAAGATCCCTTGTATTAAGTGAGAGCTTTGTTCACAGTGACTGACAGTGGCTCTCCGGTTCTCCAGCCCTAACCTGGAGATGTTGGGGATAGAAAATGAGACCTTCTGCATGCAAATATGGTGTTCTATCACTGAGCTACGGTCCTTCTCCGAAACTTCCTTCCACCCAACAAACACACACACTTTCCCCTTTCCAAGAAATGATACTTATAGGAACATAGGGAGCAACCTTATACAAAGTCAGGCTATTGGTCCATCTTGCTCAGTATTGTATTGTCTACATAGATTGGTAGTGGCTCCTCAGGTTTTCAGGCAGGGGGATTCCCCTTCCTACAGGGATTGCACCAGGGGCCTCCTGCTTTATCATTGAGCCCTTCCCCAAGGTGGGAAGTCATAACCCTGATTCTACTGTTTATTAAGAGACCTTTCCTGAAGTATGTTCCCTCTGGGTTGCAAATCCACGCTTGCTTTCTGAGCTAATCTGCTGCTGCTTGTTTTTTTAACCCTTCTTTGAAAGGTTGAGACTGGTGGGAAAGCAACTATCACGTACAGGGAAACTTCTTGCTACAATAGCCCACTGCTGGGTATTGGCTTTTGGTCTTTATGGTCATTTTTTTTTTCTGGGTGCGACCTCTGTAAGCAACTTTTGTGTACAGAAATGCAACCTTCTGATCTATGGTTGCATGCTGCTCTTGGCCCAATGTCATGTGATCCTTGGCTCAATGCATTGGCTCAACACAGCTGCCTGCATTTTTGTACTCTCCATCCCAAGGAACTTTGGGAGTGAAAAGGCAGTGACTCAGTAGAACATGCATAGGCAAACTCGGCTCTCTATATGTTTTGGGACTACAATTCTCACCATCCCTGGGTCCTGCTAGCTGGGGATCATGGGAGTTGTAGGCCAAAAACATCTGGAGGGCCGAATTTGCCTATGGGTGCAGTAGAACATCTGCAAAAAGTTTCAATCCCTGGATCTCCAAGGTAGGTCTGAGAAAGATTCCCTGCCTCATTCCATTATCTATGCCTGCAGCGCATGCTGTCACATTGGACACAATGGGAATGCCATTCCTGCCTTTCATGGGGGTAGGTTTGCCTCACTCCCCTCTGAAAGGAGATGTGAAGTTGCCTCCTCCTCTGGGGGTGCCCTTGAGGCCATGTGTCTCCTAGAGTCAACCAGATGGTTGGACCAGCCTACTATTTAATGATACTCCACCCCCTCTACTCCCTCTGTTTCACTTTGCAACAGTCAGTCTCTCTCCCTCTATAGTGTGAGTTTCTGCTAAGCACCTTTATTTTTTTGGGGGGGGGGCTATTGAGACTCCTACTTTACATATTCTTCTACTTTACACTGTAGAACACCTCTTCCCGCTTTGGCTTCATTTGGCTGTTTGACATACAGTGCTGGCAGCTAAGAAAAGATCTGAAACTATTGCCACTTTGTGGCATCGTGGGAGTGAAAGATGCTCTTTCCAGATTTTGATAGCAGAAATTGATATTTGAGAGGGTTCCCTGTGGGCCTGGCATGCACATCATGGTGAATGTTGGTCAATGGGGCCAGAATGCCCAGTTTGGGCTTCCATTAACCAAGTCTTACTTAGCAAGGAGGGAGACTTTCTTCCCCATCTTTGGCTGTGGAACATATAATCTTGTAGTCTGCACGCCCCGGGGAGAGGAAGCATTCCGTTACACATAAGTATTGGTTACCCCTGTTTGCACCTAGTTCTTTAGTTAGTCTGGTAGTCTTCTTTTTGGGTGTGGACGTAACATGTCATATCACGTAAGCATTGCAGCTTCTAGAGACTTTGGGTCATAACTTTGCTGTTCAGCTCAGAAGATTCATGGGAGAGAGAGAGAGAGAGAGAGAGAGAGAGAGAGAGAGAGAGATGCATGCAAATGGTGTAGGTGAATATTGGGTTGAATAACAAAAGAAAGAATGGCATAGAAATGACAAGCCAAAAAGTCTTCCATTGAGCATCAGTCTAAATCCATAAGAAAAACAGTCATTTGAATTACTCCTCATTGTCAAGTGGGAATCTGGCTGAGTAGTTATGCGCTTTCTCCAATCAAGAATTTTTGCCTTGGCATCCAGAGGAAGTTCCGTTGGCATTGTTTTGCTTTGATCTTTCAGCTTTGCAAATGCCGAACAAAAATGTACATTAATATATGCACACGAGCAAGATATGAACAGGCTCCCAAGGCACTCTGGCAATTTCTCCATTTGTGACTGCTATTGAAAATGGCAGTTGCCCTGCTAATCAGCACAATTTTTTGATTAGCTTAATAATGGTTATATTAAAGTTGTGCTTTTAACAAAAATTCTGTTTAAAGAACAAAATTATTTAATGCCAGGGCTGTTTTTACATGCGCCTTTCTCTCAACGCAGATGATTTTGCACATGATGTGCCTTAACACTTAATAAATATTGCACTTAATTCAGTGTAAATAAGTCAAAAAAATTTAAATATTGTCTTTTTCATGCAACAGCAAAGTTTTTATAGGTTCTCGATATCTGGGTGAAATGAAAACAACAGTGAGCTAAATAAAATATTTGCATGCTTTTGCTGTTCCATTGGCTTCAGAGAATCCCATTTTATATGCTCAATCTAGCAAATTAAGGGCTAAATGGGATTTGCTGAGTGGTGGGTCAACATGTTGCAATCAGATTCATTAGTGCCAAGAAAAACAGTTTTCTCTTCCAACCTTATCCCATAGGTTTACAATTGAATCTTCATTCAACTTCATTTACCTGAGCTTGCATCTGTTTAAGGTCAACGTCTGTACCACATTGAAAAATGGCACTGTTTGATTAGAAGCTTCATGTATCTGTGTGGGCTAGCTTGCTTTAACAAGCCTTCTTACATTCCCGAAAGAATACCTAATCACAACCTTTTCAAAAACTAAGAAATGACATAAATGGGATTGGCGCCTGTTTTTGTAAAATTGGGTTGCCAATGAGGCAAAAAAGACAGATTCATCCATAATCCATGTTTCATTCCACATTCCCTATGGTTTCAAAACATCTTGATCACATACAACATTTGGGGAATAAGGGCCTTCCACCTTCTGAGTGATGCAACATTGGCCAGAGATGGACCATATTGATAGGTTTACATCGGCTATAGACAGAACTGTGTTTACCCTTATGCTAAATATGCAGCAACAGAGAGACAAAAAGAAAAAATTCTCAGATTGCTGCACTATAATAGGATCTCCAACTCCCTGTTTTCTGGCACCTTTCAATCCCCCCAGTCTCTCAAAAGTTGGGATACTCAGGTTTGCATCTAAATGCTACTTAGAGTAGATCTATATCCAATATTTTCAGTGCGCCAGCTTTGAGTATGACTGACACTGAATACATGCTTCTGTAGACAATGTGCAATGACTTTTTCAGGATTGCGGTCTGTCCCTTATGTGTTGTCAAAGCATTTTCTGCAAACAATGTATAAAACCCAACTTATGCTGACCTGCATTGGTCCAAGTCATGGTTTTTTAATGTGCTCTGGTGCACGACTGGAGCTCCTATGAACATGGCTCAGGTGTCTTAATAGAGAGGCCAGCTTCCCAACTCAAAGGGCTAAGAAGGCTGAACTGTACCCCTTCCCCACTGGACTGAACAGGGAAATCATTGCAGATGGTGTAGCAACATCTGTGTATCGTTGAAAATATTTGGAGTGGGGGAGCGTGTTTCTTTTAAAAAGGGCCAACATCTGGTCTTAAAGTGAATGAGCCAGTGTGGTGTAGTGGTTAGGAGCAGTAGTCTCGTAATCTGGGGAACCGGGTTCGCGTCTCCGCTCCTCCACATGCAGCTGCTGGGTGACCTTGGGCCAGTCACACTTCTCTTAAGTCTCTCAGCCCCACTCACCTCACAGAGTGTTTGTTGTGGGGGAGGAAGGGAAAGGAGATTGTTAGCCGCTTTGAGACTCCTTAAAGGGAGTGAAAGGCGGGATATCAAATCCAATGTACAATCATGGTTGGTACAACAAAGAAGCTTGAGAGAGTGGTTTCCTTTCAAGGCACACTTGCTAGTTGGTGTAAGAGTATGAAAAACTAAATGTGCGGTTGGATTTCTTTAATGATTCATAAAAAGCTACCGTAGGAACAGAGATATGACATAGAAGGTAACGCTTAAACATACAGCATGGTGTGTAAGTTTTTGTTCAAATCCAACCCAAAATATACAGCTGCGACATTCTCTTGCATAAGAAAGCTCTGCAATTCAAACTTTAAATAAGCAACTTTATTAAAAGAGTCTAAGACACTTACCTTACCCCTAGTTACTGTCAAATTCTATTAAAAGCCACAGTCTGTCAATTTAATATACTTCTTTCTCTTTTTTTGCTGATATTTCCTTTGTTATAAAAAAAATTTGGTGTGAGCTTTGTGGATCATTTACAATTTATTAACAAGATGGACGTCTTGGTACAATTAGAACTTTGCCATTTCCTTACATGCTCACCAAATAATACTCCCCCCCTTAAAAAAAGGATTCATATTCATACATAATGAACACCCTTTATTCCTACAGTTTGCAAACAAGTGTGGTTATTTTGCATGGACCAAAAGAAAGAGGGGGAAAAGAGGGAGTTTTCATTGTTAGTTTTCATTTAAACTGTGTGTGTACCTGTGTATGTATGTATATATACTATATTCAAAACAAATTTTATATATATGTATATATTTATATAACAACTTTCCCCCCACCCCACTAGGTGTGCTCAAGTGTCACTTTAATGAGAGCTAGCTTCCAAAGGCATTGAGAGAACTGGTTATTAATAGGCTGTTGAGGAACTTTTTTTTTAAAAAAAGGGCCACCAATGGGAGATCTTGATAGGTGTTCTCATATGCATGAGTTTGAATGACACTACAGACTCCCCCACCCCTAAAGCTGATGACCGCCTGGTGCCCAACCACTGAATTCTCAAGTGTTTTCATTGTAAATTATCTGAAGGTGGAAATGCTAGATGATGGCATCAGTTTTTTGCCTATAGCAAAGTCAAAGGGCACACCTTCCGATCTCTTATTTATAATTGACACACAGGCTGTGTTCAGTTGTAATGATAAGCCAGCATTTGTGACTTATTGTTGTTTATTGAGATTGAACATTCCTGCACTGCTGAGAGGAAGAAGCAATTCCATACACCTTGGCATCCAATTACTTCTGAACCTGGGATTGTGGATCTCCCTCTCCCCACCAGCCATGATCACTAGCTAACATTTAAGCCATGGTTTGGTGTGAGAAATCAAACCTTCCTGATTTGTTCATCCTGCTTGCTCCAGGGGAGATTGGGCAATGTGTGCCAGTATGTTGCTTGTTCCAAATAAGCAGGGTGGGTGGGTGTGGCCTCTTGCCATGTACAAACATGGAGACTTCATTATCATTGAGATGTTGAACCTGTGTATGGGCAATACTACTTCACATTGGAGGTTTTTTTTTGGGAGGGGGAGGGCGTTTCACATGATGGAATGGTACTCAATGCAGGGAATTTTCTCACATCCAAAAACAATCCATATCAAGGAGGAAAGGCTTTCCCTGTTGTGTTATTATTCTATATGGAAGTATCCTTTTTCTACATTGGAATTTTCCATCATGTGAACCTACCGTCTGAAATGGGACAGTTACAAGAGCTTGGCTACCTCACTAAAGGAGTTCTCAGTGTTGGCACTCAGCCTGTGGAACTCCCTTCCAGCTGAAATTGGGTCATCCCCACTCTACCTATGTTCAGGCACAAATTTAAAACTCATCTGTTTGTTCAGGCCTTTGAGGAGGTGTTAAGGAGATATCATTTGATTCTCTATCAAAATGTCATTGATGTTTTATTATTTGTTTTTTAAACAGGTGTTTTCTTTTAATAATTTTCTACCCCGTGCTCTCTTTGGGAAGGAGGGACAAGATATAAAATAGATTTTTATAAAACCAGAAATATCTAAATAGATGATCCATCAGCAAGAGCTACTTTCTTTTCCCTAGAATACGGTTAAGTGTTACTTTTCCCTCACCTTCCACAGCAAGCTGAAAGAGTAAAATATTCTTGGATGTGATCAGGAAGGATGAATTAACAAAAGATACATTACCTTTTGGAGAATGGTACCAGACTTCTTTTTTTAAGGAACTGCCACCAAAGTGGTCATTTCTCATGGTACCACCACAATTTGTTCTCTTTTGGTCGTGCTTCAGAGTAGACCCACTGTGACCAGTGGAACTCAAGTAACTCAGGTGCATTGATTCAACATGTCTACTCTGAGTATGACTAATATTGGATCTCCCCTTCTATATGCAGCTTACACAGCGAGTTGAGCTATTATTGGTATGTTGATCTGTTACCGAGCCTTTGTGCTGCTCTGCTCCATTGACCGTGAGCCTAAGGCAAATGCCATACAAAAGCTAACCCTATTGTATATCTCTTCTCTCTATATAAATATATATACATATACATACACTCATACATATACAAATACTAACCCACAGACAATTTTTTTTTAAAACAGTTGAATAGCAACAAGTCAACAGAGAGAGAGGGGAGGTGGAGTCCTTCTGTAATTCTGCTCCCAGAAGATCAGATTTATGTGGTGTTTTTATTTTTATTTTGTAACCGTTTGGCGAGCAACAACATCAACCGTCCGTCTTCTTGGGCAAGGAACCCATTGGTAAAGTCAGACCGAGGCAGGAGGTTTTTTGTCAGAAACTTATCGTGCAGCTGGGAGGACAGACAGAGTGAAGTTGCAAAGTGCCACATTTGGCACGACTGAGGCTTAGGAGTGAAGGAATTGTAAGAGTCAAATGTGATCTTCTGACTGGGATGGCATATCCTTTGCTTGCTTGTCACCATGGCAACTCAGTAATGTCAGCTTCAGGTGTCAGCCAGGAGTTCTTACAGACCTAAGCGATGGGCAAATAATGTGTGGTTATTAGCAAGCAGGTGACAATCATATATATATATATATATATATATCCCTTTTAATCTGAAGGTTTTGCTGACTTGATTGCTTGCACATGATTAAGCAAGGCACATTAAATTACCCATGTTCAGAAGCAATTATTTATGACAATTTACAGCTGGAGGATAAAAGTTCAAAATGTTACATTGGTCAATTGCAGCCCTTGAGTAATATATCTTCAGAAATCCAGTCTAGGAAGCTGAGGTGCAAAATGAGAAACAAAGCAGAGGGAGGGGGAGACATTCAGGAAATTGCAAGAGGATCCATAATCCATCAATGGATTTCTGTGTGCTATTAATGTTTACAAGGCATCAAGAACAGAAAGGGAAGGTGCTATTAATTGCCTTTGAGAGAGTGTTCTTGAGCCCAGGTGCTACCACCTAGAAGACCCTACCCCTACCAGCTTTAATTAAAACAGTGGTGGGACATGGAGAAATGTTTTCCAAAACGTTTAACGTCCAATCAGAATAATATAGGAACAAGTGTTCCTTTAATACAGTCATTTAATACTATCATAATACAGTGATACCTTGAGTTACATACGCTTCAGGTTACAGACTCCGCTAACCCAGAAATAGTGCTTCAGGTTAAGAACTTTGCTTCAGGATGAGAACAGAAATGGTGCTCTGGCGGCGTGGCAGCAGCAGGAGGCCCCATTAGCTAAAGTGGTGCTTCAGGTTAAGAACAGTTTCAGGTTAAGAACGGACCTTGGGAATGAATTAAGTACTTAACCTGAGGTACCACTGTACCAGAACTTGGGAACATCCATTGAAACGGAATGTTGGAAGATTCAGGATAGATAAAGGAAAGCATCTCTCCACATATCACATGCTTAAACTATGAAATTCACCCCTGCAGGAGGTCCCCAGCTTTAAAAATGGATTAGACAAATTCCTGGAAGAGGAGGCTGCCAGTGGTTCTAGCCACAATGGAGATGTTCTACCATGAACACCAACTTCTGGGCATCACACGTGGGGAGAGTTCCTGTTGCACTTGGGTCCTGCTTGCAGGCTTCCCTCAGAGGCATCTGTTTTGGTCAGATCCAGCAGGGCTTTTCTTCTTTTATTAAGAATGGTAAGTTCCTAATGTTCTTATATAAACTCACCCTTGAGTACATATTCAAGATCATTTAATATAGAGTTAACACAGCTTTAACTATCTGGGCATACTCATAATCACAGTAATAACTGCATGGATTTGTTTCATATGCTTAATGCATTTTTATGAGTGAAATGGAGATTTTAATCTGTGCTAGTTACTCCGAGAGTGAGCGGTTGAGCCCTCCCGCCTTTTTGGCTCTCGGAGGGGAAGTGATCATAAGACCATTATGTAGTAGGTCCACATTTCAATTTAGCAAGCTGCTATGCTTATGGGGCCACAGCTCTGTGCCTGAGCAAAGGGTTGCAAGGCAGAAAGAGAGATGATACCAATCACAGTGAGCTAGAAAGGGTAATGATCTGATTTGATATAAGGTAGGGTTGGGGGAACCTGCAGCCCTCCAGAAGATGCAGGACTCCATCTCTCACCATCCCTGAATGTTGGCCATGCAGGCTGATGGGAATTGGAGTTCAAGAACACCTGAAGGCTCGAAACCTTCTCATCTCTTATGCAATGCATGTCTATGTTGTTTTGTGGGACATTGTCTCTAAGACCATGACCAAGCACACAACCACTTTGGGAACAAATAGACTGCCAGTAGAAAGAAATTGTATCAGGTAACCCCAAGAAATGGTGGCTAATTTTCCAGATTAATGGAGATTGTGAGAATATACCGTATTTTTCCATGTATAAGACAATATTTTTTCCTTAGAAATAAAAGGCAAAACTTGAGGGTCCTCTTATACATGGATAGTGGGCAGGGGGGATTGGTGGCAGCAGCCAGCAAGAGATTGGCAGAGGCGATTGGGTGTGTGATTGGTTGCTGCAGCAAGGCCTGCTGCTGATTGGCTGCAGCTGCGGCAATTGGGCGGGCGATTTACGGCAGCAGTGAGGTGTGCATGCAATTGGCTATGGTTGCATTGAGTGGGCAGGTGGACTTTTGGAAACAAGTGTGCAGACATTTGGTGGCTGTAGCGAAATAGGGGTCGTCTTATACATGGGGGCGTGTTATACATGGAAAAATACGGTAAGCAGTGTGTATCTTTTAAAAAATACTAGTAATGTTCTACTTACTTTTCTGAAATGTTTTATTATCATTAATTCAAAGATGTTGGGTTGAAGCCAACCAATGATTTCTGCTGATTTAACAAACTCTCCCCTCCCTCACTTCTACCCCCATGTGCCCCACACAACCCTCCACATCTTTTCTGGAGGGCTAGGGAAGTCTCCAGAACAAATTTTGGAGAAGTGTTTGTGGGGAGAAAGGGAGGAGAAGTTCTGTTGCACAAGTGGAAGTCATTCTATTTCTGTCATGACTTGGTTGGCTATAACACAATGTCTTTGTTTAGCTGCCTTCCTCATCAGCTTGCAATGGACCTCTATGCTTAAAGCACAAAGAAACAAAGACTCTGGAAGATTTTTTTTAAAATCCAAATATTGTTAAAACTGTTCTTACCAGCCATACAGAAATGACACTCCCAAAGAGAAGGGGACTTATTAGCATGCAAATAATTTCACAGTTCTGGCCTCCATTTCCACTGCGCATTCCACTGACTGCTAAACATATACTGACTAAGCAAGGCCTCAATGGTTGTTACTTGTTTGCTAGATAGTTATTGCTGTTTGTTTTGAATAATTTGTTTCTGTATCTCTGATACAGGCACATTGGGCGTTGTGTGGAATACTGTAATACTACTAAAAGATTTGTTTGTTAATATCGCTGGTCTGTTACTCAAATCAAATTTTATGCTGAATTTCTCTAGCTCGAGAATTATGTGATTAGGGTTCCATCATTTTTGACCAAGAAACTATGCTATGTTTAACATAACATTTATTCAAGAAAATGGCGATCATCTAAATCAAAGGTCATCTAAGTCCTCCTGGTAACCACCATAACTTCTGCTTCAAGGAAAGCAATAGATCTCGTACTAAACCAAAGCTAGTACCCTGCACCTTTGGGGTGAATGTGATCTCAACCAGAAGGGGTTGAACTACCCTACCTAGTTCACCAGCATTCTTCATTAATGGAAGCTCCATCTAGTAAGTCAGCGGTGGGGAACACATGTTCCTCTGTAAGTTGCTAGACTGCAAGTCCCATAAACTCTGATCATTGGCCATTCCAGCTGGGGTCCAGGGGGGTGGAACAACAGCTGGAGGGCTACAGATTCCTCATCCCTGTAGTAAGGATTAAGTTTTTACTTTGTTAAACTCCATCAATTCCTGAACTAGCTCCAGACATTGGAGTATCAATTCTAGTGCCTCCCTGAACTTGAAATACTGGAACAAAATAAATAGCTTTGTATGTCAGCTGCACACTGGGGCTATCTCAGCCAAAACCTCTGGATGACCTCACCCAAAGGTTTAATGTATTTGTTAACAAGCATAGAAAACAAAACAGAACCTTGTGGTGACCAAAGGTGATGGAGTAGAAGAGCAGTCTCCTAGCACCACCACCTGGATCCAGCCTTCCAGATGGGAACGGAGCCACTGAAGAGTGACAGCTTGTATATCCATTCCAGCCAGATGGCCCAGAAGGATACCATGGCTGATGGTATCAAGTGCTATTGGGTGATGATGAAAATGAATCAACGTGATAGCACTTTCACTGTTCTTTTCACAGCACAGGTCAGGTCATCCTCCAGAGTAACTGAGGCAGTTTCTATTGCAAAACCAGGTCTTAAGACTGGAATGGACTTATATGATCAATTGCATTCAGAAAATGTTAAGAACTGAATGAGGCCAATGGTCGTCTAGTTCAGCAATATGTTCTCACAGTGGCCAACTAGATGCCTTAACGTGAAGTCTAAAGGCAGAACCTGAGCAGAAGAGCACTCTCATCACCTGTGGCTTCCAGCAGCTGGCATTCATAAGCAATACTGCCAATGACTGCGGAGGCACAGCACAGCCATGAAATCAGCCATCCATGAATTTGTTTAATTCTCTTTTAAAGCCATTCAAGTTGGCTCTAGTAATATACAGTCATTTGGTTGATAAGGATAGACGTTCAAGTTTGCTAGCTGATCACTCAGTTTCTTCAGGGGGGAGAAGCACAATTACCCTCTCTCCAGATATTTATTGAATTAATCTTCAGATGATTAAAAACATGCACTTTCAGCATAAGGTTCAATAAAACCTGACTGCTACTGAACAGGGAGATGGGAAGCTGATCAGAATCAAAGTGCTAACAAGACAGTCAACAGTGTTCAGGTTGCTGATTTACCCACATTCCCTCCCTAAAGGAGGATGGGAGGAGGAAATTCATGACTGCTTTTTTTAAGGCCAGAGTGCTTTCTTCTATAGCAGTGATGGAGAACCTCAGGCCAATCTGGCCCTTGGGACTCTCCTTAGGACACGCCCCCTCCCAAACTCTGCCTTACACCCTCTTTGTGTGTCTTTTGGCTAATTGGAATGTGCCCTTCAACTGTGCTAATTTTTCTTTGCCTGGGAAAGGGATGTTTGAATATGTGTAGCAACAAGCCTCCTATGCAAATATAACTGAGAATTCCAGTTGCTGGAAACTGCAGGAGGGGAGAAGGCTCTTGTGCTCATGTCCTGCTTGCAAGTTTCCAACAGGTCTCTGGTTGGCCACTGTGAGAAGAGGATGCGGGACTCAATGGGCCACTTGCCTGATGCAGCAGGCTCTTATTATGTTCTTGTGAAGGAAAAGGCAGCGATTTTGGGGCTAGCCACCTCAGTGGCAAGTCAAGGAGGGAAAGGGTTAGCTGAAGAAAAGGAGAGGCAACATGCTTGGTGATATAGTGATTAATGGGGGAAGGAAGACTGCTTAAACAAGTAGATCTCAGAAGGACTCTGAGGATATGAAAGGCGCTAAACTCCTGTGAGTGAAGAGCTCACTAGGTATTTTCTGACAGCAAGAGAACCCTTAGGACTTTGAAGATCCTTGAGATCCATAGTGGGAGCTCTCACATATATCTAGAGTTGGCAATGTCACCAGTGGCTAATCATGAAAATGCTACTCTGTAGAAACAATATTGCACAATCAGGGAATGCAACTGAAGGTGGGAAGTTGAAAGAAAAGAAAGCACCACGTGGCCTTGGCAGCAAATAAAAAAATCAGCTGGTGTAGCTTTAACTTGGAATGCTGAAAGTCCTCCAACACTGCTGCAGTTTGGAATATCACACACTGAATACTGAATCCCATGGAAGACAAGGAGATAAATTGGGTTAGATAAAAAATTGATAAACTTGAGCAGACTGAAATTGTGATTTTCTGTGGCCTCCCTGCCAGCAGAGCAGCAGCCAAAATTTGTCAAGTAAATTATCTTCTGTGAATTATTGGCTGGTTTTAGCTATAGACTGTTTTAAAACAATTCAGAAAATGACTCGGCAGTCATACGCCTGACATTAATAAACCGCCCAGAAAAGAAACACAGTCTATTACAAACCAGTAATTTAGCTCTGTCAAAACCAGGGAATATTAAACATTTCCCCCCTCTCCTCCTCAAGATACACCACATAAGGCATCAAGGTTTAATCTTCTCAAGTGCTGCTTTCACTTCTGAGGAAAAGCTGATAAAAAAACAACTGGATCACAAAGTAGGAATATTTCCGAATGATCAAGTATTTATGCCTTATGGATACACTTATCTTTCACATTTATTCATTGTCTCTTTTCCTATTTATGTGGATGTGTATGCATAGAATAAATATTTCCTATATGTATTTATTTCTTGTGCGAAATCATCCACAAGTTCCTGGCTTCATCCATTCATTTCAATGGAGTGTAAATATATAGGATCAGCAAGCTTCACGTGGCTGCTAAGAAACTTCTTGTGCAGGGATAGCCAACGCAGTGCCCTCCAGAAGCTATTAGGCTCCAAGTCCCAACAGCCCTAGTCAGAGTGTGACCCATGTGACGATGCCATTTGCAATCTGACACCTGGAGACTGTCAGGTTGGGGGAGGCTGCTTTGCTCCATTAACTATTCCCTCAAATTCTGCTCGCTTGAGACTCAAATAGATTTAAATCATCCAATTAATGAAATGTTTAATGGTTTATGTCTTCTGGATTTGTAGACTGGAGGGGGAAGTGAGACTATATTGCATCTTAGGTCTTCTGGTTCATTGCTGAAATGGGAAAGAGTGGCATCATCATAAGTAGGGGGCAGGTGGATGCAGAGGACTCACCAGGGGGTGAAGTATTAGCAGGAATTGTCACTTCAACTGGAAGGCTTGAGGAAATTAATAGATAGTTAAATACAAGGATATCTTTGAGGTTTATTTGCAATCAGAGTCCTGGCATCTGTGTGATGTGCCATTCCCCAGCACACCTGAGGCCTTTCACACTTAGTTTGACAAATTAATTTCAATGCAGACTCCACAAAACTCATTTAGTCTCTTCACATCGAGTTCAGTCTTTGCCTCCTCACTTTCCGGCAGGGTAATGGAGTGTTTAACTTATCGCTGCCAAAGTCAAACTTTGCAGTTTGCAGACCTGGCTAGACCCCAAGGCAACTCAGAAAAGGGAGAGCACTAAAGGTTGCTTAGACTGACTTCAAAATGACTGAACAATCCTTTGCTCCTATAGCTCATTTCAAAGTAGCATCGTAGTGCTCGTATCTATTCTAAAACGGACAGGAAATGTGGGGCACCAACTTTTGCGTATGGTAGAACTATGTGCAAATGGGCTCTTGAAATCCTCTATTTCTAGGGTCTGGAAGGAACATTTCACCCAATTTCTCTAGGGGGCAAGATAGATTTCTAAAGGTATTCACTATTATCTGTGGCTTGATTTTTTCCATGCTGGCTGGGGCTTGCAGGACTTGTGTTTCCAAAAATCTGAATAGCACCAGGTTGGGGAAGACTCCTGTTCCAAAAGTAGCTAACATGTGACCCATAAGCTGCTGCTGGACCCCATCATCCCTGACTGTTGGCCGTGCCAGCAGAAGCTGATGGGTGTTGGTTTCAACAGGGCTGGCACTTTGCATTTTGCCACTTGAGGCAAAATGCCACCTCGCTGTGACCTGTCACCACCACCAGCGGAGAAGTGGCACTGTTACTGGCATTGATTTCCAGTGAGATCTCACCAAAACCTCATGAAATCTGGCACACTCCATGGGATCTCATGGAAGTCCAGTGAAATCTCCAGAGATGTCACCAGAAAGCAGCACCGACCCCAGCACCTCTTCTCCATCAGAGGTGGTGGGGCAGGCAGGGTGCCCATGAGGTAGTTGCTTCACCCTGCCCCAATGGGCGGACTGGGCCTGATGGTCAATGAGATATGGGGGGGGGCACAGCTTAACTGTCCCATGCACCTGTAATGGCTGTGTGAACTCTGGATACATCCTTTCTGTGGGTGTCCTGATTGCATATAATCCCAGCATGTGAGCTGAAGTTCACAAACTGGGAACTCTTTACAGTCAATGATGAACGACATCCTTCATACAGGAAGTGAGTGGCTCTTTTTAGGGTGTGGCGGAAAGCATGTCTCTGCTCCTAAATCAGCTTGCAATTAATTGCTGTACCCATGAGTAATGTGCAGCATACTGAGTAGAGGAACCACCAATGCAGTTTGAAGCTACTCTTGTACAGCAACTGGTCTATGTTAAAAGTCCAGCGAAGCTTACCATACAAATCTTCTTCCTAGAGAAGTCCTCCAAGCACCAACATAACATTGTCATTGTTTTAATGCCAGTAAAAGATTTTGTTTTTGTTTCTCTGGGAATTTGAAAGTGTTAATAACGTGATATTCCACTGCTAAAATAAGTTGTTTTAAATAATGTTTATGTATTTTTTAACATTTACTTTGGTCATTAATTGCTTTTGGGCTTTTTTTTTTATAGGAATTGATAAACACACTGAACAAGCCTAGATGACCTGCAGAGATCTAGGTTTACCTACCCAGAAATACCAGAGCACATTTTGATCCTGAGGGCCAGTGTGGTGTAGTGGTGAGTATTTTACTTGGACCTGGGAGACCAGGGTTCAAATCCCCACTTGGCCATGAAGCTCCCTGGGTGACCTTGGGCCAGTCACTATCTCTTAGCCCAGGTTGTTATGAGAATAAAATGGGGAGGAGGTGGACTATGCCTTAAGCTCTTTTGGGGGGGGAGGTAGGATATAAATGCAATAAAACAAACAAACAAAAATAGGGTCTGTATCCAATGTTAGATCTACTCAGGGTAGACCCACTGAAATTAATGGACATGACTAAGGGCAGATCCACAACATACATTTAAAGCACACCCAACTCACATTTAAAGCACACGACTTCCCCCTAAGAATACTGGGAACAACAGTTTCTTCCTCACAGAACTTCAGTTCCCAGAATCCTTAGCATTTACATCTCCCAGGATTCTTTGGGGAAAAGTTAGCTTGAAATCTGTGTTTACCTACAAGAGAGCCTTACCCCATATATGCCCATTCAACCATTGCAATCGGCAGAACCGGCACTGCTACAGGTGGCATACAAAATTGTACCTGTTCCGCATTTGTACACACTCTTTTAATATGGCAGCAGCTATACTTTGGAACTTCCTGCCTATTGAGATCAGCCAGGCGCCTTCACTGTACTCTTTTTTTTGGTGCCTGCTAAAGCTCTTCTTTTTTTTAGACAAGCCTACCCAGGTGTTTAGAAAGTTGATGTGAGTTTCCATCTGTTTCTATTGTTATTTAACTCTTCAAAAGACTTCAATTATTACTGTCAATTCTTTTCATTGATAATTTATTTATGACATAAATATGCAGTGGATGTGCTTTAAATGTATGGTGCAGCTCTGGCTTAACTTAAGTCCATTAAGTTTGATGGATCTATTCTGAGTAGAACTCAGTTGTAGAATACTAGCTTTCTCCCTTCACATGGTTGATGCAGCTGGAATCCATCCCATCTACTGCTAGGGGCAGTCATTGCATATGCTGTTTCAAGATTATTTGCCATCCTGCAGTTTTTCAGAGCAGTTAAACTCATTCAGTGCCCCCCAACCCAAATAAAATAAAAACCTCAACCACATATCATTCCACTGACTTCCTGAACATATCCCAAGCTTAGATAATAATTGCTTCATTTAAATGATAATACCAAGATGTTTTGTTCTGGCAAGAGAATCACAGAGGGCTCATAGTCGTACTGAATGGCTCACACATTGTGCTATCTATCCTCCATTCCAGATTGTCAAACGTATGCACGCAGGCACAAAATTTGGCGTGGGAAGCAAAATCCTCACTTGACAGAGGGATTTACCTCCCAGGCAGAAGTGGCTCATAAAGTATAAGCACCAAGAGCGAAGCCAAGCAAGTAAGCAGGTTTTTTTCCTCTCCCTCTTTCTGGATGTGCGAGCAAAAATTAAGCCCATAATTTTGCTACCAGTGATGGGGATATTTCATCTACTCAATACACATTAAGGGTCTCTCATGTTTTCTTTTTCTTTTTTACAGCACCGTAATCTTTGATTATTCTGATAAATATTTGGACTGTGGGAGAACTCGTGGCAGTTCTAAAATGAGCCACCTCCGTGTGTGGAATCGGGGAGAAAGAAAGAAAGAAATGTTTGGCATTGTAGCAAAGTGGTGAAAGGTGGGTAAGAAATCCAAAAGCATAACATAAAATACCGTATTTTTCGCCCTATAGGATGCACGAGCCCATAGGACGCACCTAGATTTTTTTTGGGGGGGGAATAAAGGAAAAAAATGTTATTCCCCCCCCCCCCAGGCGTGGGGCTGGGGCGGGGGAAGCCCGAGCTTCCCCCTCCCCCAGCCCCCAGAACGGGACCCAGAGCGATGCCGAAGCTGCATGCAGCTTTGGCATCGCTCTGGGAGCTTGCGGGGCTGGAGGAGGGGGAAGCCCTCCGCCAGCCTTCTAACCAAGTCGGAGGACAGCGGGAAAGGCGCGCTGCACGTCTCCCGCTGTCCCCTGAGTTTGCAGGGCTGGCGACGGGGAGGAGCAGGCTTCTCCCCCCCCGCCAGCTTTCTAACCAAGTCGGGGGACAGTGGGAAAGGCGCGCTGCGCCTCCCGCTGTCCCCCGAGTTTGTGGGGATGGCAGTGGGGCTCTCCTGAAGCCTGGAGAGCAAGAGGGGTCGGTGCTCACCGACCCCTCTCACTCTCCAGGCTTCAGCGAAAGCCTGCATTCGCCCCATAGGACGCACACACATTTCCCCTTCATTTTTGGAGGGGAAAAAGTGTGTCCTAGAGGGCAAAAAATACGGTAAATCCTTGGGCTGCAATTCTAATGTCACCTACCTGAGAGTAAACACCATTCAATTCAATGGGACTTATTTCTGAGTAGATGTGGTTAGATGGCTCTTTGACCTGATTTCTCTGTTACTTTCTGCAGAGGCTAACAGTGGCATCCAATGACTAACTTAAGTCCATTAATTTCAAAGGGTCTATTCTGAGTAGAATTTAGTTGGATATACAGTGGTACCTTGGGTTAAGTACTTAATTTGTTCTGGAGGTCCGTTCTTAACCTGAAACTGTTCTTAACCTGAAGCACCACTTTAGCTAATGGGGCCTCCCGCTGCTGCCGCACCGCCAGAGCATGATTTCTGTTCTCATCCTGAAGCAAAGTTCTTAACCCGAGGTACTATTTCTGGGTTAGCGGAGTCTGTAACCTGAAGCGTATGTAACCTGAGGTACCACTGTGATCCTAAGTTGTTAAACCTGTGGAAATACTGCAGAAAGCTGCTTTCATCTGTGGCCATTATTGTTGTATCAGGTTGACCAGAGATTAACTGACATCAAACTGTGTTCATGTGAACACACAACATTTCAAGGAAGGGGTGGGTCAGGGGTGCACACACAAGACCTGCCCCCAGTTCCTGTACACCCATGCCCCCATGCATGCAGCCCTTATCCTATGTTGTTAACAGAAGGCCTGCAGTAGTTGTTGTACTTATGTTCAATTGTACAAGAGTAGAAATCTCCGTATGACCAGCAGAGTCCCCCACTGAGCAGAGAGTTCTGCTCACATTCAAGCAGATCAGGGGTGAGAAGGCATGGCTTTTCAACTTCAATGGATTTTTAGGGGACTGATTTGCAAATCCAGAGACTGTCCCCAGGAAATGGGGACCTATGGTAACCTTAGTCTAAATCTGTGGTTAATTGCTTTACTTGGATTTTGAATAATTGTGAAATAAATTGTTACTATTTTGACTTTGTCGGTGTTCTTATCTTCCCTAGTGGGTTGTGCAAACTGCTATTCTGACTGATACTTTTTATAGGGTAGGGTGAGAGGTGGGCACTTGGAACAGAGAGGGTCATAGCCCGAAAAAAAATTATGTAAGTCTAGGAATGGGGGTGGGGAGAGAAATCTGATGCCTTCTGGTTGTTGTGGGACTCAATAACTCTCATTATTCTCAAGACTTGCTCATGCTGGTTAGGGCTGATAGGAGTTCAGGGCCACAGGCTCCCCACCGCTGCTTTATATACACTGTAGTCTAAAACTGTTATTTTTCTGTTGACAATCTGCTTTATGACTTCTCTGAATGAGCATCATTTGTTTCCCTGTTGCTTGACTTAGAGCCAAGTCGGCATCTCTGAAATTAAGAGCTGTCATCCATCAGAGGCAGGCCTAGAGTCAACACACAGCAGCCTTTGAGGCCACTGCATCCTAGCAAGGCTCCTCAGCACTGCTGCCTCTGCTGAGCATAAGGCAGCTAGAAGCTAACTTCCCACAGAGTGACACTGTGGCAGGTGTAGGATGTGAAACACATAGCAGTCAAGTACAACATGCTTTGTACCAGCCAGGAGAAAACTTCCTGTTTCCTCCTGAGCTGGGACAAACTTCATTTGCATGTGACTAGATGTGGGCATGGCCTAATCTGGGCAAGAGGAGCATACCTCCTTCTTTTGCTCCTCTTCTCCATTTTGTTTTTCTACATGTGAGCAAAAGTGACTACTTCTTCACAGTCACTTGGGACTAACTCCCTTATGGGATAGTTCCACGAGTGTGTGTGTGTGTGTGTGTGTAGCGAGAGAGAGAGAGAGAGAGTAACCTAAGTCTGCCTTTAGGGATCCAGTTGTGAACTGATGATACTGCGAGTAAACTACTTTTATAGTGACTTTAATAAGATTGTCATGTCTACTCTTTTTAAGAGGGATAAGAAGGGATCTTAACAGGAATATAGTGAGGCTCAGATGAGCCTGCAACAAGCTAACTGCTGTGCAAATTTAAAAAGGGGGAATGTTTGGAACTCTGCTAAGATATAGAACTTGCTAACACAAGTTAGGAAGGATATCATCAAATAACATATCCTCTCCTGCCTTTCTAAACATCCCCACAACAGGTGCCCTGCAGTATTCTGGGAAAATGGCAGCCCATGGCTAGCTGCTACTTCAGCTAGATAGGATCATGACTGGATGACGAGGGTGGGGCGGGGTGGGATACTGATGAAAGAGGTCCCACTCTGAATGAACTTCCCCCTGCTTCTTCATCCCCATCAGTGGCATGAACACATCAATCAACAGAACCAGGTTGAGTGTGAACTAACTCTAGTGTTAGACATTTTCGGGAAACTTACAATATAAACTGAAGAGTGAAATGAAGAAGAGGACCATGCTGAGGTGAAGGGTCGAAGATGCGCTGCAGTCCATTTTGTATTTTGTGCAGGAACACACTTGGATTTTCAGTTCTGTATTGTTAATTAGAGGCGGTTTCCCTGAGTCGGTCACCAAGATGGGGATGTTGTAGTTCGCCTTCTTCAAGTTTTGTGGCAGAATGAGCTGGGCATGGGTGTCTGAAATGAAAAAGGAAACAACAATTAGGGGACAGTAAAAAAGGCTTCGACGTCTTGTAAAGATATCTTTCTCTGCCCAGGTTCTTCCTGATTTAAAAGATTATTGAATTCCTACCACAATCTGCATTTATAGCATTTTTTTACTGCTTTTTATAAATGTTGTAACTGTTTTATACTGCCTTATTGTTTCTATGAATGTTGCATATACCGTTTTGATCTTTTAAAGCCTTAAGAAGTTTAGAAATTCTTTCAAATAGATAGACAAATTCCTAAGAGAAATCCACAAATATCAAATTCCTGAAGCATTACCTCCATCACCCATTCTTATGTAAAGAAAGGAGGAAAAATAAGTTGTAGCAAAGGCAGTTCCTGAACTACTGCAAAGAATGTAACTCAAAACATAAATAAAATTCTGAACATAATTTAAATTGCGAATAAAACTCAGTTCCAGAGACTAATCGGCACAGCAAAAATCACACAAGTATTACTCTCTATGAAACAGTAGAAAGATAACAGATGCTGCTATTATTATTAATGTTACTACAGCAAATATAAACAGCTAGGATTCCACCAAGCAGCGTAAAGAGATGGCAGAATTACATCATTAATTTTCTTATTCACACGCATTGCAAAATCAAACCATTCTGATCCAAAATTATTCCTCTTTTGACTCCACTTAACCAGTGTGATTTTATGTATAAACATTTCAACTAAAGCCATATCCCAACCCTTTTTGTATTAATGTTTTTTCATAGCTCCTTCCAAAAATGGGTAACCATTAATTCTGCTTCCATGATGACCTAACGTATCAACACTTCTCAAGTTTGTATTGCTATCTGAGAAAATGTTTAACAAAGCTAAACAAATCTGGCTCTGTATGCTAATAGATCTCAAACCATTACTAAAGCTCAGTGAAGGCCAGAATGTGTCTATTTGCAATCATAATTGAGCAGGTAGAAAGGCATCTGCTGAGGAATGGCTTCAGCAGGAGAAAACATAAGACAGGGAAACACTTCTCCCCACACCTGCAATTTCATGAGAATAGAAACCCACCAGGTGTGCTAGTCATTGCATTGCACGGGATAGCTATAATACACTGAGCTGATTCAGACTCCCTGAGTGTTCATTTTCTACTAAGGAAGTGGCAAAATTTCCCACACACTGTAACAGAAGGTAATTCAATGCACTTCAGAGGCGCAGCAAAACTTAAGGGCTCCCTCAGCAGAAATCTGTCAGCCTCTTGACTTCCTGTATGTCACCAAATTTTTGGACAGCTTTTATAACAGTCTGAGTCAACCTCAGAGCCTATCAGGGAAACTTTGGCCAGGATTTGTGTATTGTGGCCAAAGGCGGTGCTTTCAACAATAGCATCAGAAAATTCTTACTGCTTGGCCATTTCCTACAACCAAGATTTAGTTGGACTGTCTTCAGGCTGTATTTCAGCACATTGGTCCCACTTTCAAATGAGCTTCAGGTGCTTTGTTGCTTTTCAAACAAAACAGAGGCACTTGAATGAAGCGGGAAGCTGCACATCTGCCACACCATACAAATAACACAAACTGCTCCCCACAAAATCCTGGGAAATGTAGATTTAATGGTGCTGGGAAATGTAGCTCTGGGGAAAATGGTATGCTTCAACCATGCAAAAATTGTGCTTTACATATATGGTGTGTATGTGTGATCAAAGTTTTTTTGTGAGGCGGAGGCAGACTTGGAAGCAAAACACAAATCCCAGAAGGAAGAAGAGGAAAATCTGAAGAAAATGCTTAGTAACAAAGTTTAATGCTGTTTGGTACTACTGGTATTGCTAGCTAGGGATGATGGGGGAGGTAGTCCAAAAACAGCTGGAGACCCAAGTTTGGGAAACTTGGTATAATATATTGAATTGGAATCTCAGACATAAGTACTGAGAAATTTTTAAGGATGACTAGTTTTATATATAACAGTTGATTACAGATAAGAAAGTAGCCTTAGATATAATGGAAATATCAGACAGAATGGTTGAGAAATTTAACAAGGATCCATTTTGTGGATAACAGTTGGGGATGGATAAAAGGTGTGGGGAGGAGAGAGAACTTAAAAGATTGAATAATGGAAGGGTTACTATTTCTAATATACTTACTGTTGATTCTTGTGATTTTCCATACTTTATCTTGTCCAGACTGCTTGCTCAACTCAAATTTAAATGGTTCGGCATTAGGATGAATATCCTTGTCTAAGGCTCCAAAGATGACCTTCACATCTTTCGCATCTTCACAGACAGATGAAACCGCTTGATAAAGAGAGGGGGCGTTGTCGTTAACATCTTCCAAAGTAATCTGCAGTGTCCCTGTCCCTGTTGCAGGAGGGCTACCTATGGAAAAAGTAGCAGAGTTTTGTGAATTGGACATTTATGTACACTGTACAGTGGTACCTTGGTTTACAAACATAATCTGTTCCGGAAGTCCGTTCTTAAACCAAAGCGTTCTTAAATGAAGGCGTGCTTTCCCATAGCAGCGGGGGACTCAATTTACAAATGGAACATACTCAACAGGAAGCGGAACATGTTCTTATTCCAAGGCAAAGTTCACAAACCAAAACACCTACTTCCAGGTCTGCAGCATTCTTAATCCAAGTTATTCATAAACTCAGCTGTTCTTAAACCAAGCCACCACTGTATTGCATGATCAAGACATCCATCAGCCAATGCTATACATTTTAAATGCTGTGTTTCCTTCTGGTGAGCATTGGCCCGTCTATATGCAGGCACTATTTTTATCCCCACTGCATTGTACCATTGACAACTATAATCATCATCATCATCATCATCATCATCATCCATCAATAAATCAGTAAATATAAGAGAAATAAAAAAGCCATATTGTGGGTACACAGAGCACTAATAGTGCAATCTTACGCATGTTTGCTCAAACTGTGAAGTCAATGGGGTTTAATCACAGGTAAGCATGCAGTTAAGGGCAATTTCAAACTAAAAGTAATTGCATAAATCCTGGAACTGACCTTAGATTAGTCTTACTGGGAGGCTCCAATGACTGGGTTTATGGTTAGGTACCTTGCCAACAGCTTTTTGAAAACCAAAGTACACTGTGTCACCTGGATCATCTCTAACTATATGCTTGTTGACATTCTCAAAGAATGCTGATAGCTTAGTGAGGCAGGACTTGCCCTTGCAGAAGCCATGCTGACTCAGCTTCAACAAGGCTTATTCTTCTATACGCTTGGTTATTTTATCGTTAACAATATTTCCCACCAGTTTTCCAGGGACAGACATTTCTGGGACAGAAATGCCCTTGCTGCTGACATCTTGCTCTCTCCCAGTCTTTTTCTCCACTCTCCCTCCCAGGGAACCTGCATCAGACACATCAACAGGTGCCTTAAAAAAATTGCTGGTGATAGTACATTCCTGTTTTCTCCAGTGTGAGCCTATCCACCCCACCCAGCTCTTTATAGCTGTTGACATCCACCTACACCCACAGCAAGATTTTTTCTTCTCAGGTTTGTTTAGAGAGATAAGAACAGCAGCAAAACAGTGGAGAATGAGCTCCTTCTATTAAAGTGTGTGTGTGTGTGTGTGTGTGTGTGTGTGTGTGGAGAGAGAGAAGGGGGGGGAGAGAGAGAGAGAGAGAGAGAGAGAGAGAGAGAGAGAGAGAGAGAACAGGTTTCATGCAACTGACAGCCAATGCACTTTACACCTATGCTGGAAGTAACCAGACACAGAGGTTGGGAGGGTAGTTTATACACCATGCGGTCAGTGCAATCTGTCACTCAGTGTCTGAAACAGATCCCCTGGAGGTACTGTGAGAACCATATAGACACTTGTCTTCTGGGAGCAGAAGTAAGACCAGCACCTCATTCTACTTAGGCCAACAAAGGGCTGACAGGTGTTAATAACTTTCCATCAGTTTCCAAAGTTGATCCAAGGGCCTTATATAAAGGTGAAAAGTGTGATTTCTCATTACTAGTCACTTTTGCCACATGCACACTCTTTTGAAACAACTGCTTTCAAAAGTAAACACATGCACTTGCATGTATCTTCTATGTGCTCTTGGAATATTTCCTCCACTTCAATAAAAATAATAGAAATTGCAAAGCATTCACACAGTATTGGGGGTGGGGAGCAAGTGCAACGGGCTGTTGATTCCTTTGTGCAACAGACTGGAAGTGTAGGTGGGGAGGGCAAGCACAGGCAGTCCTTTCAGTTTCATCTTATAACTGTCTCCATGCAGTCCATGGTTCACATAATTCTTTTTCTATGTGATACATAGGTACATATGTGAATGGAGAATGAAATGACTTCTCTGTGCCACCACCAAGACAAAACATTCTCAAACAGTAAGGGATCCTCACATCTCTCAGCTACAAATGATCATATAAATCCAGAAGGCACAGACACAGTTCTGGGGTACTATTAGTGCACTGTTAGTGCATTGAATCCATCAAACATGCTGCTTGGTTGCTCTGGTGTGGTGTAGTGGTTAACAGCGATAGACTCGTAATCTGGGGAATCGGGTTCACGTCTCTGCTTCTCCACATGCAGCTGCTGGGTGACCTTGGGCTAGTCACACTTCTCTGAAGTCTCTCAGCTCAGCCCCACTCACCTCACAGAGTGTTTGTTGTGGGGGAGGAAGGGAAAGGAGAATGTTAGCCGCTTTGAGACTTCTTCGGGTAGTGATAAAGCGGATATCAGATTCAAACTCTTCTTCTTCTCTGAAACAGTGGTTACTGTTGTCCTTTGGATTAAAGTACAGAGACCAACAGTAGTTTGATCCAGAGCTAATAGTGGACAGAGCCACCTGCTGATTGGTTGTAAGTATGAAGGCAGGCAGGTGGGGGCTGGATGAGGGGGCTGGATGAGAACAACACAATGTCTGCCACATCTGAATGCCCCCTAAGTCACAAAGTCCCAAGAACCCTGCTGGAGAAACAGACATGCCTACGAAATAGCTCCTGACAAGTTTGTCAGGAAAGGGGGAAAATAATGCTTTCTTTCTTTAGATCTCAAGAAATCACTAACTGTAATAAAATATTAGTTGTTAGGATGATAAATTATCCCAAGGATGGCACCTCATCTGTTACAGATACATACATGCATAACAAAGGCAGAATTGTCAGAATTCAAGACTCTCTCTTTCTCTCTCATCACAAGGAGTAAAGGGTTGAATTCCTTTTAATGAAAAAGAAATTATTTCTCCCCCTTAGTGATGGACTAATTGAATTTTCAAAAAGGCTCCTATACACCCCCCTTTTTTGTTCTTGATATATTATTAAGCCACGTCAGAGGAGAATGGATGAAAAAACAGGCATTTGAATATTTGAAATATGATCATAAAAGACAGTCTTTCATGCACTTAATTAAAACACTATCTTTAATTCAGTGTATATTATTTCCACTGGGCTGATACTATTTTCTGCTATGCCCTCTTTTTTATCTTATATTAACTAATGTTGTATTCTTTTTTAAAATTTAGAACCCAATAGCATTACAAATCTGGCCCTGTTTCTCCGTCTGCAGATACCATTTTCATTTGCTCTATCTTGTTTACATGTCATCTTCACCCCCTAAATGTTTTAAGGATCCCTCAGCTAATATGTACAATACAAGGAGCAGAAAATTGCCTCTTGTGTGCTCTGGTGACTTATCATCCATGTGTATTATTTATAACCAATTACATGAAATACACCAGAATTCCAAAAGGAAAACAAGCAAATGTCAAGGTCATAAACTGTAACTGGTTAGCAACTTTGCAGCAAGAAATACATCAAAAGACAAGCTAGAGATAAATAGACATATCCAGGGCTGAATTAACCACTAAGTTAACTATACTATAGTCTCATTATTCGTTCTATTGCAGTTATAAAAGTGTATTTAGGAATTACCTAAATAGCTTTTCCATAGCTATTCCGCCTGGCCTTCAATTTGAATTAGCCTGATCTTCTATTCCCTTTCCCTTTTCTTTTCTATGAAGAAACCCTTCTGGGACCCCACATTTAACTCTTCCCTGGTCTCCTTGCTGTCCCTAGTAGGAACAACTTGGCCAGTTAGCCCTGGTGATCATTTGATGTTTATGGATTGGGGTTTCCTCCCCAAAAAATGACCCCTGAATTTTTGAATTTTATTGACAAGATCTTTTTAATGCAAACTGATACAGAAATGCACTTTAGATTGCAAAAACAAGCAATTACTCAGAAGTAAGTCATACTGAGTTCAATGACACTTGCTTCCAACTAAGTGTGTACAGGATTGCAGCCTAAGCTGTTTGCATTTAGGTCCTCTGAAATCAATATTTACACTGATTAACTTAAGTCCCATTGATTTCAGTGGTACTTGGAGTGCAGTTAAGTTAGTCCGACTCCAGCCCATTTTATTTTTATATGGTGACAGAATCTTAAAAAAAATGCTTCCTTCCTGCTTTTCCCATGTGAAAGGGAACACCTCTTTTAAGATGTCATCTGCAGTATTTTAAGTACTCAAATTAAAAAATAAATTGTTATTTAATCAGCTCCTTGAATTATTGGGGTCACCTTTTTAATTAATCAAAAAGTTTCTTAGCACTTAAATGCTGCACTCCACCACCACCAATATGTGTGTGTGTTTTGTACAATGCTACAATGTTGCTGGATGCTATAAATGCTCCACGTAAATAATAAACACATTTCCAGTCATTTATACCCCACTTTCAATGGGGGGGGGGAATCTAGCAAAAGTTAGCAGGATGTAAAGTAAAGTAAATTTTTGACACCAACAACCAGAAAATATAACACTGCAATAAAATAGCAGCCTCCCTGAGTGTTTTTGCCTGCCTGGAATGTGCCGCTGAACTCTTAACAATGCGTCTTGCTTGCTTGGATACAGGATAGAAAGGGGTGTGAGAGTGTATGTAGAAACTAGCCTACCATACAAAGCTAAAGTGTCACATCCGTTCCTTTGCCCACTTTTGCCTCTTGCTCCACCCACCACTGGTCTCTGGCCCTCAGAAAGTCAAATGTGGCTCACCAACTTGGAGAATGACCAGAGATGCTTCTACAGATGATCTCGGGGTCCTTATCCTAGACAGCTATTTTGAGCAATTCCGCTCAACACAGTAGCAAACTAGCTTAACACTAGGTCTATTTACATGTTAAACTGAACACAGGTACAAGTTGTCTTGACACAGGTACAAGTGTTCGTGTGAAAGGATGCGCACTTGCCGATTTGTACGGTTCACCTGCGGTGCGCTGGTACAGTTGCTTTACGTTCATTGGAAGTCATATGAATAAGTGTACAAGCGTACAGCTCACAGACCGTATACTCATTGAATGGAATGTGTGACACACACATGTACCCCCAGTGTGAAATGGTGTGTAGTGATTGATTTCTCCAGCTTATCTACTGTACACACTGAATGTTGCATTTGAATTGCTGTATGAGCGTACAGCTCAACTATTTAGGCTCATTCACATATTATGGTAATCACAGGTATAAGCTGTTTCTAAAGTGGTACAGGTGTTTGCGTGCAACTATTGTGTACATGGGTACACAGACTACACTTGTTGAATAATACATTTGACTGACTTTACAAGTGTACAGCTCAACTGTTCGTGCTCATGGATACACAGGCTGAACACTCATTGAATGCAATGTGCAGACACCCCTTTTGTGTACACAGATTGTACATGTGTAGAATGTAATCTGTGGTCATAGGACGACCAAGAAACAAAATGCTAAAATGACAGTAAAAATGTGTGCAATTAATAAGAACACAGTAGAGTCAAAAGCAGCCATTTGTGAATACAGAGAGACAGTATTATTAATGAGATTGAATATTTTTGATTAGATCAGGGGGTAGCTTCAAACCGCTAGTTCTTTGTGTCTGGCAATACCATAGAACATTTATCTAAATCCCTTTTCTATGAGAATTTCTTATCGGTGGCAATTAGGAGAAAGGAACTTTAAAGGAACTTTAATCAGAATTTCTAAATTATTCTGGAAGCCCTTCTTAGAGACAAAGTTATTGTCATCTCACAGAAGGGGGAAAAAGAAAGAAAGAACCATGCTAATGAATTGTATTAACAGAACACTTCTTAAAGCTGTGGTATAGCTGGAAGTGAACATAATCTTAAGAAGTATAAGCGGCTGATCTCACTCTCGCAAAATTGCTAGTAATTGGGGGGGGAGGGAGGGAACAGTAAGCAAGTCTAAGGTGACAATTATCTTCTCTGGAAAGCTTGCAGACATTTTGCAAAGTACAGGGTAGATGGAGTGCACAGATGGGGGGTTATTTTTTTCTGGAAACCATCCGGGGTCCATATGCCAGTGATGGTTGGGGCCAGTGGCTAAAGTGGGTAGACATCAGAGGTGGATTTAGTGCAGTGAGAATGGTTTCCCTACACCGGACACTGAGCTGAGGAGGGCGGCATGCCACAGGGCATCACAATTATGGCATTGTGCACATGCAGAACAGAAGGTGAGAAGTGGGGGGCCACTGAATTTTGGGCTCACACAGGGCGCTGCTGAAATTCGAAAGACCAAAGTCTATGCTTGCTGACATTTAGACAAACAAAAAGCATTTTCAGAGTTCAAGGACTTTGCAGGCCAGGCAGGAACACTTAAGAATGATCTGAAACAAGGGTGGTGATGAGTGCAGCTCCAGTGGATGTGTGGCCTGGAGAGTGCCCAGAGGGCCAGATAGAGACACATCGAGGTCCATGTTCAGCCTTCAGGTCTGAGGTTCCCAAGATGCCAAGCTATGTTGCACCCTAGGCAAGGCTAACTATTTGCATCCCCAATGTTTTTCTAACTTCAATTTTCAAAAACAGATGTCTCATAGAAATGATAAAGTTCTTCAAAAGTAACATATTATCAGGAATTTATAATATGTAACAAAAATTAATCTGTATAAAGCTGTGCCCCTCAAAGGTCAGTACTGCACCCCTCTGAGGTTTCCGCCCAAGGCGGCTGCCTAGCCAGCCTAATGAGAGCAACGTCCCTGTGTAAGGTCACAGGGTATGGCCTGAAGGTACACAAGGTCACCACATTGTTAAAGCTAAGCATGTCTTCTTATGGCCTGAATAGGTGACTTCCTGGAGACCACATCTATGCCACTTTCTGTTCCAAGATGGAACAAAGGCATGCTATAGTTATAAGATAACTATAAGATAACTATAAGATAATGAAGAAGTATAATAACATCACTCACAACTTTATTTGGGGGTGGTTTTGTTCCAACCCAATGAAGGAGGAAGTCTCATGTTGCTTTCCTCCAAGAGTAGGAGGGCATTTGCTCTTCACATGTGGCTTGTTTTGGCTAACTGGCATGGGGTAGAAGGTTAGCCCCTCTTCTGACTTGTCCTCCTTCTTTGTAGTGGCATCTTGCCCTCCTACCCTTGTGTAGTGGGGGCTTATCCGGATGCTATTCACACTTAAGTAGGAATTTGGGGGGAGAAGCCTGATTGGCTTTTGATAAATTCTATTTTCATCCCACCCATATTCAAAAATTGTTGTGCTTCAGTACAGTTCCAGATTACTTTCACATTGTGAGCTGCCCTGCCCCCATTCAGAAACCTCACACTATCCCTGATTCAAACCCATCAGCTTTAATGTAATCCCCCAGAAGTCAGCTATTGGCTTGACAAGTCATTCTATCCTCCTCCCTCTGAAAAAAGTTGCATTGGAAAAACCACATGCAACACCCATTGTACAGAACTCCAATTAAAATTCTCAGATTCAGGAAGCACCTTTGTGTATGTTGGGGGGGGGGAGTTGCCCAAAATCTAAACACTTTTCTTCTTCTTTCAATGCTTTATATTTCATCCCAGTTCACGTAGGCAGCTCTTTCATAGGAGACAGTGGAATTTATTCCAAATTCACTGCTATGTATCAAAGAGCACAATTTAGGCCTGTGATGACCTCAGTGACCTTGAGCTTAGACTTGGATTTTCCTACCCCAGTGCTCTCATTTCAGCCTTTTGCTTGCCTTTGCTTTTAAGGGATGTGGTGGCTGCTACACTCTGTGGGCTGCTTTGTGTATGTATTTAATATCGTTGTGAAAAGAAAGAGAAAGAAGTACTTCAGAAAATACCCAAAGATGGTTCCAAACTTGACATGTGGCCATCCAACCAAATCCCTAGGTGGATCGAAAAGATGGCATTCCTCTTTTTTAAAAAATGCTTTTATTAAAAACAACATGCTGCATAGTTGGTGACGGGGAGGAATCTAAATGCTTGCATAAAAGGACTATAAAGTTGAAATTTTGGGGAAGGGAGTTGCAAACTATCCATATGCAGAAATGTGTCCCTTTGCAAGGTCACACTCGTTTATCAGGTTTATTAACCTAGAATAAAGAAAAGCGATGACAAACTTAAACAGCATCTTAAAAAGCAGAGAAATCACCTTGCCGACAAAGATTCGTACAGTTAAAGCTATGGTTTTCCCAGTAGTGATGTATGGAAGTGAGAGCTGGACCATAAAGAAGGCTGACCGCCGAAGAATTGATGCTTTTGAATTATGGTGCTGGAGAAGACTCTCGAGAGTCCCATGGACTGCAAGAAGATCAAACCCATCCATTCTTAAGGAAATCAACCCTGAGTGCTCACTGGAAGGACAGATCCTGAAGCTGAGGCTCCAATACTTTGGCCACCTCATGAGAAGAGAAGACTTCCTGGAAAAGACCCTGATGTTGGGAAAGATTGAAGGCATAAGAAGAAGGGGACGACAGAGGACGTGATGGTTGGACAGTATTCTCGAAGCTACCAACATGAGTTTGACCAAACTGCAGGAGGCAGTGGAAGACAGGAGTGCCTGGTGTGCTCTGGTCCATGGGGTCACGAAGAGTCAGACACAACTAAACGACTAAACAACAACAAAACCTACAAGAAAACCTTCTGGATTAAAAGAATAGAGTTGTGTGCAAAATGTTAGCTCTTTACCATCTTCTGCTTCGTATGTCAGCTGTCTATTGTTGGTGAACATTTCTGTAGATCAACATTTCTGGTGAACCTGATGTGGCGAACCTGTGGCCCTCCAGATTAAAAGTCCCTTTATCCCTGATCCTTGACTGGAGCTGATGAAAGTTGGAGTTCAACAACATCTGCAGGGCCACAGTTCTCCACCTCTGCTATAGACACTTGAGGGTATTTCCTGGTTCAAATCCAGGGGTGGTTCACCTGTTGGATCTAGTTGTTGTTGGATCTAGTTGTTGTTAAACTCTGGCTCTCTTCATCTCTGACAATTGGCCATGCCTATAGGAGCTGGAGACTACTAACATATGGAGGGTTACAGCTTCCCAGCACCTGAACTAGACATTGAAGCCATCCAAATCATGGTTAGGCAAACTAAGGCCCAGGGGCCGGATCTGGCCCAATTGCCTTCTAAATCCGGCCTACTGACAGCATGTTTTTACATGAGTAGGATGTGTTCTTTTATTTAAAATGCATCTCTGGGTTATTTGTGGGGCATAGGAATTCATTCTTCTTCTTTTTTCCAAAATATAGTGCAGCCCCCCACAAGGTCTGAGGGACACTGGACCGGCCCCCTGCTGGAAAAGTTTGCTGACGCATGATCCAAAGGAACTGATCGGCTATGAGTACAAGCAAACAAATAGGGAGATCTGTTGTTCAACACATAAGAATGAACTCATGTGACTCATGGCCACAGCATTTTGTGAAATAATTAGACCAATCATGGAGGACAGGTCTGCCAATAGTTATTATGCACACACTAGCTAAGAGTGGCCATACAGACACTGCTGGGCTACAACTTCCCTAATACCAGATGACTGATCATGCTAACTAAGGCTGAGGGGAGATTCAGCAACATCAGCAACATCAAGAGCACACCAGGTTATACACCCCTGATTTAATTAGAGGTCTTATTGTATTGTTATGCAGTGTTCCTTTCCCCCTGTTGCCTATATTTTTTAAGTACCGTATTTTTTGCACCATAACACTCACTTTTTTCCTCCTAGAAAGTAAGGGGAAATGTCTGTGCGTGTTATGGAGGAAATGCCTACGGGTGGCATGCCTACAGATTTTCCTCCTCTAAAAACTACGTGCGTGTTATGGTCGGGTGCGTGTTATAGAGCGAAAAATACGGTAAAATGAAGAGGGAAGGGGAGAGGGAAGAAACTGGTGGGATTGCTGCTCTGGAAGATCTTAACAACCACAGGCATGAACGTCACCACAAGACAATGAGCCAACTTTTAACAGGAGCGCAAGTGTTAATCAGTCCTCAGTCTTCCAATCTTTTTGACTTGTCCGCCTTACTAGTTGATTTCACTTCATGTGATCCTGTTAATATCTCTGCACTTGACTTAAAATCAATCATTTCTGTGCATCTTCAGCTGATACAAAATGCTCCAATTTAAATGCATTCCTCTCAGTTTTGGAAAGAAGCAGATCCATAATGCAGAGCTTGGTGTCTCCCCAGCCCACTCCATCCTCCCTAACATATATTTCACTCAACAATTCATAAAAAAACAAGCTGCCCTTTAAAACTACAATCACTCATATATTTCAATAATGTGTTCAGTTTCTACATTTGAGTAATTATACTTCAAAAAGCAAAGCTCTTATCAAATAGCTACTAACGTGCGCCATCCATCTTAAAACCAGTTTGCTGCAAATTAATTTTTCTCTTTCCCCAAACCTGCAGTTCATAGTGACTAATTTCAATGATATTTTCTCTGCAATTCATATTTTGCTAAAACTTAAAATGACAAGTAAAGGCTGAGCGTTCCATTTATTTTTCCTCTTCAATTAATAGAGCAATTAAAATAAAGGGTGTAAATGCAGCTTAATTGGGTTGCCATGGCCACTAATTGCCTGATTTCTTTCCAAATAGTGTGTTTTAGGTGGAATCAATCTGCAGTAATTTAATTTCAGGCATCATGATGTATATAAACAGGTTACGGCAGATGGAAAGACAACTCCTAACTGAATTATTAGGCAGCACTTTTTAGTTATTTTGCTTGCATCTTCCTCATATCACCTGTCATTTTCTCTGCATCAAACATGGAGACTGGAAATGAAGATTCACAGAGCTCCAGGGGGGTAATTAAGCTCACCTCTATTTGTTTATCTGCAGTATAGATGATAGATAGATAGATAGATAGATAGATAGATAGATAGATAGATAGATAGCATTATCTTCTTAGCTGATCTCTGACCATCAAGAAGGTAAGGTGAAGAAGCCAATTCATGTTCTCCTTTGTATGCATGAGAGAGTGGGCTTCCATGTCAGTTTAAATAGCCCCCCCCCCATGCAAGTCCATGGCATACACCAAGGTGAGGAACCTTTTTCAGCCTGAGGGCCACATTCTCTTCTGAGCAACCTTCTGGGGTCCACATGTCACTAGTGGGTGGGTCAGAGGCAGAAGCGGACAGAGCAAAATTGTACAGTAGGCTGGTTTCTACGCACACTCACACAGCCCTCTATGTCCCTCCATCCCGACAAGGAAGGGGCAGTAGCAGAGTTCAAGGGAACATTCCAGCCAGGCAAATGCATGTGAGAAGGATGTAGGGTGGGGCTGGTGAGAGGTGTGGCCTAGGGAGAGTTCTGAGAGCCAGATGTGGAGTCCTGGATGGCCACATTTGGCCCCCAGGCCTAAGGCTCTTTAACCCTGTCATAAACCAAATAGCCCCCAATGCTGTGGTCAATGGGAAAGTGTGTACCTGTGTATTCTCTGCAAATGGAGATTTAGACAAGCCCACAAATGTCAATAGCTTGCTGGTAGGGCAGGGACAGGAAGCTCTGCCCTTCCAACAGCAGCCCTCTGTACTTCTCTAATGCATGCAAAGGAGGGAGCTATCTTCACACCCACCTGCACAGAATTCCTAGTCGCCTAGTGGCTACCATAGGCGCTTAAATGGAAACCTGCTTTAGTTTGCAGTTACACTCTGCACAGATGTAATCTTAAAAGAGAAGGGTTATAGCTCAGTGGAACATGTGTGGAGCATGTGTGGAGCAGTAGAGCATGTGCTTTGCATGCAGAAGGTCCCTGGTCTCAGGTATCCCTAGGTAGGACTGGGAGAGTCCCTTGAGTCTGAGCCACTGGAGAGCTGCTGCTGTGGATGATACAGAGCTGGATAGACCAGTAGTCCAACACTCGGTACAAGCCAGCTTCCTATGTTCCCATTCCCCCAGCCCACATTGGTAAATTGGGAAGTTTGCACAACTTTTCTCCTCTTTAAACAAGCCTTCAGTTGATTTATCATATGAGTTCTAGTCAATTCGTCTTATCAGTGACATTTGCATATATTTGCAAATGGGTAAGCATACTTCTGGAGTAAGATGCATAGCATCTTTGTTTGCGGATGATGCATGCGTGTGTCACAGCAAGCATCATGTTGGAAGAGGCATTCCATCCTGTGTGACAGAAAGTGGGGGTGGATGGGGAGAGAATACCTGCAGTGTGACAAATAACTTGCAAAAAAGAAATAAATATAAATCTGCTGCCTGGTAACTTCAAACACATTTTAAGTAAATTAAAAGCCTTTAACTGATAAACTGTTCCAGCAGTGTGAAATTTGAAATCTTATTTAAGTTCAAATCAGTATCTTAAAAAAAAAAAAATACAAAAAAGGAAGAAGGGTCATAGCTCAGTGGTAGAACATCTGCTTTGCATGCATAAGGTCCTTAGAACCCCCAGGTAGGGCTGGAAAACTAACCCCTACCTGAAATTCTGGAGGGCTGTTTCCAGTCAGCGTGCAGACAACACTCACCTAGATGAACCAATGACTTAACTCAATATATTCCTCTGATATTTTGCTTATCTATCTATCTATCTATCTATCTATCTATCATCTATCATCTATCTATCTATCTATCTATCTATCTATCTATCTATCTATCATCTATCATCTATCTATCATCCATATCTAGCTATCTAGCTATCATCACCTGCAGTTGTGCTCAGGCTGCAATCTTATGGTTCCCAGGAGGACATGCCTGGGTCAATAGGATCTTGTCCTTCATAGATGGAGTAATTTGTCCTCCTTGCATCTGTGCTGTCCCTGCTCCACTTTCAGTGCACTGATGATGGAGAGGACAAAATGAGGCATGTCTGGGGCACACCAGGGCAGATCAGTGGAGGTTTTTGATTTGCTAGTTCCAAATATGCCACCATAATGGGGGGGGGGAGAAGTATGGCGATTTTGGAGGGAGGGGGAAATCATAAAATCATCTTGGGGGCTGAAAAAAGAAAGAAAGACCACCACTGCCTTCACCTTGGTGATGGCCACTAACGGATGACTTTAACAGAAGATTAGACAAATTCATGAGGGATAAGGCTATCAGTGGCTATGAGCCACGATGACTATGATATAATCAGCTACACTTGTTGATTATATCATTACAAGTGTGTTATAAACATGTGACACCAGATGGCGCTATAGAGAAGTGATATGTCATGAATAGAATTTTTCATTAAGAGCTTTTATAGCTTTTTTCTATAACATTTTAAAAAATCCGTATAGATCCAGCTTAGGTTCTATTTCCTCTGTTGGCAGCCAGTTGCCGGAAGCTATAGGAGAGGAAAGTGCTCTTCTGCTCAGGTCCTGCTTGCAGGTTTCTCACAGGCATCTGGTTGGACACTGTGAAAACAGGATGCTGGACTAGATGGGCCAATGGCCCCATCCAACTGGGCTCTTCTTTTGTTCAAACACCTCCCCATCTTTGTATTTCTCTGCCTGTCTAAACCGTATTGGCCTGAATATAAGCCACACTTTTTCTCCAAATTCCGACCATGAAAAGTTAAAGTGCGGCTTAAATTCGCAACCTTACAAAAACTGGCTTTTACGATATTGCTGCTGAAACAGACCTATGGTAAAACAGAACGGGTGTGAGTGCCTACAGAATTTTAAGGAAGTGGCTTATATTTGGGTATTGCCCTTTTCTCTTTCCCCTCCTTGAATTTTAAATGTGTGGTTTATATTCGAGCCAATACGGTAATCTCCAAAGCACAATATATGTAAGTATATCTAAGGCTGTCCCTAGCAACCACAGATTTCCTTTGATGTTTTCTGCTGCTACAGCTCCCACCAACAAGGAAGCAAATCACTTTTAAGCACACGTGAATATGTATTGAAATTTGTTTTCTCTCAGTAGCCTGAAACCTCTAATGCTTTCTGAGTGTTGCCTTTGGCTGTTCCATTTTCAATCCACTCCCAGATTAAACATGGTTTGAGCCACTTTAATGTGCTAGCTCTGCTTCATGGAAGCTCCTTCAGAATTTAATTTCTCCCTTAATAGATTAGAGCTTCTGTGTCCACATAAGCCTTTAATAAAAAAAGGGGGAGATAAGAGTACATACACTACAGATAGTGCCTTGACCTTTACAGAAAGCAAGAGACTACAAAGCAAATTAGGACATTCATTGAGGAGAGGGTTATAAAAGGGAGATCCCATCCACAGAAAAGGTCACATTTTATTATCTATGAAATTAAATACTGTGCTCCATCAACTATTCAATAACAAAGATTTTTCCAATAAGAGTTTAAGGAAGCAAGTCTGTGCACACTTACCCAGGAGTAAGTCCCATTAGACTCAGCGGAGCTCAGTTCTGGCAACATAAGAAGAGCCCGCCTCATAAGGACCAACTAGATACTTCTGGGAAGTCCACAAGCAGGACATAAAGATAAGAGCCCTCTTCCACTCACATTCCCTAACAACTAGCTTAGTGTACACTTGCTTACATTACATTGTGTTTGCCCCTTTACTTTACTTAGTTTGGAGCAATCTTTTTGGAGCACCACATAATCTGTCTTTGTTTTCATCACCCAGAACTGATTGGTATCCCAAGCAAACTTAGCCATCTCCCTGCTCACCTCGTGATTCCAAATGTTCTATAAGTGAGCTGAAATTTCCTCCCAGTTGACTCATTTCCAGGATTTTTTTCATTTCATGATTAGTAAGGTTGCATTTCAGCTGACTGAAGATCTTTAGTAAATACAAATAATAATGCGCTCTCTCTCTCTCTCTCGTCACTATCCAAGTAGATAGTTGCACCAGCACAAGACATTTTACCTGCACAATGGAACTTCTCTATCCCCTCTTCTCATGCTCCATAAATCTTCTCTGGAGGGTTGGAGGAACCACTGGGACAGGTTGACATGTCACATGGTCAGAAGTTAGAATGGGAAAGTTCCATTGTGCAGCTAAAACTTTTTGCACGAGGGATATTATTTAGTTGGATACAACAACTAATAATAATGATGATGACGATTATGATGAATCAACACAACTAACTGCAATTTTAGACTCTCCTTGAGGCGACACCTATGGGACTGATTTTGGGAGAGTGGCTGTGGAGGTTGTCATTATGACCTCTTGCTCTTCAAATTTTACCACTATACCACTGCCTAGCAGGACTCACAGTCAGGGAGTTTTCTTAGTCCCACTATCTGAAACTCTGTCTTTTCTGAATTTGAACTCAGGGCATTCCGCATGCTGAAAACGGGCTCTGCCATTAAGTCAGGGGTCCTCCCCAGAGGGGATGGGTCTATCTATTAGTTCAGTTTCTCTCAGTTTGTCACTGTTCTTAGCTTAAGTTCAGTTCTCAAAATTTCCACATTGATTTAGAAAAAGAAAGCTCTTCTTGAAAATTCAGCAGCTTCCTGCTAAATACACAAGTTTGTATGTCATGTTGACTAACACAATGCATTTCTATGCACACATTACCCTAGTATGTGCATTTTTGCACACAATACTTTGCTGGAGAACTGCATTGAAAAATTTGGAGAAGCAAGGACTTCAAAGGGTGGCTGTGTTTTAGTTTGCATGTTGTTTCAGAAAGTCTGAATTAGGTAGGTTCATGTTTGAATGTGACCTGGATCTAATCTCCCTCCAATCCCAACTTCCTAGTAATATTAAAAGGACAAAAACAAACAAACAAAACAACACCGGTATGTTAGCACTGACATTTATAGATGCCACTGCTCTCCCAGAGAGAGCAAAGTATTTCCATTTGATACTCTTTCAGTTAATTTAACCTTCTCTGAAAGATCTAGGAATCATTTCATACTTGCTTTGGATTATTCAAGCGCCAGCCTACATGCATTATGTAGCTCATTGGGAACATAATAATCTTGAGAAAATTAAGCATTAGTGTTGGTTGGCTAGGGAAATTATAGAGGAATAATTTCATTGCATTTGTGCCTTAAGTTTGGTCACAGAATGACAGAGATCAACAATATTCCTTCAAGGAACCAAACCCAGTGGAGGGAATTGACCTAAGCTGATGCTAAAGCGCACCATCACAAATCTTGAGCTAGTCACTTTGTGAACCCTGAACATAACCATCAGCTTGCAGCTGGTTTCCGTGAACTGTAGGTTAAGCTATCCTGCTATTAATAGTCAATATGGCACTAGCTGCAGCTTGAGCTCAAGCAGCTGAACATTGGATCATCCATTCATCACAGTGTTTAAGTTACTGACTTGCACACAGTCAGTAAAACTGTGGAAATGTGTGGTCCTTCAAGTTCTCTGTGAAGGAGAACAGTGAAGGCACTGATGTGCAATTCTCAGAAGCCAAAAGGGCTCTGGATGGAATTGTGGATCTAATTGTACACATAACAGGAGGCCTGCTAGATGGGACCAAAGACCTACTTTGGTTTGGCTCCCCCCCCAAAAAAAAGAAAAAACCCACATGGCACTACATGTACTTACTTAGATGTATCAAAGTGAGGCATTATTAAAGCAGATTAATAGTATACACTCAGTGGCAAGGGAAGAGTCAGATGTAGCCCAGGAGCCCTTACAAGGTGAAGGATGGGCAGCTATAACGCTGGTCCAGGGGCAAGGTCCACAAGTCCCAGATTAGTAACCTGAGTTTCAGGGCTGCACAGAATCTCTGCAGTTGTTCCAGCAAGTTCCCCAGCCTACCTGACAAGCTTTTAAGCAGTGGCAGAGAATGTCCACCTACTCATGAGAATTCATTGGAACTCCTGGACTAAAGTTGAGCGCTATGTCTAGAGGGATGCATCTCCTTTGAAGGCTGCCTTTCTGCCGTAGTTGAGAGGTGGGGAACATTAGACCTGTGGCCAAATGCAGCTCACCACATCTGTCCGGCTCCCAGAACCCAACCCAGGACTCCAGCACTGCTCTACATACTCCTTGAGTGTCTTTGCCCAGCTATGATTGAGTCCTTGAACTCTGATAATGCCTCTTGCTAGTCAGCAAGGAGGACAGAGACAGGTGTGTGGGCTAGAACATGGGCAGAAACTAGTAAAGTAAAGGTAAAGGTACCCCTGCCCGTACGGGCCAGTCGTGTCCGACTCTAGGGTTGTGCGCCTATCTCACTTAAGAGGCCGGGGGCCAGCACTGTCTGGAGACACTTCTGGGTCACGTGGCCAGCATGACGAAGTTGCTCTGGCGAGCCAGCACCAGTGCAGCACACGGAAACGCCATTTACCTTCCCGCTATAAAGCGGTACCTATTTATCTACTTGCACTTAGGGGTGCTTTCGAATTGCTAGGTGGGCAGGAGCTGAGACCGGAAGACTCACCATGCCGCAGGGATTCGAACCGCCGACCATGCAATCGGCAAGTCCTAGGCACTGCGGTTTTACCCACAGTGCCACCCGCATCCCTTCCAAACTAGCCCACTCTAAAAGGTTAACACTGGCATTTCCAACACCATCCACTTTTGCTCCATGCCCTACCCACAGGTGGCATGTGGCTGCTGGCAGGTCATCCAGAACTGAAAGCAGCCTTGGGTCTGAACAGGGTTCCCCCTCCCTGCTGCAGTCATTGCTCCAAGTGTATGAACATTCATCTCCTCCTAATACCAGCTTCCTACACATTGCTTTGCAAACAGCAACTTATGGTTCTAATCACATTACAGCTAACACAAACACTCAACAAAAGATGCATTATCCAAAACCAACAAATGTGGAATACGGAATAATTTCAATAGCATTTTTTTTAAAAAAATGTCTCCCACAGAAATGGCTCTGCGAGAGACGTACATTTATGAATATCCGAGTAAATCACCATGGCAAAGGGGACCTTCTTCCTGCTCTCCGTTTTGCATTTTAAAGCCATATTCTTGTCAAAACCTTGCAAATGTTCCCTTGTACTGACTCGTGCAATATGAAAAAGATGGTAAAATTACCCTCTTAAAAAGAGCATTTCACAATTCATCGCTGCAGCTAAAAACCAGCTGCATCCCCGAGAAGTGTTAAGCATATTAGCTTTTCTAACATTACACACAAAGCCCTTATTTATTTTGTGCCTTTCAGCTGTTCAGGAAAAGGCAGCATCTCTCCCTCCCATCTCAGGCTTTAATGTGCGACAAAAGTAACTTGCAATGAGTTTTCATAAAATCCTTCCAATTTAGATTATGTGCGACAGAAGGAACCTTAATCCACAAAATATGTTTAAAATATTGCATTTTAACAAGGGGTTTTAAATTGTCTTTTCAATGTAATTGCTATTATACATTAAATGGGATAGTCTCTGGTGTGTCAAGCTAGTTATTGGAACTGTGGTGCTAGGGGCTTGAAATCATTTCTTTTGGGGGGGGGCAAAATTAAATCTGTTAATGCTAATATATCCAACCTCCTGAGGACTCGTCTGTAGACCTTTATTTTCTTCAAGAAATACATCCTCACAATGGGGATGGTCCTTTCTAACAGAGTCAAAGCTGAAAAGCAATCTCTCAAATGACAATCTTTTTGAGAACATTTCTGAGATTTTTCTTTTGCTGGATCCACTGGAAAAAGAAGACGGCCACTTTGCAAATGTATAATAGATGGATGAATGAAGGCAAGAGGCATTGGCTGCTTGTTTGTGAATGGATGTGCATGAATGGATATGGAAACATGGGAAACTATCTCATACCAAATCAGACCGTTAGTCCATCTAGCTTAGTATTGTTCACAGCAGGGGTGGGGGGCCTTGGACCTCCTAGATGTTGCTGAACTACAATTCCCATCAACCCCAGCAAGCATAGTCAATGACCACCAATGATGCTTTTGTTGAGCTGCTGCAGTCATCTAGTTTGAAAGCTTCCCAATGGGACATCTAGTTGGCACTGTGAGAACAGGATGCTAGACTAGATGGGCCACTGGCCTGATTCAACAGAGCTGTTCTTAATGATTCTTCAGGAAACTGTGACATACAATGAATGGGATGAAAAGCATGTCAACCAACCACTTTCTTCTTTCATCAATTGCCATTACTCACCATTATCTATTGCCAGTAAGTGTGCAGTGTACACATTGTTGATAACAAATGGCGATTCACGATCAAGGACACCCCTGGTGCGAATTGTACCATTCGTAGGGTCAATTTCCAGCCATTCAGCTGGATCTTTGTTAATGGAGTACCTAGGGGGGAGGAAAAAAACCCAATAATCAGCTGTGAATTGAGTTCAATTAATACAGAACTTACCTTGAGCACAGGCACCATGGGGCTCAATTTAGAGGCTTCACACTTTGAATTGCAGTTCCCAGTTTCACAAAGCAAGGAGAGAAAAATGCATACCACTCCAGCTGTTTATCAGATACCTTTCTGAAATGTGCAATCACCACTGGCCATATAAGAATTTGAGTTTACAAGAAAATGACACAGGCAACCCCCATTACCTAGCCATTAAGCAAGGCAAAAATTAAAGATCAGTCAATGGACACTTAATGAGGGATGTGATGTGGCAAACAAGTCACAAGAATGAAGTCAAGTGAGGGTCAGTTCAGACACAAATTGTGATCTTGTATGACATGTGGACAATCCATCTATCCATCAAACAGACATCTATTGTCTAGAATGGGGAAGTTATACATATCAAGGGCTGGGAGCATTTATGATGGACGTGTGCCACATGACACTTGTACTGTTTGCATTAAAGGGCATCTGTGCCCCTTGTTACCTGCCATTTTTGACATTGTTTTGTATAATGTCACACACTTGTCTGTCTCTCATTGTCATCATAACTTGCTGATTTCCATAATGTGGAAGACTAACTGCTGAGAGGTCTGTGTTGATTTGGTAACTGGTTGGGATGGAAAGATGGTCTGTAGCAAGAAAATAGTTCTTTTAGGCTCTGCTTGAGTACAATGGTGTCACTGGAAGCTGCATTACACTGTGTCAGACCATTGGTCCATCTACACCAGGGTTTTCCAAACTTGGGTCTCCAGGTGTTTTTGGACTACAACTCCCATCGTCTCTAGCTAGCAGGACCAGTGATCAAGGATGATGGGAATTGTAGTCCAAAGACAGCTGGAGACCCAAGTTTAGGAAACCCTGATCTACACTGAATGGCAGCAGTTCTCCAAGGTTCTAGGCTAGGGTTTCTCTAAGTGAAGATGCTGTGAAGTGATGTGGGACTTTCTGGATGCAATGTAGATGCTCTCCCACTGAGCTATGGCCATTCCTGGAGCCTTTGGTCCACGAAGAAAATTCCAACCAGTTACCAAATTGATGCAAATGTGAAGCACCTATTGATTGAATGAAAGTTGGGTGGTTTGTAATATGCATGTAGTCAACAGGTGGAATTGTTAATCCTTTCCTCAGAGATTCCTCCTCCACTACACAACCACAGCCATACACTTTGCATTCACTGTGTTCCTGACACCAGCCTTAAATGTCCAAATTTTGATCTTTGTGTATTAAACAAAATAAATCAAACCACTGGCTCAATATGATAGATACAATCTGGAGTCCCCACTTGTCATCCCAGGAGAAAGTTTATCTTTCTGGAATAAGTTGGCATCTTCCAGGTATTTTTTTTATATACATATATAAAAAGTAATACCAAAATGATTATGTGTGTGTTAGTGTGTGCACATACACACATAAACACAAGACATAAAAATACTATGTTAAGTTGCATACGCACCATGAATTAGGGGTAGGGGGCTGGATCCTGATGCCTGCCTCTCCCCATGGGACACATTGACAGGTTGCCAGGTTCATCCAATTGTCAGTCACATGACATCAATCAGGTGAAGCATTTCCTTTTGCAGGCCAGCTGGATTTCAAACCTTATGGGCAAAGGCAGCCATGCTCTGTAGGAAAGAAGTCCCTTTGCCTACATAATTTGATTTCTTCAAGCTATGCAGGCAAAGGAAGCTTTGTCCTTCGCAGCTGTTTCCCTTTGCAGGGAAATCAAGCTGAATTCAAGGGGAAATGTTCCTCTGCAGACCAGCTTGAACTCAAGCTGAAAGAGCCCTGCAGCTAATTTACGGCTAAAATAAATGTGTTAACTTTTGCTTTTTGTAAAATCCTAATAAATATCTTATAAAATAAATGTGTTGCAATTTATTTATTTACAAACATTCACAAACTGTATATACATTCACAAACTGTACCCTCATTTTTTTAAAACAAAACAAAACAAAACAAAAACAATGTGGTGTATAAGACACCCACTCTGGGAACTGTGGCTTTGTGGGGGAATAGGGACCACCTAACAAGAGCAGTGTGGTGTAGTAGTTAGAGAAAGTGAACTGGGAGACTAGGGTTTGTATCCCTATACACTTATGAAACTCATTGGGGCAGTCATTGCCCCCCAGCCTAACCTACTTTGCAGGGCTGTTGTGGGAATGAACTGAGATGGGGACAACCATGTATGCCACCTTGAGCTCTTTGGAAGAAAGGCAGGATATATTCATTTATTTTGTAAAATTCATACACCACTTGATTTTAACAAACAACAACACATAAAATGGTGAACCTTATTACAGATGACATAAGCAAATAAATACACTTTCAGCACCCGTATTTCAAGTAATCTTTGGAAGAAACCATGATTGTTCAAAGCAGAGTAACAGCGCTTTTAATGTAGGGTGTAGACCGAGTCTAACCTGGGCCTCAACATCACTGCAACTGGAACATTATAGGCACAATATTTATGGTTGATGAACAAAGGCACAGTAGTTCTGATGCCATCAAGACTGTGTCATCTATAGCAACCCTACCCAGTCTGTTAACATCTCATTGCTACAAATAAAGCTGTCGTTATTGGCATCCCAGGAACAAGTTGGCCCCATTGGGAAAGGGCAAAGAACACAACAGATGCAACCGCTAATGAATAGTGAATGATGCAGTCCATCAACTCTGCCTATACTTCTGGGTTAATAACCATTTAAAGACCAAACCAAACCAAACCAAAACCAAAACCAAAAAAAACAATTTTATCTCCCATGAAAATGAGTTATTAGAATAATAACAATGCTCTTAATTAATGCATACTATTCCTTTGTTCCTTAAAAAAATAAAACAAGAGATAGCGCTGAAATGAGAAAGAAAGGAATCAAAACAGAAAAAGGCTAGGTGAATCAAGTCCCAGGCAGAAAATGCTCAATTAACCCTAAAACAATTCAATTAAAAAAAATAAAAATCAGCACCTCAAGTTTATGACATCTGAGGAACAAGAGGTTCTAACAGATCACAATACATTTCCCAGCTGTTCCGTAAAGGATTGCACTTCAAAGCTGAAGCACGTAAGGCACAATTTGGCAGAGCATACAGTTGTTATTATATTAAAAAAATAAATACCAGAAATATTACCTATTGTAAGTGAATAATGCTGCTTAACTAAGACAATTGTTCTTTGTTGGTTTATTTTTTATAAATGTAAATGAGAGTTCTGCTAGTGAAACAATGCAGAGAGAAGGACTCATGGTAGAGAAAATCACATAAAATAATGAAACTGTGACTAAAACAACAATCCCCCCCACACAGACATGCAGATGCCCCACTTCACATTCCTGTGTTTCATAATGTACATACAGTGGTACCTCAGGTTACATATGCTTCAGGTTACATACGCTTCAGGTTACAGACTCCGCTAACCCAGAAATAGTGCTTCAGGTTAAGAACTTTGCTTCAGGATGAGAACAGAAATTGTGCTCCGGTGGCGCGCTGGCAGCAGAAGGCCCCATTAGCTAAAGTGGTGCTTCAGGTTAAGAACAGTTTCAGGTTAAGTACGGAGCTGCGGAAAGAATTAAGTACTTAACCTGAGGTACCACTGTATTCAGCTTCCACTGACAGTAACAGAATACCCTGCAGGGCTTACATGTAATAGGCAGCAACTTTGGAGGCAAGAACTACATGAAAATCTTGCTCAGCATAACTCATTTAGCAGGAAACAAACAACACAAGGCCACTTTTTGGGTGGGGGAGGGGAATCAGGATGCCCTTTGGGGGGTTTCCAGGAGTGGGTCCTCAAATAGGGGTGGTTGGGTGGTTAAACCTGTCAACTTCTTAGTTTCTTTCTGAGTTTCTCATTACCAACCATAGGTTCAGTTCTTGACATTTCCACAAGTTTGGGACTCCCTTTTTAAACAACAAAAAAGGCCTCATGAGAATTCATCAGTGTGATTTCCCCCCTACTTAGCACATTCTGTGTGCAATTTTGCCCAATATACTCATTTTTTGCAAAGCGCTTCTACCTAATCCAATCCATTTTTGCATGTTGCTTTCATTAATATATGCATCTTTATGTAAGCTTTGTGCTAGTCTACAAATCTTTTTTTTACACATATTTTGTCTGGAGTATGGCATTGCAAAATTCAGGGAAGTGTGAATTTTAAAGGGTGGCTGTATTTTGGTTCTCATAAAATTCAAGCTGAGCTGAATTGCCCCTTCCTCTGGGCAAGTTATGCTGCTTTCAGGACCACTTCTTGTGACTTATTTTGTACAGAGATCCAGATGCCTGCCTACAAAATTCACACTTAATATGTGAAGTGGAAAAAATGCACACGCATGTACAATGTGGCTTTCCACTCACTAAGTATAGCTTTAAAAAGAGCCCTGCTGGATCAGACCAATGTCTCACTTGATCCAGCATCCTGCAATTACAGGATGCCTCTTGGAAGCAGAAAAGCAGGGCCTGGGTGCATTCACACTCTCCCCACTTGTGATTCCCTGCACTGGTACTCAGAGGCATATTGCCTCTGACAGTGGATGTAGAACACAAGACAAGCTTTGGATCAGGCCAATGACCCATCTAGTCCAGCATCTTGTTTGCACAGTGGTCAGCTAGATTCCTGTGGGAAGCCTGCAAACTGGGCAAGAGCACAACAGCACTCTGCCCAACTGTGATTCCCAATAACTGATATCTGAGTCACAATGCATCTAACAGTGAAGGTAGAACCTATAGCCATCGTAGCTAGTAGCTCCTACTCTGGCTGGTACCTTTGCACCTCACTGACCTCGCTTTCCTCCTCACCTGTACAGCTACCTGCCTGCCAGGAAACTAGGGTAGTGGCCTTGCCCCATCAAGCAAGCTGCTTCTGATGTATACTTTGCAATGTGCTTTCCGCTCTCAGATATAGAACGTATAATGAGAAACAGCCCTTGACCTCAGTTCCCTGTCCATAAAACAGCAATAACATGTTTCCACCCGAGGGGGTTTCTGCAAATGCTAGCAAAAAGCCCTGTGAACAGTAAACGTGTTGCATTAATGCTGCATAATAATTTCAGTACCCCAGGAAAAGGGGGAGAGCAGTGTACATATTCCCCTCTTCCTTGCTGTTGATGGAAGGGTACCTCTTTTATTGTAACATAGTTGCTCACACTATCACCACCGACTTCTGTACCACCTGTCACTGCTATCTTGTTTAATCTTCTTTGTGTGATTGAACAGGGGCTCTGTCAATCTCTTGCGGTTTCTTATTAAAGTTTAAGGCACCTTTATGCAACAACAAAGAATAAAAGTTCTTAATCAAGAGTAGGCAGGATGCATTTCAGGTGGTTATTTACAACCGGTGTCTCAGAGTAGAATTATTGCTTTTTGAAGAAAATAGCCTTAAAAATATGAACAGTTTTGATTTAAATTCTATTGACAGGAATATTTATAGACTTCCAACTCATATCTAGATCTAGAAAGGTGGTGTACAATGAAATAATTAAAATATCATAAAGTTAGGGAGGAAAACATAAAGTGCACAACAAATGACTGGCATTGAATAAAAAAACAATTCTCTAAAAATGCTAGGCTAAAGAGATAAATTTTCTGCAGGTGATGAACTACCAGGATGGTCGGTACCTGCTTGATTTCAACAGGAACAGTCATCCAAATGAGTGGTCCCAACATGCTATAAGCCCTGGCTCACCAAATGAGCATGAAATGATTGTGGGGCAATAAAGAGGGCTTCTCCAGATGATCACAGTGATCTACTTATTAAGTTTGTTAAGTTTATATATTCCTTGCACTGCAAAAAAACCTGGTAAAAGAAATTGCAACCAGAGTGAAAGTACAATAATAAAAAATCACAGAAAAATATTAAAAACGTAAGCCAGAATACAGTATCTTAAAAGGGATCATCCTCATCAGAACCACTAGTGCCAACTTATGATGAACATAAATACAGGGCAAACAGCCAATCATTGGTGCTGCCCAGATGGATGGACGTAATATATATTATCATCCAAATGAAGTCCTGGCTCAAAATTTCATAGCTGCACTATTCTTGGTATGAGCATGTTTGTGAAAGTTTAAGATACAGTTCTGGGTATGTCTTGTGTTTCATCAGATGCTGCTTGCACCCCAATAATAACTAGTTTTGCTCACTACAAGTCAGAAATAAATCATCATGGCAACCAAAGCCATTTCTGCTTGCTGGCAGAGGATGCAAACTGTTTAAAAGGCCATATCCACAAGGCTGTTTGCCATCTACACCTCATGGCAGTTGCTGAGACCTCGGTCATATGGGCAGATGATGCTTTGCTCCAAGCAGGAACAATAAGAACACTGAAATCTAATCAGCACCACCACATGTGCCAGCGACATAGACTAGGAATGTTCAGAGCCAGCAGCAGTGTAGTCATAAAGAGGTTTGTGGGAAGGAGGATAGGTGTCTTGGCTCATGCCCCTATGACATGCTGGTCGAAGAAGGCAGATCTGGGAAGCTGCCAATCAATGGTCTTAGCACTTGGAGTCAACGGAAAACGATAGCAAAAATAAAGCATAAATGAGTTCCACCAGCAACACAACAGGGTAGGTGCCAAATCAGTGCTGATAAACCATGGGGCATGGCCATGTCTTCCTGCTGAGAACATTATTTGATTCCTACAATCAGTCAGTCAGGAAAACCTTCCAGTAATATATTTGAAAGTGTTTGCTTACAGAATGTGACAATTTTCAAAAAATCAACAATAACTTTGCTGGATCAAAGGTTCATTAGTGGCCAGTCAGATTTTCCTAGCCTTTCTCCATATGCCTCCATCAGAACGTAAGAGTCCTGCTGGATTAAGCAATGACCAGCATCCTGTTCTCACAGTGGCCAAACTGTGGGAAACCAAGAAGCAGGACTTGAGCATAAGAGCATGCTCCCCTCCTGTGGTTTCCAGAGACTGGTATCTGGAAACTTTACTGCTTCTGACTGTGGAGACAGAGCACTGCCATCATGGCTAGTCACCATCAATAGCTTTCAAAGCTATCCAAGTTGGTGGCCCTCATCGCCTTTTGTGGGAGCAAGTTCCATAGTTAAACTATGCAGTGCATGATTTTTTTAAAAAGCACATGATCCATGGAGTAATCGTGTCTCCCAATATTTTGAAATCACTTAGAAGTTGCTTCTTCACAGTTCCTTCTGAGTTTTTCCACTTCATTTACTGATATAATTCAGCATCAACAGTAGTAGCAGTAACATTAGCTTCTTGAGCAGGGTGTGTAGATTATTGACTGCAAGATAGCAACACTCAAATCTATAAAGACAGCGTTTAATCCAATTCTGCCTTGCAGTTTCTTGAACAGATCCAATGATTTACATGTGATCTTCTACCATGTGTTCCTCATTCATTATGTTTACTGCTAGACAGAGGATGTGTTGAGTCAATAAAGGTGACACAATACAAAATTTTTAGTTTTGGTAGACAAAACATGGGAGCTGCTGATAAGGCATGCATTATAACTTTGTTATCTTGAAGCCCACTGCTACTAAACAACTCCATGTAAAAGCAGTAATATAAGGAGGGGCCTTTGAAAATGTTGCCTTTCAGAAGTGTTGCCTGCAATGTCATCCTGTTGCTATTTTTAGAAAGACACATCAAATCAAGGAAATAAAGGGACTACACACAGCTACTTTCCCTTTTGCTTGCGCCCTTCCCCTTCCTGCTTTATATCAAAGCCAGATATTTGCAGTCTTTTCTTTTTGTGTGTATCCAATTCAACAAGCTCAGCATAACAGGCCATCATTCAAATGTGAGTGTTTGGACAGACATCAGTAGCTGACCACTGTGCTGCCTTTAGAGTCTGCCATGCACCTGTTTTGATGATCAGTGAAGACCCCATGGGCAGATAAAAGAATTAAAGGTGGTGGCCACAGAATATGCTGAGGTTTAGTGCAACTTGTTTGGTCCTGCACAAATGCTCCACATTTCCTTTGTCCCATTCTGTGAATGAACACACAGAGAAAGAGCTGTGGTGTTGTCAGACCGATCCAATTGCACATTATGCACTCTGGCAGCGTACTGCAAACATATTGAGGGGTGGTCAGGGAAGGATAATTTATACTCATCTGCTGCTTGAAAAATTTCACTAAACACTTAACCTCCACCCTCCCAATTGTTGTAAAGGAAAGGGGGGCACTGCTACTGATTTTGCCCTGGGGGGCTTGGATCGGGCAGTGATGACAGTCGGGCGCCGAGAGCAGGCTTCTTGTCCCTCGGTCCCCCTCCCTCCTACTCTTTCCCTCTCTCCCTCTCCTACACTTTCACTCTCACATGCACACACACAAACAGCACACAAACTCACAGGCTGGCATGCACAGGGTGCCCCCTTGGCTGGATCCCTCACATCCAGGGGATCCGCTTGGCTGGGAACTGAGGGTCACAGGGAGAATTCACAAAGTTTCCAGCCAGACCAAAGCTCCGTCTCACACATACACTCCTGCCTTGTGCCTTGGCTTTCAATACGGCTCGGCTTAGCACTGCTTCCAGGTTAGGGAAGGAGGGAGATAAATCAACCAATGGTTCTCTGGGAAAAGGGCACCGATATGAAGGCACGCTGGCTGCTTTCCCTCAAAACCAACCAACCAACCAACCAAAATTAGCAAAAAAACACCCACTTTCAACAGGGGTTATCATATGTTTGGGTTTCCCCGGACATTTACAACGGGAATTGAAAATTCCACCCAGACACCATTTTCGGTTGACAAATCACAGTGATGTCCGGGATTTTCCAGACATATGGCAGCTCTAGCTTACAACATATCTAAAAACATAAAAGCATCAATCCTTAAAAACCTCCCTAAACAGGGCTAACTTCTGATGTCTTCTAAAGGTCAAATATTTATTTCCTTGACAACTGGAGGGAGCGTGTTCTATCAAGAAGGCCCTCTGCCTGGTTCCCTGCAACCTCACTTCTTGCAGGGAGGGAACCAGAAGGCCCTCGGAGCTAGACCTTAGTGTCTGGGCAGAACAATGGGGGTGGAGACGCCCATTTAGGTATACTGGGCCAAGGCCGTTTAGGGCTTTAAATGTCAGCACCAACACTTTGAATTGTGCTCGGAAATGTACTGGGAGCCAGCAAAGATCCTTTAGGACCGGTGTTATATGATCTCGGCGGCCGCTCCCGGTCACCAGTCTAGCTGCCACATTCTGGATTAATTGTAGTTTCTGAGCCACCTTCAAAGGTAGTCCCACGTAGAGCACATTGCAGTAGTCCAAGCAGGAGATAACCAGGGCATGCACCACTCTGGCGAGATAGTCTGCGGTAGGGTCTCAGCCTGCGTACCAGATGGAGCTGATAAACAGCTGCCCTGGACACAGAATTGACCCGTGCCTCCATGGACAGCTGTGAATCCAAAATGACTTCCAGCCTGCGCACCTGGTCCTTCAGGGGCACAGTTACCCCATTCAGGACCAAGGAGTTCCCCCACACCCTGTCCGCAAAGAACAGTACTTCTGTCTTGTCAGGCTTCAACCTCAATCTGTTAGTCACCATTCCGTATGAGTAGATGAATGAATATCTTAATATTTTGTGGGGCAGCTTCAGCCACAGTCTGATCACCTTCTTCCTCACCATTTGATTTCCAACCACCCTTAATGTCTGATTTATCATCTTTAGATTTTGCCACATTGGGAATATCCCTTTGATTTATATACCCCAAACAGGTGGACAGCAAAGTTCAGAATCCAAAGTGCCAGTGACCTCCAAAACCTTTTGCTTGTTTTCTTTTTCTTTTAACGAGAAGATAATAAATAATGAAAACCAGTTCTTTGAATCAGGGCCAAGTGCACCAATAAATGAAACTACACTTTCGTGCTTCAGAAAGAAAAATGAAGGGTCCCTGAATTCTTAGCTTTGCTCTGTTTGCCCTCCACCTAATCTTCTGCCCGCATTTGGCTGTTCAAATGGGAAACCATAACCAGCTGGCTAGTTTTTTCCATTAAATATTTGATGATACAAAATGCAGAAGTCTGCATGTGTTAGCAAAGCTATGATAATATGCGAAATGTGCAGCGGGCCATAAAAACACTTCCTGGAGTGCAGAGAGATTTCCAAAGATACCAAATGAGTTTTTTCCCCTTCCATCTCTCTCTCTCCCTCTGGATTTTGTGCTAAGACCTGGTATATAATAAAGAAGAATAAAGAATAGGATTTAAATTCCCCATTCGGGCAACAATTTGGGCTGCTAACCTTTGAACCAGACACTGTAGCTCTGCCTGAAACACAAGTGTTCTGTGAACATTCAACTGGAGGTGCTCAGTTAGGCCAAGTGCACAGTTTAAGAACATAATAAGAGCAAATAAGGGCAAAAGTTCAATCTAGTCTATCATCCTGTTCTCACAGTGGCCAACCAGATGCTTATGGGAAGTTCACAAACAGGACCTGAATACAATAGCACTCTCCCCAGTTGCAATTCTCAGAATCTGGCCTTGAGAAATGTACTGCCTCTGATAGTGAAACATAGTCATCATGGCTTGTGGCCATTGATAGCTTTATCTTCTATGAAATTGTCTAATCCAAAGTTGATGGCCATTATGACAGTGAATCAGCACCGTATGAAGAAGTACTGTCCTTAGCCTGACCTGAATCTTCCAATATTGGGTGGCCCCATAAAACATCTTATTTATGTTTTCTCCTCACCATGCATAATATTACACATCTCGGAATTTTAAAGTTGAAATCCAATTGAATTGTGCATAACACCCTCCCTCATAAAAATCCAACTGGCTCATCCTTACTCACACATTTACTCTTTTCTGATCAGCTATAGTGAACAGCATGTCATTTTGTCCAATGAATATTTCTTCCATTTCCCCGAATTTTTGGCTTTTAAATAAAAGGATAATAGGCAATTGAAGAGTAAACCGATACAGCAGGTGGTGTGGAACTATCTGTAATGTGTAATAGGGAGTGTGGGATGTGTGTCTGGCAGTGATACTTGGTATTAAAACTGGAGTGGTGTCCCCATTTTAATCAGCAAAATACTGGAGGGCCAGGAAAATATTATTCTGATTCCTCCTCCTCCTCAAGTTTTCACTTGCTCCCTGTCTCGACTTTCTTCTGCCACTCTCCATCCCTCCCAGCTCTGCCCTGTTGCACTTTGGATGCTGTGTGAATTCAAACAAAGAATGAGCAATCATCAGCCAACTTTCATAGAATCACAGAATCCTCTGGAGCAGGGGAAAACAAGCTTGCTCCATCCTCCATGTGACAGCCAATTAGATGTTTGAAGATGGCTATCATAGCTCCTCTCAGTCTCCTCTTTACCAGGCAAAACATAACCAATTCCCTCAACTGTTGCATATAAGGCTTGGTTTCCAGACCCTTTATCGTCTTGATCACTCTCATCCATAGCAGACTCCTAACCTGCAAGCACACACAAAAACGGCCTATTTCACCTCTGCTAACTGCAACCCCTTCCTGCTGGACCAAGCCCATTAAATAGTTAATGATAACTGATTAAGTAAGTTGCAGACATCTCTGTGGCACAATGGATCAGTGCATCTGGCTGTTTACCATAAGCTTGCAGGTTCAAGCCAACACAGAGACAAGTGTGAACAGGACTGCAGAGGGTTAAACTAGGTGACCCTCAGGATCCTTTCCAATTCTACAGTTCTATGATTCCTCTGCACACATTCCAGCTTGCCAATACCCTTCTTAAATTGTGGTGCCCAGAACCGGACGCAGGACTCCAAGTGTGGACTGACCTAGGCAGAACAGAGTGCTACTATTACTTCCCTTGAGTGGGACACTAGAGTTCTTTGGACACAGCCTACAATAGCACTAGCTTTTTTTGCTCCACATCACACTGTTGACTCATGTTAAGCTTGTGGTCTACTAAGATCCTCAGACCCTTTTCACATGTACTACTGGCAATCCAGGTGACCCTTATTTATACTTGTGCAGTTTGTTTTCCCTGCCCAAGTGTAGAACCTGACATTTGTCCATGTTGAAATTCATTTTGTATTTCAATTTCAGAATCAGATTTTGTGTTGACAACTCACAGGATTTTGCTCTCCACCCCCTCTCCTTTTTCTTACTCCATTTTTATCATAATCACAATCATCACCACCACCATCCATAGGAGCTAATGACTAGGAGCCGAGGTCCTTTCATCCCCCCAATAAAATACTTGGGGAGAGGGAATTGCCATTCAAATGTGTGTGTCACATCTTGTGATTGATTATGCAGGGTGGGGCTTGCCTGACACCCCCATTTTTTTATTCAAGTTGGCACCCCTGTCATCATCACCATCATAAAGTCTCAACCAAGGTGGGCTACATTTAAAAAAAGATTAAAAATATAGTAGCATGACCCCACCCTAATATATCATACTGTGTAAGATCTACATATCAACAAGTCAGATGGTATATAGCAGGACACTCAACAATAGCAGCTCAACACTCAAAGGAGAAGTGGTGCATCTTCAGTGACCAACTAAAACTGCAAAGAAAAAGGGCTTGCTATATCTCTAGAGCAGGGGTAGGCAACCTAGGGCCTGTGGGCTGGATGCGGCCCAATCACCTTCTAAATCCGGCCCGTGGACAGTCCGAGAATCAGCGTGTTTTTACATGAGTAGAATGTGTCCTTTTATTTAAAATGCATCTCTGGGTTATTTGTGGGGCATAGGAATTCGTTCATTTATTTTTTCCAAAATATAGTCTGGCCCACCACATGGTCTGAGAGACGGTGGACCTGCCTTTGGCTGAAAAAGGTTGCTGACCCCTGCTCTAGAGAGTCCCATTGGTGTGGTGTCCATTACAGACAGGGTCCCATCACCAGAAGCCTGCCTTCACCCTGTCTGCATGCATTATATAAATGAGGAATATGCTCCAAGAGGCCACTCGTATTTTTATTGTAGGAAGGAGTGTTATCATTAGGGCAGCTAGACAGACCTCAGACACAGTTTTGACCTTTGAGGGCTACAGTTTTATTTGTGCTATGAACTTATATGTAATGGTTATGGGGTTGCTCGTGCGTAAGTTGCTGCCACTCCTGGCTAGGTGGCCTGGTTAAACCTTTCCTGGCTGGACAGCCCCTCACTTCGTGGCTGTTCAGTCGCTGGCAGAATCCGACAGTGGGCGTTTCTTCAACCTTTTCCAACATAAAAGTTGTTTGACGCCCAGTCTCCTCCTACTCTCCCTGCGTGGAAGTCTTCTGCGCAGGGTGGGTGTGGGTAGCAGAGGGCCTGTGCTCTCTCCGCTGGTATCCAGTGAAGAGTCTCTGAGCCTGCTCTCCGCTTCCCCCATTGGCCCCCCTCCATCCCTGGTGTTGCGCTGATTTTCTTCCCCAACAGGAGACCTGGCTCTCTCCCTACTTGGCCCCTCTCCAGCATCGTCGTGGAGCCCCTCCTCCTCCTCTCGTTCCGATGGCAGTTCCCTGACATTATAGCAATAGAATGAAGACTTCCAAAGTCCATGCTGCCACAAGGAGAACCTCTCTTCATACTACAACAAAAACTCCTGGATAATGTGTCCAATGTTTCTGTTGCCATAAGGCTCCTTCTCACATTTCCAGTGTCAGTGGTGAGTGGTGAGCACAGTTTCTCAAAGCTGAAACTTATAAAGACTTGCATATGCTCAACAATGTTGCAAAAGAGACTAGTTGGCTTGGCAACTACATCAGTGGAATGTGTCAAAGCATCAGCTCTTGAGCTGAAGGAGCCGGTGACAGAATTTGCAAAGGAAAAGGCATGCAAAGTGAGATTTTGATGAGCCTGAAACTGAAACTTTTGAGAAATGTCAACAACACAATTCACAAGGTTATTCGAAATGATTTGTGTGCTAAAACATTTTCTTTTGTATTTGAGAAAGAGAATCAAAGATGGATGTATTACTTGTTCTTTCAATTTGAAATAAATTTGGTAGTTTCAAGTTTTGTGCTTTTCATTTTTTCCACAAGACATTTGTTTTTTAAAATTTAAGTTAGCTTTTTTGGGGGGAGGTGCAAGTAGTTATCCTGGCAGCAACAATGATTTTAGGTCTCTGAGTTTCAGAGTGGGGCACTCCTTCAAGAGTTTGAAAAGCTTGCATGTTTTTAAAATTCAGAAATACTACTTCATTCCAGTCTGAACAACTCAAGCACCAGGTTGAAAACGTAGTAGAGGAAAATTTTATTCTCTCCAAATTTATGTTGAACCTCTGTACGAGTTCAGTGCAGAATATGCAATGTACAAGAAAACTACAGCATGGTTAATAGATGGGTTCCTAGACTCTGCTCAAGCACTTCCCGTGAAGCGGAATACACCACCTGCAGAAGCAATCTGTTCTACTGCTCAGCAGCTTGTACCACTAGAAAGTTTATCCTAAAGTTTAGATGTAATCTGCTTACCTGCATTTTCCACCCATCTGTTCTAGGCATCTTGAGCAACAGAGGGTAAATCTGATCCATCTTCTACATTACAGCCTTTGAAGACAGCTTATTGCAACTCCTAAAGCCTTCTCAACAGGATTGTCGGTTCTGTGAAGCTCAGCTTCTTTAACAATAATTCCAGTTATTAACTAACTTTTACTAACTGCTTATAAGAAACTAAACTCTGATTTTGCACACTATGAAGAAAAGGAAGAATGAGCAGGAAAACCTAGTTATTTTACTTTTTCATAATACTCAGTGGGAGTTACAGAAAAATATATCCCCTTATCTTAGGCCTCTCGCTGTGTCACTCCCAAATGATTCCTCTAAAATAGTGGTTCCCAATTAGCTAAGTAACGCAGACCCCCTGTTTTTCAAAAGCCGAGCCGTGAACCTCCTACTTTTGAAATTTTGGATATTTCTATGGTAGTTTTTGTTTTGCGAATGGTGCCACTGGGTGGATTATGCAGACCCCCTGAGGTCTGTGGACCATTAATTGGGAACCACTGCCTAAAAGGAACCAAACACAGTTTCGACACAGCTACCACATGTCCTCTTAATGTTGTCTTCTCCAGGCTAAACACTGAGCTGTTTCTACTGTTCCTCACTAGTTGCATATAAAGATATTAGAGCAGGCCACATAGCTTTTTGTAGTCAGTTGGCAATCCTGGGTAAGGTTGAGGATTATTTCTGCAAATACATCCTATTATTTCTGACACCACTCCTCATCACTGGAAAGACATACCTGAAATTCACTTCTGATTTATCATATATGTCAGCCTGGAGATTTAGCAAACTAACCTTAATAATCATTTTCTGGAACGATTTTAAACAGAGGGAATTTAAAAAAGATCAGGCAATTGGCAAGTTCTTTGCCACTGGATGATAGAATCTGGAAAAATGTCCAAGTAATTAATTACATTTGGAAAAATTTGAAAGGGATGAGGGAAAAAAATGAATCTAAAACCTGCAGAATTGTTGCAATGAGAGCTTTAAAATGGAATGTAAATATTCCCTCATCAAATTAAAGCCATAAAGTGGTGATCATAGGGCTGTTAAATAAAATTTGAAATTAAATGAAAAGATTTTCTTCATCTGTCTACTCCTGAAACCCCTTCCAAATACTTCTAGCTATCAAGCTGTATTATTATTATTATTATTATTATTATTATTATTATTATTATCCCTATGTATGAAAATGTGTGGCTGTGAAGAATCATAAAGAATCAAAGAAGTTGGAATATTTTGAAAGAAATATCTATATACAGTGATCACACTTGGGAATGTAATTCAGAAAAATGAGGGGCTGTTTTACGAAGCAGTCTGTATCCATGTGCATTAAAAGATATGCTTCTTCCATCCTAGAAAGGAAGAATTCCGTTATCCCACAACTCATGGAGAAGAGGGAACATACAGAATCATATCCCTCACTCATCTACTCCAACATTATATGTGTCCACCAGGGGTCAGTCCCAAGATCCCTTGAACTGCAGATCAAACCTATGACCTTCTGCATGCCATTATTAGGCCATAGATTCTCCAAAAGATGATATGAAATTGCATTGGACTGTAAGATCACTTGTCTATGTAGCCTGCTTGTGATGCAGCATCTTTGCCCTCCACCCACAATAGCCTATTTCATGCAAATAAAATCTTCTCCCACTGAATGATGGTCCCACCACAAAATAATACTAGTTCCTAGCCTGGGTTCCTGTTGTGGGCAAGGAGGACTCCTCTGGGAGATTTTAAAGCTCTACCTGGATTGTATTGCTGATTTTAATTTTTGCCATGCCTGCCCAAGTTACCAAAATCTACTTCTGGTATTGCTGAAAACTGCAAATGGGGAGATCACTCCTGTTTGTGGGCTTCCCCTAAGCATCTGGTTGGTCACTTGGGCTGCATTCAGACAGCCATTTATTCCATTCTCCTAACATTCCCTTAACTGTTAATTTCCACATTACATTTGAGCTTTCACATGTCATGAAGGTCACTTCTGGGAACGTTATTACAGTGGGGGGGGAAATGTTTGCAACCCCCTTAACTTGAAAAATCATGGAAGATAAAATGATGGAAAATGAAAACTGGGGTAGTGTACCAACATACAGTTATTTCTTGCTGTTTCATGGGGGAACGGGGGGGGGGGGAGAGCAGAGATGCAGCCCAGTGGTGTTCGTTGTTGTGTCACACCATGCCCACTGTTGTGAATTAAATTTAGCCGGAACATGTTGGAATATCAATCAAAAAGCCACAGTTTCAAAACACCACAGGCACCGCAGTGTGAAAGGAACATTAGAAAATGAGATATAAGTGCTAGATTATGATCAAGAAAACTAATTCAGTATTCCCCACATCGGCATGCACCCTTAAAGAACAGCACTATATTCACACCCCACTTTTAAACACTTTAAATTTCAAACACTCATGGCTTCCCCGAAAGAATTCAGGGGTCTGTAGTTTTGGATGTTGAGAGTTGTTTGGGGGTAGTGCTGAATTAAACCATGTGGAAACCCCTAGGCAGTTGAAATCTCAGGGAGGCCCCAGTGTGTGGACTCTAGTGGGATAACATTGATCTGAGAAAGCTTGATTGATTCAATATCAAATCAATATTATTGATTGTCATGGGGCCCCCAAAGGCATGGGGCCCATAGGCTGGTGCCTACTCTGCCTATTTGATAATCTGGCACTGCTAGGAGGGGGTTATTCCCCTCCCAGATCTACAATTCCCATAGTTCCCTATGAAGAGAGATTGATTATTAAATCACTCTGAGAACTGTAACTTAGTGGGGGGAAACAGGAGTCTCCCAATGCGTGTCACCACCCTTTAACTAACCACAGCTCCTATAATAATTTTGAAGTGGCACCATAGTACTTTAATTGCATGGTGTGAATGTGGTGCAGGATGCTGTTCAGGCCCTTGGCCTGACCCAGCAAGGCTCCTCTCATGTTTTTAAATGTACTCCCACCATGGAGATTTTGCTTGCTAACAGACAAGGGGGACTTTTAGCCCACTATTCTTACACATGCTTAGCTTGTTCCTGTTCCCAGTATAATCAGCGTTACTAGTGCTACAGTAATCCACAGCATCTCCCTGCCTTGTTAGTTGCCACGCAGTCTTCAAAGACAGAGAGGCCGGCAGATGAAACGTCTGAAGTGCCTGGACAAAATAAGCCTATTAACTGGCACAGTTCTCAGAGAGAGTGGCTTTTTTCCACCCCAGGAGGCAGCACGGTGGCGGGGAAGGGGAAGGCATCCAAAAGTAGCTCACTCCTGTGAAGCGTTATTCCCATTTAGATCAACAATGTTGCAAGAGGTCAGCAGTTCTGGCTGCCAGAAATCAGGTTAGGACCGGTGTGAAAATACTTTCATAGCCATTGAGCTCTCTGGCTGAAATTCAGTTTAAAACACAGGAACAGCCTTCTACTGAATTGGACCATCGCTCTATCTTTCTCAGTATTGGCTACACTGATGCTCCACAGGGCTTCACACAGGGAGCATTCCCAGCCCTACCTGGAGATGCTATGAGCTGAAGCTGGGACCTTCTGCATGCAAAGCAGATGTTCTACCAGTGAGCTGTGGCCCTTCTCCGTAAAGATAAAAAACTGAGTGAGCGAGTTGAAGAGCCCATGAACTGTTCACACCTGGACAGAAGGCTGAGCAACGGAAAGATGCAGAGTATCATTATTTAAATTATAGTAGTATGTATGTGTCAGGGAACTGCCATCTGAGACGCAGGAGGTGAAGGGGCTCACGGAGGGTGAGAGAGACGATTCAGCGGAGGAGGGGACCAGCAGGGGGAGAAGTGGAGTTCCAAGGGAAAGTGAGTCGGAGGGAGGGCTCAGAGACACTTCAAGCGAGAACAGTGGGGAGGTTTCAGGACCTCCTGTAGGGACACCCACTCCTCGCCGGAAACTGTCACGCCGAGAGTCCAGAAGACGCGTTTCCGTTAAGGAGCTTTTATGCTGGAAGAAGTTCCGTAAACGCCCACTGTCCGATTCAACGAGCGACTGATGGAGCCATGTTTAAGGAGCTCCATCACAGACAGAGGTTTGTGGACTTAGCCAAACTCTGAGGGACTAGGATTTTACGCACAAGCAGCTCACCATCCCATCACAGTATGTGTGGAAACACAATAAACACACATCAGCATACACAATTTTTATGCAAAACTAGTCGCTCCGCCACCTTTTTTTTGGAGATACATCTCTGGCTTTAGGTGATAAGTAAGTAGCTACCCTAAAGGGATTTGCAATCTAGAAAACAACATAAGGGAGGCAACAGAAAAGGAAAAAAAAATAGAGGCAAGGGTAAACGAAGAGAATGTGTGATTACTGGGGCTACATCTTCTTTGGATTCATTACAGTACAATGTAAGGATCACAGGACCATAGCTGTCAACTTTTCCCTTTTCTTGCAAGGAATCCTATTCGGAATAAGGGAATTTTCCTTAAAAAAAGGGAAACATTGACAGCTATGCACAGGACTGTGCCAAAGGCTTTGCAGAAAGCCATCCAATATCCTGCCTCCCCTCTTCCATCAAATAAAAACACATGCAAGAAAAGGAGAAGGGAGGTGGTGATTCACTTGCCAAGGACGGCCCCAGAAGGGAGAGTTTTCATGTTCACTTTGACAAGTTGCAGTTTCATGCGGAAGAGCAATGGGTAGCTGAGAGCTAAACATGATTAACTTGGATAAGGCAGAAAGCACATCTACTGTTTGAAGATAAAGGATGCCTGAAGTATCAGCAGTGATTGGTGCTTGATTACAAACAGGTGCAAGGGGGGCCTGGTATTTTAGTAGACTGAAGTGGGCAGAACAACCATCAAAGCCCCAGATACTATAAGCTGATTGCTGGATGAGTTAAGTGAGGTGTAGCTAACTGGAGTGTTTGAGTTTCTAACTAACAGGTGCCTTTGCAGATGTGTCCCCTACTGCCGTGGGGTTTGGGCTTGCCATGCAGTCATTCGGTGTTAAATTAACACTGGAAGATCCAGCAGTAAGAGATTCCCCCTACTGCACATGCATGGGCATTTACATTGTGGAGACTGCTAACCCATGTTTCTTCCATTTAACAGATACTGTGAAAATCAGACAATTTGTGCACTCAATGACAAAGGCTGGGGGAAGAATTAATTGACTTCACATTTTCATGCAATCCTGCCTAATTTGCAAACTGAAACACAACTGTGCTTCAGAACTTGGACCTTACTGAATTTTGTGATGCAGTTCTTTGACTGAAAAGCAGGCTCAGGAAACACATATATGAGTAAATAGAATGTACAAAACAACATTATATTGGAAGAAAGTGCTTTGGGAAATGTGTACATTAGGAGAAATTTGCATGCAAATGAATCTTAGATATTTTCTGCAGACTTTTTTAAAAGTAAAGAAAAACAACAACCATGAATTGATGTGGAAATGTGAGGCAAACTGAACTTAAGGTGGTGGTGGGAAGATGAATGGAGAAAAACTAAGTTTGACAGAGTCATTCATCCCTAAGCCTGCATACAGTGTTAAAAGCATTATATCGAAAGCAGGGCTTACTCACAATGAGGCAAACAGGAGCGTTATGTTACACACTAGCAATAAGAGAAAGATTGGTTTGGTTTTGTGTATGCTTATATTTAAAAGGCCCTTTAAAAAAAACCAAAAACCCTCTTTCCAAATTTGCTGAAGGCAGTGTCAGGCTCTTAACAGCCTGCAAAGACATGCTTGAGAGAGTACCTTGTCTCTCTAATTTGCTCTTCTTAAAAGAAGCAGGAATGGAGGGGGAGGGGTGGTGATGAGGAAACATTGCCATGATTCTTCTGGCCTGGAGGAATGAATTAAAACCTCATACGTGACAAAGAACTGAGAAGGAACAGATAACTGAGTTATCCCACAGGACATGTGACAATCCAAGGATGCGATGAGACTGAGAAACTGAACAGCATGCTTTATTGTGAGTTATCTATACATATAAGCCGGTTCCCTGCATTCTAACACACTCTAGAGCAGCTTGGGGGCCGCTTTCCCTTCTGGGGGGGGCACATGGCAGTGGTGGGTGGGGCAACGGATGCTACTTGTATCCTTGACAATCCAGCCCAGTGAAAGAAAGAGGTTGCTACACCCACTTACCATCCATGGAAGCAAACAGTGGAGGTTGGCACACCAGGGCAAATGGGGGACTGCTCCACCAATCTCATTCTGAGCCAGCGCTCCCTATTCCTCTCCCAGAGCTACAATTCTGGGTGGCTTATCAATTAATCCCTCTTCCTAGGAAACTCTGGGTAGTATAGCTCTCTTGGGAAAATAGAGGCCTCCTAACAACTCTCAGCACCCTTAACCTATTACATCTCCCAGAACTCTTTTTTGTGGGGAAGCCAAGTGGTATAGTAGCACTTTAAATGTACACTACAATTGTAGCCAAAGGCTTGCAGGAAAAATGCAGTGTCATTTGGTTGTCTAAATTCCATGGAGAGATCTGCTTGCCTCTTGCCTTAGCAGGGAGAGGAGGAGACTTGCTTATTTTCATTTTCATTTCATTTTGCTTTATTCTTTTGCTCTCAAGAGAACGCCGGATTATGTTTTAGGCATTTCATGTATCACACATCAAGTTGAGTTTCTTACACTTGTTATTACACACTGTGCGAAAACACTTTGGGTACTTTATTTATTTATTTATTCTCTCTCGCTGCCTCTCGAAGCCGAGGGAAGATGAAATGCTGCTGCTGCTGTTTGGGAGCTAAGCTGAAGAAAAAGAAGGCAACCGGAAAGGAAAAACAACGATGAAGACGTACAATGCCACTGACAGTTCTGCTGGTGGAAATTATGCCCCCTCCCTTCTGCCTGCTGTGCTGAAGTCCCACTGGGACTTTGACTGGTGAGCTACCTGGAAGGGAATGTGGCTGTGCGGTAAAGCATCTACTTCGCTTGCCAAAGGTCCCAGGTCCAATCCCTGGCATCTCCAGGTAAGGTTGATGCCTTGGAGGTCAGTGTAGGCAATGGTGAGCTAGATGGCTCCATGGTCTGACTCTTCTTCACACAACACATGGATTAAGTGTGGTGGCCATTGACTTGAATGGCTCTGAAATAGGATTAGACAAAGTTATGGCTTTCGACATCTACTACGCCACAAGGACTATGCTGTGCTTCCACGGTTGGAGTCAGTAATGTTTCTGAATACCAGTTGCTAGAAACTGCAGGAGGGGAGAGAGCTCTTGTGTTTGGGTCGTAGCTGCTGGTTTCCCACAGACATCAGGGCAGCCCAGGTGAGAACAGGATGCTGAACTAGAAGCATCATTCCCATCATGGCTTTCTGTGGTCCAGGGGTAGGGAAACTGTTGTCCTCCAGATGTTGCTGAACTCCAAACCCCATTGGCTCCAGCCAGGATGCATCTGCATAATCGGCGTCTGTTGCAGTGTGATTCCCTCTGGATCTATTTGTAGGACAGCACTGCAGTGCCACCAGCCTCCTGCCTGCAGATCTGACTGAAGGAGTGGCAAAGCTTTTCAGCTAAATGCAAGCAAATGGAGCCCCCCCTTCTTCCATAGTAATGATTATTCACTTGTCTCCCCAAATTGACAGATTTTGTCTTACCCCAGAAAATAACACAGTTATTCCATAGGCCATATACAGGGCTATTTCTTTTTTGCCAGTCTGTTATGTGTCATTTTAATTGCCACCCAAGACACGCATGTGCCATATTACAGGGTGGTGTAGTGGTTAGAGTGCTGGGATGTGACTCAGCCGTCAGTCTCACCTGGAGCCATTCACTGTCACTGAGTATAACCTACGTAACATTTGGGTGGGGATGAGAACAGGAGGTTTACCCATTGAAATAACTGAACCAAGTTACTCATGTTCATTAACTCTGAGTATGACTAGCATTGGCTACTAACCAATGTCTGCTTCTTTAAAATCATTGGAGGAAATGAAATAAATAAATATTATGCCTATGTTATATTTTAAATTCTTTTAAACACCAAGTTATTTGATGGGTGAATTGTTTCATTGATTGTTCTGTAAAACTGCTTTGTGACCTTCTGTGGTGAAAAGTGGTCTGTAAATATTGGAAATATTAAATAAATACATAAATGGTCTCCGCTGGCAAACAATTAGCTGGGCTACATGATTAAGATTGGGTTTATCATTTCTCCAAAGTTATGGCTTCTCTCAAGAGATGAAACCTGCGTTCTGCTCCTTACACTGGATTTCCATATGTAATGATCAAGCTTTACATTATGGGCACACGACCTACTGCTGGTTATAAGCTCTGAAGAACTTCAGTTCATGGGTGACTTATGGTCTCTCTGCTGCCTAACAAAGTGCATAATTTCACTTACACTCAGAAGCTATTTTACAGAAATTGGACCTCTTATTACAAAGTTAATAGAAAAAACACTAGTTGAACTCCATGAGGTATTTTTCCTATTACTGTAATATTACAGAAAGCTATTGGGTGAAAAATGAGTGCTCATATGTTCCAACCATTTCCTAAACGAACCTAAGTGCAATTCTAATAGCAAATGCTGCATGAGGTTATTGAAAGAAAAATGGTAGGGAGGAGGGTGGGTATTTTTGTGGTTTTTTGAAAGGGTGTCTCATTTTACTGGAGGCAGTCTTGTCATAAAATGCCATCTCATTGGGCAATTATAGAGGCAGGACTCTGGGAAAAATTGCTAGTGCTACTGAAAGGCTCTGGGCTTTCTTAAGGATTTTTCGTGTGTTTGCCTGAACCATAAGAGCAGCAGGGACAAAGGTGTTCTGAGAGTGGATGAACAGAGGGAGGTTGTTTTGCAGGACACTCAGGGACAACAGCCACTTCAACGTGTGGCAAGAGCTGCGCAGTGTTAGCTAATATATGTTTAGTCCACTCTTTTAACTTCCTTTTGCATAATTTTGTAGAATCTGCAACAACAGGAGCCCTCACACAGGACCCAAGCACAACAGCACTTTCCCCTCCTGTAGTTTCTACCAACAGGTATTCAGAAGCAATCACTGCCTCTGACCATGGAGGCACAACATAGCCATTGTGGCCAGAAGTTGTTGATTGCCTTCTTCTCCATGAATTTGTCTGATTCTCTTGTAAAGCCATCCAAGTTGGTGGCCATCACTGCCTCCTGTGAGCGAGGGCAGACTCTGGTCTTTCAGATTTCAGTGGTGCCCTGCTCAGTTCAGGACATCATAGCTGTGATGCCCTGAAGCGCCCCCTGGGCTAGGTGCCCAGCTCAGCGGAACCAGTTGCACTGCCCTAAATCCAACTCCGCTGTGAGAGCAAGTTCATTAAGGTAACTATGTGCTGTGTGAATAAGTACTTCCTTTTATCTGTTCCGAGTCTTCCAACATTCAGCTAAAAAGATGAAAATTCTCAGACTACTGAGGAGGTGGAAGCGAGGCTATTAATTTAGGCCTATAGATTTATTATATTTTCTGTCTACACAAGGAAAGAAATTGTCTGACTTAAGAGCCTGGAGGCAAGCTTTTCAAACTCTGGAAGGCATTTTTAGCAATGAATGAGTGCCTAGCTGCATACATGCAGAAACCTTTGGCTCAAGACTCTCTAGGTGTGTGTGTGTGTGTGTGTGTGTGTGTGTGTGTGGTGCTTTTTGAAACGAGATTGCTGAGTAATCCAACAGCAAGCTTATTGGTCCATGCCTACAATAAAGAGAGTGAAAAATTAATCCCCACGCCATTACAGCAAGGAATGATAGTTCTCAGCTCCCATCACGTTTTGACAGAGAGTGCTCAGCTCTGCTTGATGAAGCCAGCAGCAGAGTATGAAATACATTTCTAGAATTAGTTTCATGACTCATAGCTTATGCTTTCATTTCTCACAGAGGGCTGGTGATTGGCAGCATAAGTAGGGACAACAGAAGTAAGTTACTTCTTGCTCTGCTTAGTTTCTGCAATGCTTGGGAGTTGGGTTGAAGAGCCACTTCGCAAACAGAACTTCAGCAGATCAGTGTCCCTTGTAAATGGTTTTAGGCAGACTCTATCTCTTTACATACATAAATTAAATATCCAGATCTGATTTGTTTTCACTTTTCCAAGAAGCTTGGCATTTCCCGCATCTTGCAGCTGATAATTGCCGGCTGTGCTACATCAAATCATAGATGCGAAATGATCAAGTTATGCTGAGTTATTGTTAGTGCTGGTTTTAGTAGGGTTTTCCTCTCTCCCCACCCACTCTCTAAATGAAAATGGTTTTAAAATGATGGTATAAATGTTGTTCCTCTTTTGGTGTATATTTTGAAAACTGAATCAGTAAAAAATTGCTCTGGAACATTGATCCAGGAATTCGTTTAAAGAACGCAGAATAAATTTGGAAGGGTTCCTCAATGTGAGCATCTCCTCACACAACTATACCAAAGAGACTACCTCAAGCAGCTTCATGGCTTTTCTCCAGATCACCAGCCATGAAATAGCATTACTTTTCTCCAGTACATGCACTGGATGAAGTAGACTTTCGCCAAATAAAACTCAAGTCATGGAAGGATTTTTGGTTTCCACATAACTTTCTCCTTTTTGCTACCATGGATAAATGTAGCTACTCATTTCTCACCTGGAATCTCTTTAAGAAGTTACCTAGAATCATATCTAGGTGGGGAACCTCAGGCCTGGGACCAAATCTAGCCCTCAGAATACTACCCAGGCCATATCCTGCAATGCTCCTGCTTTACATCCTGTATGTTTTTGCTGAGTCCCTGAACTACGGCAATGCCTTTTGCTTGTCTGGATGAAGAAAAGAGAGGTGTGTGTAGAAACCATCTAGAAATTGGCTCAGGGCCAGGGATGTGGGGGTTCAGGAGAATGCCAAGAACAGTGAATGGGAGAGGGGGGCTGATCTGTCTGGCAAGCTGATGTATTTGTGCAGATGGAACATTTGTAACAGTATGATGTTGAATATATATATATATATATATATATATATATATATATATATATATATATAAAATCACATACCCATATTTTCAGATAATGTGTGCCAATTAAATATAGCTATTTAATCAATTAGACATGCTGCAAAACCATAATCAACCATGCTCCCGCCTTTGCAAGAGAAAGATCAACTCACATCATTTCCCGAGAATGAAAGTTGCAGTAACATATTTACATAAATAATTAAAACTCCAGAAGCACAGTAGGTAATAAAAATATATTGCCACAATAAAATATGAAAGCAGAGAGCATTGCTTTAATTAAAAATTACCACTACAGTGTAGTAAACAACTTATTTATACTTAGTGTGAAGCCTTAACTCTTGGAAGGCTCTGGACTTGTTGAGCCCATGGTGGAAAGAAATACCTTGAAGGATCTTTCCATAAAGACATATTTCTGAAGCTGGTAAATATGTTTAATTAAGATCTACTGTTAATAATGGATTTCTGAGAATGAGGTTCTTCTTTTAATTTCCCATGGTAGGGAACATTATTAAATTTGGCCTTTAACATCTCTTTGACACACACACACACACACACACACACACACACACACAAATGTTCTGATTAACAATTCTGAGATGGGGAAGAGGCACTCAAAATTAAACTCTTAAATCTGTTATAAAACTGACAGGAATCCCTGATTAAGAAATCAAAGTTCGTAATTGTGATTTGGAATCTATTAATCATTGGCTTGTCTTAACTGTTGCAATATAAATGGTTTGGGGTCCTACTTCCCCCGACTTCCAAGAAAAATGACACAATAAATAGAAAACTTAACTTGAGGTTAACTTAGCAGTAGAGATGGCGCTGCGTCTAATGACCAATATTCAGGTGTACCATATAAAGATTTGTCATCAATGCTACCAGCTGCAGCTAAGACAGGCAACAGCAAGAAAACAGAAAACTTAGGAAGAACATTCAAGAAATGGGAAATTTTAATATGGCGATATCCTTTAACTGAAAGATGAAGAAAGCAAGCAAAATTAAAAACGTAAAAAGAAATCCAGTAGGGATGGTGATGTGCTCTGCTCAGTGACATTTCTTCTTCCAAACCAGGGAGAGTTTAATTTTAATCTCACCCAAGCCAATGTTCCTGAGTGTTTGAGTATATTATTTTTCTTGCATTCTGAACATTGCACATATCAGGCTAGCTTATGTTGCTCATTACCAGAAGTCTAGAGAATCTCCTAGTTATTCACCAAGCAACCTGAAGATGCTCCCTTTGCATTAAATAGCTGTGCAGCTCATAAATAATGCTTTCCAGGAACATTTTCACCCACAACAGCTAAATAAGTATACAAGCACATGTTTCCATTAGGCCTCAGTTAATAACAGGGAACATTATACAGACAACTGCTGGTTTTCAGATTTCAGCAGTCAGTTGTGAAAAGCTAATCCAGTGATAGCAGTCAGAGGACTGGACCAAATCAGCCCATGTGATCCACACACTCCGGGTCTCATTTTCCAAGTGTTCAATTTGTACCATTTTCCAAGTCTTGCACAATTAGGATGTGTGTGTGTGACTCTATCAACTTCAGTTTCCCCCAGTGATTCATTGTTCTTGCTTTATGTTCAGTTTGCACCATTTTTCATATCAGTTCACAAATTCATCCCCTCAAGAAAGAAAGAAAAATCACATTTACCAGTGTGATGTGATGCTTTGAATGCTGGATTTTGACTTGAGAGAACAAGGTTTGAATCCCCACTCAGCCATGATGCTTCATGAGGTTGTTGTGAGGATAAAACAGGGAGGGGGAGACCATGTACACCTACTTGAGCTCCTTGGAGGAAAAGGTAGTATCAAAATGTAATAAATAAATAGTACTTTTAATATTCAATTTACATAATGCATTTCCATTCATTATTTCCACCAATATGTGCATTCTTATGCACATTTCCCTCTAATGCATGCTGTTTGGGACACAGTTTTGGTGGTGGGTTGAGTTTGGAGAAGTGCATTGCAAAATTTTAAATAATGCAAATTTAGAAGGGCAGCTATGTTTGGCTTCACATATTGGTCTGGGAACTGAATTAGTTAGATTTTCATTTTCATTTACTTAACAAAAATTATATACCACTTCATTGTAAGAAAATCTCTAAGTGGCTTACACGATTATATAATAAAACATTTTTAAAATTCCCAATAAAAACAGATATTTAAAAACATTCAAAAGGTGATTAAAATCAACATTAGCTGAAATATCCCTCAGTACAACGGTATGATCTTAAGAAGCCACTCAGTTTTCTCAGCCTCTTCCATATTTCCACTGGTTCCCCCACCTTCCAAACCCTTGTCTGCTAACATCCTTGTTCATGTGGAATCTTTGCCTTGCCCCCAACCTCATGGCTTTGCTTTTCATGTTGTTATAGCTGTTCTTGTTGAGATGTTCAGCCTGAGAAAAGCAAAGCTTTCCTAGGGGGAACAGAGAGAAAGATCCTGCGGCTTGGCAGTGCAAGCGATGGTCTAAACGATGTCATGAGCTCTGGGAGCCTCTTCCGTTTAGGTTCTGCGCCATTGTTATTTAAGATTGCTAACTCCTCGGCAGGAGATTGCGACTGGCGGTACATGGCCAAGGGGATTTCTGCCGTTCTGTCTGGCTAGGTTATGCTATTTGCAAAGCAAACGAGCGCCCCGATGAGCCATTAATACCAGCTGTGATTTGCATTTGCAACATAATCATTATAGGAATTGCCAAAATATCGCTGGGCCTGGTTGAGGGGGGAGGGGAGGGGAGCAGTGGAGGGATCTGGTATTCAAGGCAGATTGAGGATAATAGCAGCCCACAGTCTGTCTCACACCTTTGGTCTCTGGAGACAGCATCCCTTCCACTGTGAAAGATCAAACACTGCAAATAATTAATGAGCCTGTTCTTGTCAAAATAGCTCCCTTGGAAATAGTTACACCTGTCAATAACTTGAGCGCCATATTTGTAATCAAAAAGGCCAACCCCCGTCAGGGAATACAGGACTTCTTCAATACAAGCTAGGTTTTAAGTGATGCACCTGGGAGGTAGTTTGTGGTGGTGATGGTAGTCATATATTGATGCTCTGACACATAATAGAAATTCCGCAGCACTTGTCCATCCATCAGCAGCAGCCCCTGAGAACAGCAAATGACACCAGGAATCCCTGGAGCAAAGACTAAAACAAAATGAAGTGGGTAAACCTGAATTTAATAAATAAATTTCCCCCAAAAAATAAACAGGGGAGATGACACCTGTTAAGGGCAGAGCTCATAGTTATTTCTGACACAGGTGCATGAAATATTCATACTCTGCTTTAACTAGGTGTTTTAACGACATGGGGAATTGAACCCTCTAATTATCTACCATAACTTTTCTCACCTAACATTGCAATTTGCAACGCTCATATCTGCTTAAATTCTCCTTTGCATTGTTTCCACTTCTGCTTCACTCAAGCCACATGCACCCAAATGACTCCGCTGCTTGTTTGTATACACCACAAGTGCAATGATCAGCAGAAATGTTTTCTTAGCAGAATGAGTTATGTGCTTCTGGGCTGAGCCAACTCTCTGCTCTAGCCCCTTTCAGAGCTTGACTGCTCTTTGGGTAACAGGCCATCTAAGACTCAAATGCCTACAAGACGAGAATGCAGAACTCCATCTTCCATCCTGTGCCCTCTGGAATGAACCTACCTAATATGCACTTCATAAAGTGATACATGAAGTGAAGTTCAGCCATCCTTCAAAATTTGCACTTCTCATGATTTTGGGATGCAGTTCTCCAACCAAAACATGTATTCAAAAACATGTATATTAGGAGAAAGTGTGCATAACGTTACACATGTCTGTGAATATAGCATACAAAATTGCATTATATTAAGAACAATAGCTCTGTGAAGAATGTTGCTAGATTTGTGTACAGAATGTGTGCATTAAGAGAAATGAGCACTCAGGACAATGTGCAATAATTAGAAACGGAAAGAAACCAAAATGGGCAGCTTTATCCATCCATCCCTAGCTTGAGATATTGCTAAGCACAGGAGTTAGCACTGATTCCTCCAGAATCCACTGTTCCTCCAGAACAGAAACAGATGGGCAGAAAGAATGTAGCAGCTGTGCATGCTGCCAACTGGAGCCACCCTCATCACATGCACCAATGCTGGAGGAATGCAATAGCTATGGCCTCCTGTTACAAATATAAACTCTGTAAAATGTGAGAGAGTAAGTCCCCACATCACATATTCCTGCTCCTATATCACTCCCAGGGACATGTGAGAGGTTCCACCCAGGATTGGTCTTCTTGTAATGTATGTATAGCAAAGAAGTGCTGTTGACCCTGTTAAGGAGTTCTGTGGCTTGTGTGTCATGCAAACAATCAAGGAATACCAGGCATGCAGAAGGACATCTCTGGTCCATTTTCAAGAATAATAGAGAGGTGGGTGGAAACAGATATGCCCAAGGCTGAGAGAAGGTAGGGATTTTGCAGTGTCAAAGCTATAGTTCTGCAGGATTGCTCTAAAGTGGGTCCAGAAATGTTCAGGCAGAGACTGGATTTCAGAGATGGAACAATGCTCAAAGAAAAGGAACTACCAGTCAGGAAGAAAGAAGAGCCCCCAAGCAGGTAAGTTAGGAGACATCATGGCAAAAGCCCTGAGTCACCTCCAAGCTCCTTGCTTCTGGGGCTTCTGGGAAGCATAAGCCACCCCAATTTGCACTTGCTGCAAAAGACAATTCTAGCTGATATCAGTGAAAGACACAACCCCCTTTGAGGAAACTTTGTGGGCTGCTTCCTCATGCATTAAAAGTGATGGTGAAGGCCACACCTGTGCAAGCAGAGATTCCAAAAGTACACTGGCAAATGCATGGGGCTGTGGATTGGAGTGGCAATCATCTTCAAAGGTCCACACATCCATCCATGCATTACATGTTATTAACAATGATGCCAGTTGCAGACAGTCTGGATGTCAGCTGGCTATCACAGGATTTGCTGTTTCTATATTCCCAAGCCATCCCTACTCCAAACAGCCAGTCAATTTTAGAGTGAAAAACCTATAGTTTCTCTCTCCACAGGGATGTGCAAAAGTGCCGGTAGATGAGAATAATCTGATATATTTGCACATACTGTGGCCGCAGGAGGTTCAGAACAGGAAACCACATTCATATGTCACAAAATAGTATTGTAATTGATTCTCTATCCTTTAAACATGAGACAATGGCAGCATTTAATAGTCCACACACTTCCTTGGAGACAGGGACTACGTGTGTGATATTACCAGAGACATCATTCTCTAGAATTGATCCTGGGTGGTCTTTCCCCCTTCTAAAAGTAGGTGCTTTGTTTAATGTCAATGATTCAACTGAAGGACATTTATTTCCCAGTAGCACTGGAAAATTGGGGCAAATAGCTATCATTTCACCAGTGAGTGTGAGAACTAAATATGAATATCATTCGGCCTATTAAACAAAGGAGTCGTTCCCCCACCCCACCCTGTTACCTGCCTTAACTATTTTGTCCAACATTATTTTGCAGAATAAATTACACGTTCACATAATTTAAAGGAAGAGAACTTGAACACATGTCCCAACTTTTATATGTTTCTTTGTGACCCTGAAGCATAGGAGCATCAAGGTCCCAGTACACTTTCTGAAAATCAAGATCCAGATTTTCAAATTGGTCTTTTCAACGTGAACTTCATCCAATTTTCAGTCTTTGTTTCTAAATTATTTGACAGTGCTCAAATCAGGACATGTGTTAGGACAAGCATCCCAGCAATCAATCAATCAATCAATCAATCAAATATAAAAGCCATATGGTAGTTAATTTGAAATATTTGCAAACCTCAATATTAGCATTTCATTTTTTTAAAAAAAATCAAGTTCATGAGAAATTACTAGTAATAGTAAGCTGGGATTCAGGAATATTCTACTCACCTTATAGTCTGATGTTGCAAGGTGTCTGGATCTGTGGCATTGACCGTTAACACAACACTGCCAGTGGGGATGTTTTCTTGTTTGGTGATAGTCATTGGGTCTGGGTGGAAAACAGGGGCTTCATTGACATCCAGAACCGTGATCTGAACAGTTGCGGTGGAACTGGTGTCATATGCTATGTCTGGAACTAATGGATCTTCATTTTCTACTTTGATCAGGAGTGTGTGGAAAGCTGAAATCTCACAGTCCAAAGGCTGAAAAGCAAGAACATAAGAACATAAAAAGAGCCCTGATGGATCAGGCCAAATGCCATCCTAGTCCAACACCCTGTTCTCACAGTGGCCAGCCAAATGTAATGTATCAACCAGGTTTAATAGCCACTGATAGCTTTATTGTCCATAAATTTGCCTAATCTTATTCAAATTGGTGGCCTTTGCTACCTCTTGTGGGAGCGAATTCCATACCTTTACTACGCACTGTCGAATATTGGGTTAAACCATTGCTAGTCTCTCATCAGTGGCAAACAGGAAATGTTGCCTCCTTCTCAAACAGATTTCTCCCTCTCTGTGCAACCATGAAGTCTAGAAACTTGTAGGAACTTCTTTCAATGTTTCCTATTCTGGATTGATCCTATGTATGAATGCAGAAAGAGCCCTGCTGGATGTGGCCTATCTAGTTTGGCATCCTAGTCTCACAGTGGCCAGCTAGATGCTTATGGGAAGCACACAAGCAGTACCTGAGCACAACACTCTACCCTCCTGCAGTCCACAACAAGTGGAATTTAGAAGCACACAGAATCCAAGAGTGAGGGTACAATATAGCCACCAACATTGGTAGCCATGATGCACATACCACAGCCTGTGTTGACTTATGTTGATGCTCACAACACAAGGTCCTTCAGACCAATAAGTTACTTGCGGCTCCTGAATCCGCCTCTGGTAAGTCAAAGAAGGCCCAGAAGAAATCCAGGTTTGCTTCTCATAAGGTAAAGGTAAAGGGACCCCTGACCATTAGGTCCAATCATGACTGACTCTGGGGTTGTGGCACTCATCTTGCTTTATTGGCCGAGGGAGCCGGCGTACTGTTTCCGGGTCATGTGGCCAGCATGACTAAGCCACTTCTGGTGAAACCAGAGCAGCGCACGGAAATGGTGTTTACCTTCCCGCTGGAGCGGTACCTATTTATATACTTGCACTTTGACGTGCTTTCGAACTGCTAGGTTGGCAGGAGCAGGGACCGAGCAATGGGAGCTCACCCCATCACGGGGATTTGAACCGCCGACCTTCTGATCGGCAAGTCCTAGGCTCTGTGGTTTAACCCACAGCGCCACCCACGTCCCTGTTGCTTCTCATAGTTAAAGATAAATTTAAAGAAGAGGTAGGCAGCTTGCAGACTAGAGCCAAATGTGGTCTGTAGCCAATCACTAGTTCTGTCTTCTTTCTGTATTCTGTACTTTTGTTTTTTAAAAAAATTCCAGCCAAATTGCTCAAATCCCTCTTCAAGAGGGAGACACAACTGCCTGAAACACACAGTCTAAACTTCCCACACAGCCTAAATTTCCCACATTTCTCACAGCAATCAATCACTCCCTCAGAAAATTCCTGCTGGGTACTTCATGGCTAGGTTAGCAAGCAGCATCGTATCATTAGAAATGAACAATGACAGAGGTGGTGAACCTTTTTCAGCCCCAGGGTCACATTTCCTTCTGGGCAAGTTTCTGAACAGCAGACTAGTTTCTACACTCAACCTCTATCCTTCGAACAAGGGTCAGGGGCAAATTCCAGCCAAGCAAAAACACTCAGGGCGTGAAACATGACCACTGAGGGAAGTGGCCTGCGGAGATTTCTGAGGGCCTGATAGGGAGCTCTGGAGGGCCACAGGTGATTCACAGGCCTAAGCTTCCCCACCTCTGACAACAGAAACCTCTGAAAATTTAAAGCACTTCTGAAAAGTGGCAACATAAGACATTATGGCCATTCTTTAGATGTCTAAGAGGCACAGCTAATCCTTCTGCTCACCTTGACAACTGACAGCATCCCTTCATTGTTCTTGGGGTTCGTATGGATTTCAAAGCTCTGTCCTGGGTTGCCATTGATGATGGTATAAACCGCTCTCCATGCTCCTGTTGCTGGGTCATCCCGATCCTCCACAGTCAGATTGACAATCACGCCCATGCTGCCTTCCTTCACCGTAGCTTGGAACTCAAAATTAATAAAGAAAGCCATAAATGTTACTACCATCAAACAAATGACCACAGTCGGCACAACAAATTTGTTTAAGGTGTTATTAATTATTCACCACAACCAAAGGGAAAATGTAATCCTTGAGTGAAACTGAAATTTTACAGGCCATAAATAATGCAGTCAGAGAGCGTAAAGTATAAGAAACGGTATTACAATTTCTCTGCTCTGATTCTTGAAAGATTAAAGATAAAGAACCACACGATTGTTGAGACAGGCTTTGAAAACTCTCCAGAATAATAAAAAAGATGAAATCTTTTGTTAACTCCTCTTAATATAAAGAGATTCAATATACAATACATAAAGGTGCTTTGGAATACAATGCTTAGAGGAGGAAATGCATTAAGAATGCTTTTAAGAGCAGAGTGCTTTAAAGGTGATTTTTTACTCATCTTGATTATTTTCCCTCTCTACTCGAACCATAATATTTCATTGTCCTTTCCAGTCTGTATGGACGACGGTGTTCTTTGTAATAAAATAACTGGAGGATCTCCCCAAGCTTATTCCCCAAGCTATCCAGTTCCCCCTTTAAGTGTTTTTTTCCATTTAAAAATTTCCACAGAGCTGGAGGAAACCTTGATGGTGACAGCATTGTAACCATTTACAGCCTAGGTGGAAAGACTTTTACATGGTCCAAGTCAACTTTGAAGTAGCCCAGCATGGAGTCAACTTGACCTGGTTTTGTTCAATGCCTGTTGCTTATGGACAAAGAGCAAAGGTGCAAAGAGAATCCAAAGTGTGATGAGCAGGTGGCAACATCCTAATTTTAATGAAGCTTCCTCGACTACTACCCAGGATGGCTAGGTCCCACCTGCACTGTTGGAGCCAGTGTGCCTCTAAGTACCAGTTGCTGGGAATCACAAGAGAAGAGAGTGCTGTTGCACCCGGGACCTGCTTGTTGGCTTTCCATAGCCATCTGTCTGGCCACTGAGAAAGCAGGAAAGCAGGATAGTGAACTAGATGGGCCTATGGGCTGAACCAGCAGGATTCTTCTTATGTTCTTCTACCTGTTGCTAGGAACCACAAGTTGGAAGAGTGTTGTTCCACTCAGATCCTGCTTATGGGTTTCCCATAGGTTGGCTGCTGTGAGAACAGGATACTGAGCTAGAAGGGTGTTTGGTCTGATCCAGCTGGGCACTTCTTATGTTCTAATTAGCCAGTGCCAACTACCCAAACATTTTGCTGCATTCCTTTTTGGGTAGGTAACAACACTGCTCAAAGAAGCCATGCTATTTTCTCTCTTATCCATCTCTTTGTGCTCATGCATGTGTCTCTGGAGCTCAAACCCATGGAGAGCAGCCCCTTCAAATTATTGGCAAAGGGATCTCAGCCCCTAGGAGATGGCTCCTATGGGTGGCAGTATTGCTTCTGAATACCAGTTCTTGGAGAGTGTGCTCTTGTTCTCAGGTCCCTACCTGCAGGTTTCCCACAGGCATCTGGTTGGCCACTGTGAGAACAGGAGGCCGGACAAGGTGGGCCATTGATCCAATTGATCAGGCACATCTTATATTCTTTTAGTGCAGTGCAAAAAAATTATGTTGCATTTTCCCATCAATTAATGGGAAAAGAAACAGCACCTAAATTTATCAAAGTGTGTAGAGGGAACTCACTGAAATTCCCATGAATAGGGTGCAGGGTTTTCTTTTTATGTGCTTAGCTTTTAAGAAGGCCAAGTGGTGTTTGCGAGTGTCCTTTCTTTCTTCAAATCATTTCACCAGTGGTTTGTACTTTGCAGCTTCCACAGATATCTGCACTTTAGTTTAAGCCCAGGGTAAGGTGTCAGGAGGTAGCTCCTCCCATCAGGTGTTTTTTTTAAGATCAGGAATAGCAGATTAACAGGAGAAATTTCAGGGTGTTGGGGAAATGTTTACTGGGCAGGAAAACACATACACTACCCTTGGACACCTCACAAAAATAACGGAAGCTCAAAATGCTGCATCCCCATAATAAAGGAATTCTCAAATACCCTGAGAATGAGCCCCCCCTAAATGCAAGCTGATTTTATAGGGGGGGGACCAAAGTTTTGAAAAACTAGAGGACAGATTTCAGCACACCGAGTAAGAGAAATACCCACATGGGAGCATTAGATCATACATCACTAACACTGAAAATAACATGAACATAGCAACCCCCATTAAAGTTGGAAAAAATAGTTAGACTGGGAGAAGTTGTGCTGGTAGCCAAACCTCCAGTGACTGTTAGATATGATTAGATTATGCATTAATTGATTTTCTTCGTCTTTAATATCTACACATCCCTGAAGCACCACAGTCAATTGAGAACAAAATAGATGAGTCCAGATGTGTATTTAAGCTGTTGCCATCAGCATCCATCTAAAAACCATCACTTAGTAATGGCATACCTTGGGCCAAATCCCCAATTGGTTTAAACTGGGTCAGCAGATTTATACTTGTTCACATGCCAGCTGAGACATTCTCCCTGGCAAGTTTCACCTCCTAAAAAGATTTATTCATCTCATTGCAAGCAACTGGCCGCAAGCAGAAACTTCAAATCCTCAAGTGCAACTTAGCATTGATTTACATGTCCAGATCTACACCTTGAGAACATGGATGAAAAAGACCTCTACTGAGATAGACATGTGCTGAAATTGCCACATGGCTTATCTGTTTACCGCTATTTGCATCCCACTTTTCTCCATGTAATGGGGGCCAAGGAATATTGTGTCACACAAATGACACACCTCAGCCTGCAGAACCCTGTTGGATCAGGCCAAAGCCCATGTAAGTTTAGCATCCTGCTCTCACAGTGGCTAACCAGGTGTCTGAAAGGGAAGCCCACAAGCCCGACCTGAACTCAGCAGCATTCTCCCCACTTGTGATCCCCAGCAACTGGTATATGGAGGCTTACTGCCTTTGACACTGCAGGTAGAACATAGCCAGCATGGCTAGTATTCTTGTCCTCCACTAATTTGTCTAACTCCCCCTTTTGAAGCCATTCAACTTGGAGGCCATCACTACAGTATGTGGTAGCAAACTCTATAGTATGACCCCACTCACTCTCAATTGATAGTTTCTGTGTGTGTTTATAAAGGGAGATCTGATCACAGATCTCCTACCATCACAGCTTATTTGCTCCTAAATTTAATATGCCACTGCTCATTTCAGTGACTACAGAATTCAGCAGGAAATATGCAGGTGAGGTTGTTCCACACAGCTCCAGGTGGGACCTCTCAGTCAGCTGAAAAGCCAAACTGTTTGAAAATGACCTACTCAATCACCCATGCACATAAAGCCTTCTTGTAATGGTATAGTCGCTTTGTATCCCATACAAATATTGGGCAAAGTGCTCAGTAGGAGAATCAGTAACTAGACTCTGTGGCTTTGCCAAAGGTACAGATTTCTGTCACAGACTGTGGTGCCAACGCGGTTTGAATTAAAGAGCCTTGGAGAGCAGCAAATGTAACGAAAGAGAAAACATGGTCTGGATTGATGAGCATCAAACCCAATGAGTCATTAGGATTCCACCCGCTGGGAGCACCAGTTGAGAATAACCAAATTAAAAGTGCAAGTCGCTTTGCATTAATCTGGGAATCGTTCCTTGGCTGAAGGTGCTTGGTGCATCCTATCTTTGTGTTTGTTTTCCCTCGTAGAGCTCACAAATGATGAAAAATGACAGGAGATGCATCAGCTCCAGAAGAGAATGGCTAGAGAGCCAAGAAATGTCATTCCCTCCTTTGAGATTTGCCTCCAAGAAAAGAAACATTTGTTTGAAACTGGATCAGAGGATGTACTCTGGGAACACAGGAAGTTGCCTTTTACAGAGTCAGGCCATTGGTCCATCTAGCTGAGTATTGCCTACACTGACTGGCAGCAGCTCTACAGGGTTTCAGGCAGGAGTCTCTCCCAGCCATCGCTGGAAGTACTGGGGACTGAAACTGGGACTTTCTTGCATACAAAGCAGATGCTCTACCACTGAGCTACTGTATAATGCAGTGTCAAGCAGCTTCAAGCATGTTTTACTGTTACTACTTGTTTTGCTCAGTTTAATGTGCTCCCAACATGTCAACAATATATATATTATTAAAGCAAAGTGGACACAGCTTGGACTGTTTGTGCCACAGCCTGTTTGTTGTTCAGGCATTACAGAAGAAATGTACAGATCCCCCCCTTCATTGCCACCCAAATATCATGGGTTCACTTAAGCTTTCCCCTTGTGAGGTAGCACTGCTGAGAAGTAGCCATCTTGACCTTTTTCCATCTCAGATTGAAAACAGACTTAGAGAAGAACTTCTAGCCACAGCTATTAACCACGATGGCTATGCTCTGTCTCCACAGTCAGAAGCAGCAATGATTCTGAATACCAGTGGCTGGAAACCATAGGAAGGGAGAGTGCTGTTTTGCTTAGGTCCTGCTTGCTGGTTTCCCACAGGCTCCAGGCTGGCCACAGTGAGAAAAGGATGCTGAACTAGATGTGCCATTGGCCTGATCCAGCAATAATGCTTAGATGATATTTGAAGAGAGCATTTTGAGCCACTGAGTTTCATATTTTCAGGCAACATCACTTGTGATGGGGAAAGATCACCGGTTGGATTTATGCCTGTCATGCTAAGCATGTTGTACCACTGCTTTAATAACAGTGACAGCCCAACCTGTTTTGCCTGCTGGAAGGTGTATAACACTGTTTCCGCTGTTGAACAAAAACATTCCCACCTCTTTCTGTGAAAATGGATAACCCACAATTAAACAGATCACTGTCTTCATGCAAACAAGCCTCATCTACCTCCCCATTGGAATCACAGTCACAACATCTCACAAACAAAACTCCACCATGATGGTCCTGCGACACTTTGCGTTTCTCAGCGAACCTCAGTCATGACATCCTGATTAATACTAGTGTAGGTTCTCTGAACTCAGCCATGCCCCTGATTCTTCAAAGCTCAGCTCCTGCCAGGATAATTAGCCTCCTGATTATTCTGAGTAACTGGAGGGGTCAAAGGTTAGCGAGCATCACGAAGCATGTTTAATTCAATCAATTTAGCTAGCAATGCAGTTCAAGAAATATATGCAGGCACCGCTGCCATCAAATTTAAGGCGATCTGCTCAAAATTCCCGAGCTGCGGTGGATGAGCATTTTAGCTTAATTTCTAATTTAATATTCAACCGGGGTATTCTGCTTAATTACTTGTGATGCTTTCACTCAGGAGCTCAAGGACTTGGGCGGGTGGGGGTGGGGGAGAGAAGGAGGAGAGTTGTTTCATGCTGGGAGACAGAAATAAAAATAAAATAAAAATTAATCTGCTTAATGGCAAAGTTGTATTCCATGCCCCTTAGTGATACGTCCTGGAAACATCTCTTTTGAGCAATGAAACCACACACACACACACACACACACACACACACACACACACCACACCTAATGCCTCCCTTCTTCCACTGGTTTGAAAAAGGCTCTACTTCAGTGGAGTCAGAGGACCTACCCACTCCTTTTATCCCTGGTGGCCTCCCTGCCTGGCCTCTTGACACACAGTGGGCTGAAGATGAAAGGTAACACAGAGACCAGGCATTCTATTTTCAACACAGCCGCCAACCTTAACACACACACACACCCCAGGCACAGGCACACAATCCTTTCTAAGCCTGCAGTCACAGGGCAGCTTATTCCATTTCCCTTACATTTCCATAACTTTTAATTTCCACATTATATTTGAGGTTTCTCACAATGAAACAAACCGCATCTGGAAAACTAATGGAACCACTCATTTCATGTTACTTGATTCAAAATAAATAAAACAATTTGCAGCCCCCTTAACGTGGAAAATTGTGGGAGTAAAGTGAACAAATTTGGGGTTGGACATCGGCGCACACTTATTTCCTGCAGTCTCCAGGAAAGGGGGGGGTGGGTCACGAGGGAACAGAAGCATCCATATGCGGAGAGGGTAGGGGAGCAGTAACATTGTCCAATGATGTTCATTGTTGTGCCACACGACACTCACTGGTGTGAATGAAATCAAGTATGATTGATGCCACAGTTCCATAACACAACGGGCACTGCAGTGTGAAAAAAATGTTAGCAAATGGGACAGAAGTGTTAGCATTATAGTCAGAAAGGCTAAATAATATATTCCCCACGTCTGAATGCACCATTGGGGGTGCAAGTTTCAATCGCAAGCTTATTTGTTCGAAACATTTCTATCACACCTTTCTGTCCTTAAATGTGTACCCCAAGATGGCTGACAACTTTATCTTATAAAAGAAGTTATGAGGAAATGAGGCATCTGATCATAGCCTACATTTTAATCAAGGCTTATATTTTGATCAGATTCCTGTATTCTAAAAATGACCTTAAAGAAATATATATTTGTAAATGTTTGTATCTCTCATGCCAGGCAGAAACCATACTCTGGCAGCTGTTTATCTTCTTGATCAAGGGCCCCCCTGATCTATAGCAGTGTCTCAGGGTTGTAAAAGGAAAAAACAGGCTGGGAGCAAAAGGTCACACTGACCATACAAATTATAGAATACAATCAAGGTTGCAAAAACACAATTAAATAGTAATAATTATTGTGCCTCCCATTAAACTTGAGCCACATCTTCCTAAGGTTAAAAGGGCAAGAGCTAATACAAACAGCAGCTGGCTAGGGAAGAGGCTTCTCTCTGAAACTGCTTTGAATCTTTAGAATTTAGAATTTAGCTTAGCTTTTACTAAGTTCCCTTTCTTCTAAAAAAACTATATATGTATGAAATATTGGCTTAAATGTAATTATGCAAAGGATTTAGAAAGTAAGAAATCATAGAATCATAGAATCATAGAAGAGTTGGAAGAGACCACAAGGGCCATTGAGTCCAGACCCCTGCCAAGCAAGAAAAAACACCATCAGAGCACTCCTGACATATGGTTGTCGAGCCTTTGCTTAATAACCTCCAGAGAAGGAGATCTTTCATTGATAATGTGTGGGGAGATGAACAAAAAGATCTGTTCAGATAAAATTAGCCACCATCTGTTTTGGAGTGAATAGGGCAATAGGGCAAAAGATGAAATGTTAGTTAAGGCGCCTAGTCTAGGGCAAAAGGTTATCTGGTAATTAAGGTGCCTGGTCGAGGTAAATGTAAGATATATGACTACTTATTTGCCAATTATAAATAGAAGGAAATATAGCTCTTTGTCTCCCATAAAAGGTAATAGGAAATGGGTGTATCTTTTATGATTGGTTCTAGCAAACAGCCAATAGGAATTTTAACCAGGCTGATTGGACAGAGGCAGCCAAAGGAGGAGCAAGGGGGCTGAGCTGAGGGAATATAAGTGCTGGCCATAAGGGCAGGAAGCCAGGCCAGAGCTTGGTAACCATATACCACTGTGCCTCTTATTTATTTGTCCGACAAATAAATTATTATTTTAATTTCTCTATTGCTGCGTTGAATATTTCATTCCAGCTAAGCGTTAACCACAAGCAGGGTGCTACAGAAACACAGACAGGAAGCTGTCTTATAGTAACTCAGTATTGTCTACACTGTTAAGGGTGCTGAGAGTTGTTAGGAAACACCCCTATTCCCCTCACAAAACTACAGTTCCCAAAGTTCCCTGGGGAGAGGCATTGATAGTTAAACCACTCTGGGAATTGTAGCTCTGGGAGGGGAATGGGGATATCCTAACAACTCTCAGCACCCTTCACAAACTACAGCTCCTGGGGTTCTTTGTGGGAAGCCATGGCTGTTTAAAATGGTATCATCATGCTTTCAGTGTGTGGTGGGGGCAGATTTGGCCTGAATGTCTGAAAGTAAGTGCCCTTAGTTTGCATTCTGCATTTCCATCTCTTATATAGGCTGCTGTCACACACACACAATGATTTCATGTTGCCTTGCTCTGTAGGCCACCTGTTTGTGTATCCTGTTTAGTTAAAACAAATGCTGTAAAATGTTCCTCCTCAGTTTTGCTAACATTTTGTTCCCCCACCCCAAGTAACCGAGAATATCCATGGGTCCCCACCCCCCGGATGCAGCTTCTGACGATAGCAGTAATGTGCAATTATCTTTACTCAAAGGCTAGGCTCTAGTCAGCAAAAATTAATCCTGGCAGCCGCATTCCACACACCTGCAAATTATTTCTTCTTCTTCTTCTTCTTCTTCTTCTTCTTCTTCTTCTTCTTCCCCAGAGATGAAAATACTACTGGGACCATTTTGTTAGTGGGGAAATGCATTGGGGGATCTTGCTGTTGTGTCCTGGCTAACTTCATTGGAAAACTATGTGTATAAGACGATATTAATGGCCTTGGCGATGCGTGTGATTTGCAGTTGCAGGTAGGCTGTTGAGCGAATGGTGGCAGTGACACCCCCCCCAAAGAAAGCTCAACAACTCTGGGCAATTTCTCCCTCAATTTTTTTTTGTTGCAGTTGTCTTATACATGGGGGGTGTGTTATACACGGAAAAATACGGTAATAGATCAGGGATGGAAACCATTTTCATCCTGAGGCCCACATTCCTTTGTAGTCAGCCTTCTGGGGGCCATATGCTAGTGGTGGGTGGGTCCAGTGGCAAAAGTGCACACATCAAAGGATACAACTTCTGTCTTGCTACAGGAGACTATATTCTAGTCATGCAAAAGTCGGGGGTTTCTATATGAATGGAGAAAACGTATGGATAATTTTTTTCTCCCTTTCCCATAGCACTAGAAATTATGGAAACAGAAGTTTGGAAGTTCCAGGGCAGATGGAAGAAAATACTGTTGAAATTCATGTAGTATGGAGTTAAACTCTAGAATTCTCTCTGGCGCGTGACGGGCAGGAGTCAGATATAGTCGGGTCAATTCCCATGCCTAAGCAAATACCACTCACATTCTGTAACCAATAAAGCTGTGGCCTAAATTTGCCCAATAACCATTAACCTAATATCCGTGTCCTTGTGTCTTATTCATGAACGAGGCGGGTGGCTATGGGGTCTCAACACGCAATTCTCTCTGGATGACTTTAAAAGTGGATTGGACAAATTCATGGAGCAAAAGGGTATCAATGGCTACTAACCAAGATTGGTGCAAGTCTTTTTTGTGGGAAATTGCAGTTATACGTAAGTGTGCTTGAGTGCTAGTTAGTGCATAAAGTTGTTAAGACCAGAGAGTTCTGTTCCTAGACTCAGCTACATCATGCTCCCTCAACTCCATGAGGGAGGAAGTGAATCCGTGTCTGAATGCAACCTTGGAGAACACTGCCACATTCACACCATACTTTTAAAGTGCTAAGATACCACTTTAGACTATCACATTGCTATTCAAATGGTGTGCATGCACCGTGTCTTGTGATTGATTATGGGAGGCGGGGCTTACCTACCCCACCAATATTTTATTCAAGTTGACACCCCTGGTCTGTATTCCCTTCACAGAATTCCAATTTGCAGAGTGGATTAACAATCAATCCCTCTTCACAGGAGAGGATTGGAACCGTAGTTCTGTGGGGTCTTCTAACAACTCTCAGCACCCTTAACAAACTATAGTTCCCGAAATTCTTTGGGAGAAGCCACAATTGTTTAAAGTGGAATTATTGTGCTTTAAATGTATGGTGTGAATGTGGCCTCGTTATCATGATTGATTGCTGATGTGGGGCCAGTTTCAAGTGTCTATACAACTTGCAGCAGACAGTCCCTTGTATGATGCCCACACCACCTCGTTGTGGAAGCATGAGCTGGCTCTTAGGTATTATGGAATTCTGTTTGTTGAATAACATTTCATAGTTCCAGCACTGGTGTACACTAAGACCAACAGATTGATTTGACAGAAGGTATCACTCTATCTTCTAATCTAATTCTCTTGCTCAGCACAGCAACAACTGTCTCTATTAAAAGGCCGATGTTACTGGGTGAGATTGATTGATTCTGTACATTTTCATAGTATGAGCTGCATTACAGGTGCTAATGATGCTATTATATAATCATTTTTAAAACACACACACACACACAAAACCCCACTGTGTTCTCTAAAAGCTGGCACTACATACCATTTTTCTTTGCTATATTAAAATGAATGAGCCAATGTACAATTTTTTCCCGTGTCAAAGCATAATCTAAATTCATAAGCTATTTCTCATGTATCTTAAATCCATGTGTCTATCCCAATTTTTTCTTCCTCTTGTGTCTTTTTTATTTATTTATTTAAAGAAACTAATGGGGGAAATACTGTCTTCCATTTATCATTTTTGGGATATAACCAAGAAGGATGCAGTAGTTCATTCACTTTAAATTAATAACCTCAGTACCATTTACACTCCCATCACTTCAATCCTGTTCAGCAAAAACAAAGCACTGGAATGGGTTCCCTACCCCCTGTTGCTGTTGATCCAACTGGAAAACCCTCCTCCCATCTCAAGATTGACAAGGTGAACAGAACCCCTTGGGATTCCAGTTTATACATTTTCATTCAGATCTCTTTCAGACAAGCACTGTTGATGCTTGGGATACACTGTTGAATCTTGAGATGCTTTGCACATTGCTCTTTTCCATTAGGAAACTTTTATGTGATTTTTAAAATAATTGTCATGTTTTATATGTTTCATAATTTTATTTTCTATTGTTGCTATAGGTTCTGGCACCTTACGGTGAAGGACGGATAAGAAGCAAACACATAAGCTTTTGTTTCACAGCCTGTTGGCCAGGCTGCTACCAATGCTGGGTCCCCCCTTTTTAAAAAAAAGAAAGAAAAAAGAGGCTGTGTCTGTCATAATGCTTGGCTTAATCATTGCAGATGTGTCACAGTAAACAAGCAGTGCATACAAGAAGGTGGGAAGGAACAAAGCAATGCATTGGCTCCATGCTGCCCCTGCAGGCAGGGTGGAGTAGTGCCCCCAGATCTTGAAAGTCCATTGGGAGCTACCCTTGTAGATCTTACGCTTTCACTGAACTTTTTGCACCTGTATTTATCTGCAGAAGGGGTGTATGTGGATATGAAATGCTGGAATCTGCTTAGGGCAAAATTAGACTTGACCTGTTCTTTTGCCTCTCCCTCCTGCTCAGTGGCTAAGACTTTCACCCTGGGTGGCCTGAACAATTTCTTTTCCTTCTGCCAGACAACCCTGCTGCAAGATGCACCAGTTGGCAGCACTGAGGAAAAGGCCACTCAGATAATGAATAACTTAAAATGTGCAAGTGGGAGGCTGGCCTCCAATTACATGGGTCAGATGACCCTGCCTGTTTTTTTATGTTTGATTTTTGTGCTTTTCTGTTGGATGTGAACAGGCATTGTTAAAGAAGACAACATAAAAGGCTATTATCAACCCAGGCTAGATGGATACACTTGAAGGAGGCATGTTGACATGTCTTCCATGCAGCGCTGCTAATGCACTGAATGTCCTGTCTTCAATTAGCCACTTGATCCTGTGCTGAACAGGAGAAAGGGAATGAAACACTCACTTAATAGCACAAGGATAAACACATGCTGAACTCTTGGCCAACTCCTTGTTTGACAGATCTTTTTGTGCTTTTTAATGGTCAGCTGGAGGAGAGAGGTTTTGCCCATGCTGCTTTTCCTGGTATGGGGCTCCAACGATAGGAAAAATGGAATTTCTCTTGCATGTCAAGGGCACGGAAATTTCTTCCCAAAAGAGTGTTGAGAAGTGCATTTTGAATAAGAATTTTCATGCTGTGCTAATAAGCCGTCCATAGTTGTTCAAAGACAGTATCAGGTACTTTCTGGAATGTAGCATTGGAATCTACTTATTTAATATCTATTCAAAGCATCCACACAAATCATATTCCAGCTCTCCCACTTCATGTGGTGTATGTCTGTTGCCTGGGTCCATACATCTGCACTAGACATTTAAAGCAATATTATACCACTTTCAATAGCCAAGGCTTCCCGCAAAGAATCACAGGAACTGTTGTTTGCTAAGGATGCTGAGAGTTGTCAGGAGATCCCCTATTCCTTTCACAGAGCTACAGTTCTCAGAGTGGCTTAATGGTCAATCTTTCTTCACGGAGAACTCTGAGAATTGTAGCTCTGTGAGGGGAGAACGTGTTCTCATTTGGCCTGAGTCTGTCACTAAATGTTTCATCTCCACAACAGAGTACAATTCCAGCTGGTATTCTGAGAAACGTTGGCAGGCAGCCTGTGTAAACAAGACATAAAGGAATTTGTTTCCCAAGTGGATACAAGGTGGAGAAAAATATCTTCCAGGGCAAAGAAGCCCCCTAGGTGAATGTTTACCGTTGATAGGAACTCTATGGATGCACTGGCCACATCTATGGTTTTAATCATAAGACTAAAAGAGGATATAGTCCCTAGGGGCTGTCATATATTACACTAGAGGAGGTGACGGAGCTCTGTGACAGCATATCTTGTTTCTTTCACTGTTTGCAAAAATGGAAAGGAAGAATTGTGTATGTGGCAAAGAGAGAGAATGGAGTTTGGAGCACATAAAGGGAAGTTAACTCACCCTTTTCTTTTCTCCTTCCCAAAGCAGTGGTGGGGGAATGAAGGTGAAAAAGAATTCTTTCTCCCTTTTATTCGGGGGGGGGGGGGACTCACAGCAGCAGCAGGGTGAGCATGGGAAAGCTTGCAAAGCCCACACCATGCTGATCCATGTGGGGTAGCTTCAAAGAGCAGTGCTGGGAGGGAGAAGCAGTTTCCATTGAATGGAAATCATGTCCACCTCCTTGAGGAAGGCATCAATTAAGGAAGGAAGGAAGGAAGTAAGGAAGTAAGTAAGTAAGTAAGTAAGTAAGTAAGTAAGTAAGTAAATTCATACACTGCCCTTTAGCCAAAGATTACAGGGCAGTTCACAACACAAAAATACAAAATGAGACGCTAAATACACAAAATACATACGAAAACAAAAATAAAGCAATAGTCTCCCTCCCACAAACAGATTTAAAAGGCCATAGAATATTTACTCAGCCAAAGGTCTGGTTATGGAGAAACAATTTCACCTGGCACCTAAAGTTATGTAACTGCTGGGTAGATCATTCCATAAATGGGGAGAAAAGACACATCCTCATGTCTCCGTCCTCTGGGCCTCTCATGGAGAAGCACACAAAGGGAATCAGATGATGATTGCTGCGTCTGGGTTGATTCATATGGTCCTTAGGGCATAATCCTACTATGTATTAGCTGATGGTAGGATTTCCAGATCCTGAGTTTTCAGGGCCCAAACCTGAGATCTAGGGGTAGTCCCCAATAATTCTGCCAGGGCATATCCCCCTATGGCACCATCACAGTTCTTCCTCTGTGTTCCCTCCAACCACTAAGCCCCAGATCATAGGTTCCTCGCTGCTGCTGTACACCATGAATTGAATCTCCATGTGCAGGCACTGTTTTTCATAGCAATGCCAGTTGCTATGGAGCAACAGTAGGGAGGACTGCTACTTGCAGACATCCAGGAAAACTTGAGGAACAGGGATGCTTCTTCTGAGGGCTCTTCTTAAGTTGTGTGTTTGTTGCAAATATATAGGCATTTTGTTGACTTATTTTGCCATTTTATTCAGGAACAATGATTGAGCATCGATCCTTAGCACCTGCTTGACTTGCAGAAGTAGCAAAGCAGGTTCTTTCTGTGCTTTACAGGTAAAGAGGCCCCAAGATCCTTTTTAATTGGAGGTTAAACTGTGTGTTGCACCCCAGATATTTCTAAGCAGTCCTGGTGGTAGTCTGATAGAGGGGCTTATAGGAGGCAGGGAGGCCATTAAACAAGAAGGCAATGAGAGTTGAAGGTGCCCAAAGGATCCTGAGCCTTACTTACTTACAACTTCAGTTATTATTTAAGGCAGGGACCTTGAGAAGGTCAAAACTGCTAAGTGAGGAAAATATGTCCTTTCCTATGTCTTCTAATACATATTTTCCCCTCCAGCTGTAAGCTATAATATTGAATCAATTAGTCAGATGCTTCAAGGTTTGTGGCTACATAGAAACCAGCAAGAAAAACCCAGCAGAAAACAACATAATTCAACTGGCACATTAATGGTTGTATGTATCCAACCAACTCCTACTTGGTGTAGACCCATTGGAATTAATAGAATTAAGTTAGCCATGTCCTTTAATTTCAGGGGTTCTCCTTATGGGTATTACTAACTTTAGACACAATTCATTGGGCTGTACCCAAAGCTCTCTGTCACCTGGCACAAGGGCTCTTAGTGGATGGGTAAGTTTTGAAGTCGTGCAGTGAAGGAACCCAATGCAATAGCTGTACAAGCAGTAACTCATTGTGCAACAGACTGAGCAAGCTACTGGACAACAAAGATACCAGCAACCTGCTTATGCTTTCTCTTGAGCAACAATGTCCTACTGGTGCAAAACACTTCAGACAAGTCTGCTGCTAAGTTACTTGGTCCTACATTGAATATGACCCTAAGGTTGCATTCCTATACTCTTTACTTGGGAGTAGTGATAAACACATCCAAAAATTCTGGCTCCTTTCAGTTTCTCATTTTTCCAAATAGCCTGAAAATCACAGACATTTTCATTTTGCATAATACATGCATTCTTGTACACAATTTTGCCTAATATACAAACTTTTGCAGGCAATTTCCTCCTGAAAGTGTGTGTTTTAGATGTTACAAGCAGCCTTGTGCCCACCTTTGCTCAGAAATTCTAAGCAACAAGCAAACAAACAAATCAGCAGCTCAGTCGGCAGAGTTGTTGTTGTTTAGTCGTTTAGTCGTGTCCGACTCTTCGTGACCCCATGGACCAGAGCACGCCAGGCACTCCTGTCTTCCACTGCCTCCCGTAGTTTGGTCAAACTCATGTTGGTAGCTTCAAGAACAGTGTCCAACCATCTTGTCCTCTGTCGTCCCCTTCCCCTTGTGCCCTCCATCTTTCCCAACATCAGAGTCTTTTCCAGGGAGTCTTCTCTTCTCATGAGGTGGCCAAAGTATTGGAGCCTCAGCTTCAGGATCTGTCCTTTCAGTGAGCACCCAGGGCTGATTTCCTTAAGAATGGATAGGTTTGATCTTCTTGCAGTCCATGGGACTCTCAAGAGTCTCCTGAATAACTCAGAGAAGCTATGAGCTATTCTGTGCAGGGCACCCAAGATGGACAGGTCATAGTTGAGAGTTTTGACCAAACATGATCCACCTGGAGCAGGAACTGGCAAGCCACTCCAATATCCCTGCCAAGAAAACTCCATGGACAAAGACAACAGACATAGAAAAGTCGGCAGAGTATGATACTCTTAATATCAGGGTCATAGGTTTGAGCCCCATATTGGGTAGTTTCCTGCACTGCAGGGGGTTGGACTAGATGACATTCATGGTCCCTTCCAGCTCTACAATTCTATGAAAATCAGTGAAGTTTTGAAAGGTTCATTATGCCATATTCCCTCAAAAGGGTGTCCACTTGTATCTAAACAAACAGGAAAATCTCTTCTGTGATCTCAGGAACCATCATGCAAAAATATGGTTATAATCATTGCAGCTTTAAAAGGTTCAGTCCATCATCTTTATTCAAAATGGCATCCAATTGTATCCCAACAGAAACAAAAACCTGCTCCTTGATCTCAGAAACCACCATGCAAAATACTGGTTATGATCTCTTAAGAGGTGTTCAAATACATAGCACAAAGACAATTTCCAGAATATATCGTAGATTTTCTCCAATACACACATTTTTCAGTGCATTCTTTGGTTGAAGAATTGCATTGCGAAACCAGAGAAGTGCAAATTTCAAAGGAGAGAAGTATTTTGGCTGGCATATTGGTTGAGGAGGTGCAGTAGGTTTCTGTTAAAATGAGAGCTGAATGTCTTTCTTCCTCACCTATAGTTACCACATGGAAATTTACTTACTATATCACTTTGGAGATTTCTTATGGGCATTGTCAGGCTCCCCCAATTACCATTTACAACAGAGGAGGTGGTGGCAAAGTTTTTTGGGGGGAGTTTCAAACATCTCATAATGCTCACAGTGACTTAAGACTCACATACCAGAGAGGCATGCGAGTTTTCATAACAAACTCAGTATTTTTCTAACGTATTTCATGCTTTTATTTTTGTGAGTTTGTTACCAACTGTGAAAAGCAGAGGGGCTCTGAGGAAGCACAGATGGATTCATTGATCGATGAAGCTAGTCTGCAGATTGATGATGTGTGAGTTTTGGGCTTCAAACAGGAGTATCCAACATGCACCTAGCAAAAGGAGGAGAGGTGGCTTGTGAACAAATCCATCTTGTTTGATCACATCCATGGCTACGCTGAAAGAAGTGGCACCTTCTGTGGAAAGGCAAGTGTTGATGTGAAAGGGAAGAGCGCAGCAGTGAAATTTAAGTTGGTGAAAGCAATCAAGTTGTTCCTGGGAGCAAATTTAAGGTGATAACACCGGACAGCAATAGAAGAAGAGAAAGATCAAAGGTATCTCTGGGCCAGCAAGGCAGCAGGTCGTAATTTATTTTTTTTGGTGAGGCCAGTTGCAAGTAACGGAGAGAAAGTAACGGAGAGAGTGAGTCAAAAGTAAGCTGCAGGCAGCTTAGGTAATAGGACTAAATTGCACATTTCAGAGAGGTTCTGAAAAATTAGAGACTTACAACATATGGAAAGATTCAGGGAGCTATCAGGAGCTCAGAGAATTTTACAATTTTCCCAGGGACACTAGTTTATGGAATGGCAAGTGAAAGAAAACTTTAATCCTAGGAAGATCTCCTTGAATCCAGATGGATTCATGATAATACCAGTTTGCTCCCCTCACTACAAAAAGCAAGTTATATTTTTAACGGTTGTAGAAGGTGAAAACAGCACAAAAATGGTTTTCAGGCTAGAGAGGATCTACATGGCCTTTCTAGTGGATAAGGAAGAATCTTGTTATTCTTCAAACTGCACCTCGAAGCACAGAGTTCAGTTTGCTGTCAAAACAGAGCACTGGTGGAGAGGAAGTGAAGATTGCCAGAGGCTGACAGCAAGAAGCCCTTGTTGGAGATATCTCCCATATGTAACATCCAAATTATCTTCCACTGGCGGTAGGGATGGACAGTTCAGCCTACTACCAGTCTGTAACCATTTCAGATGTGTTCACTTATCAGCACAGATTCACCATGTTTCCACATTTATCTGCATATATATATATATATATATATATATATATATATATATGCATAGAAATCTGTATTTAATATGTATCTGCATATAATTAATTATAATGAAACAGTAGCTACCGAAAGGCTTAGATTAAAACAAAAGAAGGAAAAAAGGATGGGTAGGGAAGAGAAGAAAGTAAACCAAAGCAGCACCTCTGAATGTTAAATAGTACTTCTCATCACAAAATGTGTATTTAAATATACATTTTATATCTCAATGTGCACATTTCAAAACCCATTTTATCCTAAAATAGGCAAATTTTGCTACCCCTACTCAAAATTTGACGATGTGTGAAATTTAGGAATGGAGGAACCTGTAATCCCCTCCTCTCATTCTGTTCTGTTCTTAAGTTCCATTCTTCATGTTTCTGCATTTGTTTATGTTATGTTATTTATCTTTTTATCCACATGAAAATTTATCCACATTTTATTGTGCATATGTCCTATGCATCTTATTTTATTTCCCCTAATATATGCATTTTATGCCCACTTTCTCACACATTTTTTTAATGCATTGTTTGCTTGGAGAACTGCATCACCATGTTTGAAAATGTGTGAATTTCAAAGGTTAGCTGCACTTCAGTTTGCACATTGTTTTGAAAAAACTTGAATTACTTAGGTTGGCATTGGAAGGTGAATTGAATTTCTTCCCTCTCCCTAGCAAAAATCTAAATAAGAATTGTGCTCCAGCTCACAAATTAGGCTGGGAGATGCTGTTCAAGCCAGTTCACAGAAATCAAATTACTCAACAATTGTGGTTATCAGGTTGTGCAGACCTTCCCTTGAGAATCATGGGTGACACTGAACTGGTGTAAGCTGGGAACAGAAATCCCAGCCATGGCCTCGTTAGATGATCAACCCCTCCCCCCCCAAATATGTGGGGTGATAATACTGGCCTACCCTAAAAGACTGTTCTAAAATGACTGTGGTTTAAGCATGATGTCCCTAGGTGAGGGTAAAGGGACACCTGACCGTTAGGTCCAGTCATGACCGACTCTGGGGTTGCGGCACTCATCTCTGTTTAATAGCTGAGGGAGCCGGTGTACAGCTTCCAGGTCATGTGGCCAGCATGACTAAGCTGTTTCTGGTGAACCAGAGCAGCTTACGGAAATGCTGTTTACCTTCCCACCGGAGCGGTACCTATTCATCTACTTGCACTTTGATATGCTTTTGAACTGCTAGGTTGGCAGGAGCAGAGACTGAGCAACGGGAGCTCACCCCATCGCGGGATTCGAACCACCGACCTTCTGATTGGCAAGTCCTAGGCTCTGTGGTTTAACCCACAGCGCCACCCTCATCCCTAAACACATGCAAAAGCCTGTTGCTGTTAATATATAAACCATCACTTCATGATATATTTAGTGCTATGCACTGTACAAAGCTGTTCCTCCTTGCCTCCCAGTAGCATATGGCTGGGAACTGTGGAAAAAGCATTTGTGCCAACAAATAAATATTAAGTGACTGTCAGACAGTGAGCTTGAGATACAGCTACCCTTTAAGCAAGTGAGCCAGTGAGCATCTGGGCTGGAAAGCAAAACAAGGCAGGGAAGCAAGCCAAAAGTGGAACAGACGAGACTCCAGATAACTCACTTGGCCTGGACTATTTTGCTCGAAAGGAACTTCGGTTGCCAAGAACATTGCATGATGCAAACCTAGACATCTGCTTCCCTGCACTAGGTTGGGGAGAAGGCAAGCTCTCAAGATTTCCCCTTGTGCTCTAAGTCGGTAGAGCTACACGTATGAAGCTGCCCTCAACTGAGTCAGACCATGAGTTCATCTAGCCAGCAATCATCTACTCCGATTGACAGCAGCTCTCCAAGATCTTGACGAGCAGAAGTCTGTCCTAGTAACTAAGATCCCTTAAGTAGGGTCGGGGTGGCATCTGAGATCTTCTGCATGAAAAGCATGTGCTTTACCCATAAGCAGCAGACTCTCCTAGTTTTTATGGAAATATTCCTGGAATGGATACATGGCTGCTAACTGGGCTTTTTGGAAAAGAGCAACCAAAATGATCAAGGGGATGGAACAACTAAGTAAGAGATGACATGGTAGAAGGGCATAAAACTATGAATGACATGGAAAACATGGGTAGAAAAGTTTCTCTTCTTCTTTCATAATACTACGAGTTCATGCAATAAAACAGAATTTTGGAAGATTGAGGACAAACAAAATCATCTCATCTAGTTACGACCTGAAAGGAAGTAGTTCTTCACACAGTGCATAGTTAAACTATTGAACTCATTCCCACAAGAAGCAGTGATGGCCACCAGCTTGGATAGCTTTAAAAGAGGATTAAACATATTCATGGGGGACAGGGAAACATCCCAAGGGCCAGATGCCAAGGGGAATGGCCAGAGGAGTAAGTGGGTGAAGTAGGTTAGTCTACACAAATCCTTTCTTTCTTCCATCCAGGCAAGCAAGATACATAATCAGACTTCAAGTATACATTGCAGCCATGCAAAAACACTCAAGGGGGAGTCAGGCAGCACTGATGAAGCGTGTGGTCTGGGGAGAGTCCCGAGGGTTGTATAAAGAGAACTAGAGGGTGACCTTCAACTCCGAGGCTTGTTCCCTATTCACAAGGGAGGGGAAAGGATATATTATTCAAGTAATTATGGCACAGTGAAATGTTCACCAAACCAGTTGAACTGATTAAATCAGCTCTGAACCCCACTGAAAGAAGCCCTTCTAAATGCTACATTAGATGATAGATGATAGATAGATAGATAGATGATAGATATAGACATTGTGTGTGTGTATTTCAGAAGCATAGTGTTGTGTCTTGGGTGTATAGGGAATAGTTAATCCCAGCCCCTCCCTCAATTCCCATGCACTCATCCAGAGGTCTGATCAGAGCCTGCACATGTAGAACTTGTACCCATTTGTTGATCTCCAGAAAAAAGTGGGCCCAAGGGATGGAATTGTGTTTCTCCACTATGAACTCATCCTCTGTATATAATTTCCCCACCTGCCTCTTTTGAGATCAGAAATGTTGGGAGGCAAATGCTATTTGGGAGTTGTATTCTGTGTTTTAGATGTTGCACAGATTAGAGTGGGGGGGGGGGAGAGAGCTTTCTGAGAGTAGTTGGGATTGCAACAGGCTTAGAGGGAAGGATGCTTTTATCGCCATGGCTTAGATGCTGACCTGAGCACAGCCAAAGGTCTTGGAAAAGTCACAGGCTCAGGTGGAGGTTCATATCAGGGCTACATTATTTTTTAAAAAAGAATCTGTTTTTGCTCACCAGCCTTGATCAAAGGGGAGCGAGGCAGGTGGTGAGTCAGAATCAAGTATCTGAATCATGCTGAGCTGATTATTTGAGATGCTTAAACAAGGGGAATAAATTTTAAGGTTATGAAAACAAACCTTTTGAAGGAATGTATGGAAATAGTTGGAGGTAATTGTGCGCAAATTGAGAAAACACAATTCACAAAGAAGAATCAGTTTTCTTGTGTGGGCGGTGGAGAGGGCCAGAGAACTCCAAAGGACCTTTTGAGTGTCAGTGGCCAATTTTGCACTCTTTGAATGCTCCTTCCTGATTGTTGCAACTTCTTCATGTTTTTACAAGGGTTTGCTGCTTTCTATTGTAAAAGGCAGGTGCCCTGTCACTTTGCAGCCCACTGAAATGTGTTTATCGGGAGATTACAGAGACAACGGCATGCATTTGGTGACCTTGGCAGAGAGTGGAACAAAAGCATTGCAGCCAACCCTTGCCAGGGAAAGAGATAAACGCAAAACACTGTTATGCTGCATATCCAGGTCTAATTATGTGATAAGTGGAAGGATGTGGTGGCAAACGGACGCTGCTCCCCCTTTTTGCAATAAGGTGTTCTTGAGAAAGGCATAAGAGGATATCTGAGGAAATCAAATTAATATGCAGGCAGTGTATATCTGAAGATGTTAAAGTGGGGTAGGAGAGCCCTTTTCATATCCTATTGTTAACATTCATTTTCTTTCTTCTTCTGAAGAGAATGTATTGGCACTCTATTTTGTTATTTTAAAATGAGTAGTAATCTTGTTTCTCTCCTTTGAGGACAAGTTTCTCCTCCTCTAAAGGTGACTGTCAATCATTCAACTGGATAGTTTAGATGCTAAGGATCCCCCCCCCCGCCATACATATTCGGGATTGAGTTCATAGGTGGAGCCAGAGGTGGGATGATTGGGGGGGAAGAGCGCTCACCAGACAAGTAGCTTGCCCCCCCCACTCCTGGATTCCTGTGGCTGCTTGAAAGAAAGGCACTTTTCTTTCCGTGTAAACATTAAGTGAATCATAAGGTGGAAATGAAAGCAAGTTTGCATTGCTAACATGAAATCAATAGGAAGTGTCAGCTCTGGTTTTGAGAGGACTCTGGGCAAGGGGCCATGGGCAAGGGGCTCACTGATGATCCCCTCTCCTCCACCAGTAAATCTGGGCAGCATTCCATGGCAGTAGCAGTGCCAGCAGTGGCAGGGTTCTTAGCATCACCACATGGATGAGTGGCCATCATTTAAACCTCCCACCGCATCCTGGAGTGATACTAAATTGGGGGCATTGTGGAGAAATTAAATTTGTGCATGGCAGAAGGAAATTGCTTGAAGGAGGCCCCAGAAAATACATCAGTGGTGAGGCCCTGGCCTCCTGGAAGCTTCCCAAGGATGTAAGGTGCTGGCTCCAGACTTCTCAATAGGAATTGGCTTGAATAAATGTGTAGGAGTGGTTAATGGGAAATCATAGAATAGGAGAGTTGGAAGATAATCCAGTCGAGCCCCTGCAATGCAGGAATCACAGCTAAAGAATCTCTGACAGATGGCAATCCAACTTCTGCATTAAAAAAAACCCTCCATTGAAGGGGAGTTCATCGCCTTTTGAGGTAGTCCGTTCCAATGTCAAACAGCTTTTACCATCAGAAAGTCAGTTTAGTTGGAATCTCCTTTCTTGTCATTTGAATCCATTGGTTCAGGACCAAGTTTGCTCTATTTTCCATGCAACAGGCCATTAGAAATTTGAATGTGACTATCATAAGTCCCCTTTCAGCTATCCATAGATAGTGGAGGAACTTGCTTGGTCCACTTTTCTCAGCAGACCAACCCACTCTGACATTCCAGAACTTGCTTGTGCATTGGAAAGCAGCTTTTGATCAGACCACACAATTCTCCAGGGTTTGCAATACAGTTTTGGAGTACAGAAAATGTGCACAAAAATGAAGGTTGCGCAGGGCATGCATGGAAAAATATGGATTTTTTAAATTTTGGTTTAGAATGTAAAGCACATTTATACAAAATGTGTACAATTTAAATGCAGACTTTTTGTTACAGCCCTTCAAAAAAAATCCACACAAAACAGGATAGGAGAGATCTATGACTGAGCACCAGTGAGACATTTTGTTCATTCTGTGCACCATTCCCCTTCTCCCTGCTTTTCCCTTTGCTGCCACAACTAAGGTATGTGCAAATAATCCTCAACTTCCATAATGCCTCTTGTCCCCACAAGAACTACATAGCTGAAAACAGCAGTAAGAACCCCAGCCATTTCCCATTCTTCCCACATTTATTTGCACAACAACAGCCTACATACAGCACTATTTCACAAAGCCACTTCCGGCCTGCCCAGGAGGTGGGGTTGCGGGCTACATGCCCACCCCACCTGAGCGGGGGCTGATTTCAGCCCCCGCGAGAGCAGTGGAATCCTGGCTGCGTCGTCCCCCCAGCCAGCCAATCGGGTGGCTGGGGGGCGTGGCCTGCCCTATTTAGGGCCGGCGCGGCCGGGGCTCGCCCTCTTTTGCCGGTTAGCTCATATTTTGGGCAGTTTTTCTACCACAGTTTGCTAACTGCAAAGGTTAAGACTCATCCACAATTCTGCTTGTCCCACACCTAGGCAGCATAGGTCTGAGCAGTTTTGCCATTGCCCCACTGCTTCCCCCCTGAAAACCCACTCTTTAGTGCTGAATTGGAACTAAAGACAATTCATGGAAAACCTGATTGCTTTTTGTTCTCATTCAGCTCTAAAGTTCTGGTTTCCCTTGGGGAAAGTGGAGGGGCAAACAGAGGTCTGGATAAGTCCTAAGTGCGCTCTTCTCATGTGTGAAGAAGAGAAGGAAGTGCCAAGGCCAAGGTTTACCAGGGTTTGCACATTATGGCAAACCATCATTTGGACCAAGCCTGTGAGTACAACAAAATATAGCATGAGCAAGAGTGAAATATTTTGCCCCTCCCCTCAGAAAATAAATCAATTTTACTAAACATCACATTATTAAATGAACAGAATGTGACTATTGATCATTGCCTTTTCAATTGCAATTCAAGCTATTATGCAAATGAGCAGGTCCACTAAATATTTAGGCATTCATATTTAACCAAATAGATGTGGATGATAATTAAGCCTGAGGGGATGGTGGTGGAAGCTTCTGTTTCAAATAATATACATTAAGTCAGCTTGTTTGTTTGTTTTTAAAACATCCCATCCTCTGAGAAATGCATGCATACTTATGGAGGGGGGCATTGTTAATTCCACTTTGGATGCGAACTTCCTTATGGCATCCTGTCATTAATAGCTGTCAATGTGAATAATAGACATTTTGTATGTGTAGCTAATTAGGCACTTTGTAAATGGATTCTGGCTACAGCACATGTGCCTCTGCAGTTATGACCCAGGCTTCCGGGTGAAAGGAAACCAATTAATTACGGGGCCATATGTGTGTGCATTTGTCACATGAGGCAGCGTGAACAATTTTGAAGTGCATATCAAACTAGCAGAAAGGTTGCAGTCCAGAGTAGAAGTAGTTCTGCTTGTCCTGTGAAGTTGGAGGTGATGGCCACCAACTTGAATCGCTTTAAAAGAGGACAAAACCGTGAAAGATAAGGCTACCAGTAGCCACTAACCCTCATGGCCATGCTTTGCCTCTACAATTGGAGGCAGCAATGCTAAACTGGCAAGTCCCTCGTGTAGTGTTTCAATATGTGCTATAAAGACAGGAAAAACACAGTAATCTGCCTCATACTGAGTCAGACCATTGGTCTATGTAACTCATACACTGATTGGCAGCAGCTCTCCTGTGTTTCCGATAGGAGTGTCTCCAATCCCAACCTTGAGATTTGGGGAATTGAACCTGGAACCTTTTGCATACATACCACTCAACTACACTTTCCCCAGAGATCATTCCCTCTGCTGGAGATAACAATTAAAACTTCAAGACCAGGGCAAAACTGAACAGTGTCTGAGTCGTGTATATGAGCTATATGTACAGATCAGTATGGCAACTGGAGAATTTGCTGGAAATCCTCTTTCATGTTACATTTGTCTTCACATATAGACTGACAGTCTTCTTTCAGTGTTGATAAAGGGCACAGAAGGTGCTGACATAAGGAACAGGGGAAATCAGAAGAAGCTGTGCAGGTTTTACAAATACCTTTGGACAAAAGACACAGGGAAGTTCTCCTATTCATGCTTCATTTAGATGGATGAGAGTGCACAAATCAGTGCTGCCACGAGAGACTTGAGAGTACTTCAAAATTCCTTTGCTCACATTCAGAAGAAAGTGCAAGCCTGGAATAATGTATTGCCCAGAGTTTTCTGAGCTAGCTGCATCCCTGGTGTAGCTTAATTGACTTTCATTGGGACAATCTTGGTCTCCATTCATTCAGAATTGACAAATGGACCTTGAGAACAGATATACTCTAAGCTACCCAAAGCAACTCCCAGAATGAATGAAAAATAGAAGCCAAAGCTACTTTCAGCCAGAAATTATTCTGTCAGTCGATAACATAGGCCATTTAAAAAAGAAAGAAAGAACCGTTGAAATATATATTGGGAGAAAAGTAAAGAAAGGTATTTGTGTGTGTGTGTGTATGCCTGCATTCACATGACAGTTTATTCCATGGGTAGGCAAACTAAGGCCTGGGGGCCAGACTGGGCCAATCACCTTCTAAATCCGGCCCGTGGACGGTCCGGGAATCAGCGTGTTTTTACATTAGTAGAATGTGTGCTTTTATTTAAAATGCATCTCTGGGTTATTTGTGGGGCATAGGAATTTGTTCATTCCCACCCCCAAATATAGTCTGCTCCACCCAAGGTCTGAGGAACAGCGGACCGGCCCATGGCTGAAAAAGTTTGCTGACCCCTGGTTTATTCCATTTCCCTGATATTTCCCTGTTACTTCCCACATTATAATTGAACCTTCTCATGATGCAAATACCACCTTTGGAAAATGAATGGACTACAACACATGTTTAGCACACATTTCTGTGCTATTTGGTTCCAGAAAAAAAAATCCACAGTAAAGTGTCAAAACATGGAGCATCACATCAGCATGCAGGCCTTTCCTTTTGTTTTCATGGAGGAACAGAAAGATGCATGTGCATGAAGTTTGGGGAGTAGCCATGTTGTCCAGTGACTACACACACTGGTGTGAAGGAAACTTTGTGTGACATGCCAGTAGATCGGTGAAAAAGCCAAAGTTCCATAACTGTTCCACTGATACACATAAGTACAACTGTCATACACTTCAGGGGACTTCCACCTGATCAGGAACTCAGAAGTTGTTTTACTGGGAAACATTTCCACATTTAATGATCCTCCAACCTCTGAAACCCTCCTGCATTTCCCCATGTTGTCCAGGAACACTGTTTGCAAACAGTTGTTATAGTTTAATGGGAATTTTATCCAGTTGGTGCTTTTGTGGGGGAGGTCATTTCAAGTGTAGCCACACTGCTTAAAATCTTGGTTTTGATTCAACATTTGGGGGCTGCATCCAGCTAAATTTGACTCTGAGTAGAGTCACTGAAATCAATGGATTTAAGTTTATGGGCCCATTAATTTCAATGGGTCTGCTCAGAGTAGGACTTAGTTGGCTGCAATTTTAAGATCACTAATAAAAGAGGGGGTTGGAAATATGTATGCTGCATCCCAGTGTATATTGCAAAGAAAATGTAACGAGAGGAAGAAGCCCCACATGTAGCTGTAAAATGCGCTAAAATTCAAGGGTCTTATTTCATAGCAGCCGTAATTACAATCTAAAAGGTTATGCCTCTGTTTCTTTAGTTAATGAGTCTAATTTTCTTTTAAAGGCTATTTTGAGTCTTTCATTCTTTTCTCACTCCTCCTACTCCAGCTGAAGAGAGTAGCCACACCTGCAGGCGGATTCAATTAATAGTCGACACTGCATACACTTTACCAGTATAATTTACATTTCTTTTTGCTAATTAATTCATTGACTAACGCTAAATGTAGTGCCACACTAATCGGCACTGTGTGTTAAGTACTACCTGGTTATAATAGTCAACGTACCTGGAGGCGACATAGGCTTATTCATGTGTATATTGAGGTCTGGATCCAAAGAGTCTCACAACTGGTTCTGTGCATCAAAAGTGGTTTGGGACTTCTGTTTCTGGGACAACAGGTCCATTTGCCTTCTATCCGACTGTTTTTTAAATGGAGAGGAATTTTGGTAGGGCAATGGAGGTACCTGCAGTGGAGGACCCTGGGCTCTGAAATTTCAGCGGCACCCTTTACGATGCCAAAAATCAGCACCCCTTGCCTCTCGCGCTCTATTCTAAATCATAGTTGTGATGTCCCCTATAGTATCCACGAGGTTCCACACGCAGTGTGAATGGAACCAGTGCTGGTCCCCTAAATCCGCTTGACGTGTCTGCTTTTCTAATGAAGGTCAAAAATCCCTTTGGACACTAGAAATGGTAAGATCATAAGAATATAAGAAAAGCCGCACAACTGGATCAAACAAAAGAAAATGCTTCGCATCAAAGTTCCTTGTCACAGCTTTTGCTTCAAATGGTAGTGAATTCCAGGTGAAAAGGGATATACTCATGTGAAATAATCCCAGTCAGCCCCAGGAAGATGGGAAACTGGAGACAGAATCTGGCATTGATTTGCATCATTGCCAATTAATGGGATAGTTTTTCTTTTCTTTTTTGGAGAGTATTATTTAAAATGACCATACATCAGCACAAACCTTTTGCTTCCTACTATTTCAATCCTTTCTCTACACCACACACAATTCAACACAAGCAATGTACCATGTTTGGATTTCAATAGAGTGAAACGGCAAATATACTTTATTTGAGGAAGACTCTCTGCAAAGTTTTAAAGGCCTGCTCTTGGAAATACTCAACATTGAATTGACGCACTTTTAAACAAACATAACCTTCCCAAGCATATTTTAAAAGCATTTGCTGTGTGCCATGGTGAAACCATCCACAACCTCCCTGCAGAAACCTCCGCACAGGTCTGAAGCACAGAGGGTGCCCATCAACTTCTATTAGATCCAAGATCAGGTTGAGAAGAGCCCTGCTGGATCAGGCCAATGGCCCATCCACTCCAACATCCTGTTCTCACAATGGCCAACCAGATGCCTGTAGGAAACCCACAAGCAGGATGCAAGCACAAGAACACTCTCTTCTCCTGATTTTCCAGGAGCTGGCGTGATTGAACAAGCAATGCTCAACTGTTTTGCATCTTAAAGTAAATGTTTACCTCTTTCCTGGTGAATTCCGGTGCATGGTCATTTTTGTCATCAACAACAATGGTTGCTGTGGCAGTGCCAGTTAACCCAACATCCATGCCCCCCATGTCTTTTGCTTCTATGATGAGCTCATATTTCGGATTCTCCATTGTCTGCAGAGATGAAAAAAGAATAATACATTACCCAGTGTGCAATGCATTGATCTCATTTTAGAAATATCCATTAAGGCATCAGAGGCACCCTTAGGTAAAACTGATCTGCAGGATGTTTTTCTATTAATAGAAAGAAGGCAACTGGCTTATTACAAAAGCCAGGAAACCCTGACAAATAGATGTGCTGAGAATTTTACCTAACTATCTATACCAGTCTTCACCAGCCTAGTAACTTTCAGATATGTTGAAGTGTCCCAACCTGGTGCTTGCCATCCTTGACTATTGGTCACCCTAGCTGGGGCTGATGGGAGCGAGCCATAGCCCAAAACATCTCTTCCAGCCTTCTCCAACCTTGTACCCTCCAGATGTTTTGGACTACAACTCTGACAGACTCTGATTAGCTATAATCCAAAGCATTTGGAGGGCATCAGTACAGGGTACCTTTTCTTGGACTAGCAAGCATGACAACTCTTATTTTTGTCTGAAAAGCATGTAAAATGGTGGAAAATAAGAACAGTATGTTCCTAGCAACTCTGTTTTAATTCCGGAGTTGTTCTGCCTCCTGCCATAACTGTTCCAGTTCACTCATTCTCTTTAATTGTGTCTTTTGAAGAGAAGTCTCTTGTCCCTTTGCTTCCTCTTATTTCAATCCTACCTCCGCACGAGGAGAGGGGCATAGCCACGCCCAGTGTATTTCAAGTGACCTACTCTATTTCAAGCTCTACCAGGAACGGAGATTAACTGTATGGAAATGGTATTAAAACTTATTAAAGGTGACATTTCCTTGATTTGTGTGGCTGTCTTGCATGGGCCCATCTGCTGGGAAACCTTAAGGGCCACATCACTGATGGGGAATGCAGATGGGAAGGAGCAGGTGGTGGTCATCTTCTTTTAAAATCATGAGCTACTTCACTCATGCATTCTCAAAAGCTATTATTCTGCGATCCACAACAGTGATATAGGAGAAAGATTTTAAAAGGACAGGAAGACATTTAGCCTTTGGAAAAGAGAGACAAATGACTCCACTTTAGAACAAATTTCCAACTGAATACATTTGGGAAAAGGCTGGGAAAGAGTGCTTTAACAATCAATCCTTCTTCACAGGGAACTCTGGGAATTGTAGCTCTGGGAGAGGAATAAGGGTTTCCTAACAACTCTCAGCACCCTTGACCAACTACAGATCCCAGAATTCTTTGGGAGAAGCTACAGCTGTTGCTTTAAATCTATGGAGTGAGTGTGGCCACAGAAAGAATCATTATAAAGTTACCTAATTCACTTCTTTCCCTCTGCTTTTTGGAGACACAGAGCACTGCGCTATATCCACTGAGCATATGTGTATGTGAACCACTGGGAACTGTGTGTGCTTCCTGTTTAGGAGCTGAGTCTGGTATTCAACTAAGCTTCCCTGACAGCAGACCTATTGAAATGAACAAACATGAGTAAGCTAGATTTTTTTTTATTTCAATGGGTTTATTCTGAGTAGAATTTAGTTAAGTACCAATCTGAGTTCTGAAACTGTCTCCTGCTTCATCCAAATGCCATTTTAATTGCACCCACAGCAACTAATTATCAGCTGTGTAGATGCTCTACTCCATTCACTCAAACAACAACCTGAGTTTTCATCATTTGCTTGTTTGCCTATTATTCTTATATAGCTTTGTAGTGGGTGAAAATCTTATGGGATGGGATAACAAAACTCTTCCCTTTATTATTCCAAAAGGTAATGTGGATCCATCGCAGCTTTATCCATATTTGCCGACAATGTGCTTTTTCAGCATCAGTAAGGCATGAGGGGACCAGTCAGCTAAGAATGGTGATAGTTGACTGCTCTTCAAAAGCAACAGAGATGGAGTTGGACAGGAGAGGGGACCACATGTTGGTAAGAGGAATGCAAGAGGGAAATACAGAGAGAATGCTGATGAAAAGTTGCATATGACACACACAGGGTGGGGAAGAGGAGAGAGAGACTGAGCAACTTGTTCTTTGGAGAGAAGCTGGTGACAATTATTGAGTGGCAATGATGAGCTCCTGTAGAGTCCTACCACGTCCAATAATCAAAAGATGAGCTGACATGATGTAGCATCCTCAGAGATGAGTGACTATCAAATTCTAGCACCCAATTATACATTTTTTCTGCAGTCCAAACTCCTATAGCCATCGCACACACCACAAAGCAAGAAAGTGCTCAGAAAATGCTGAATATTCCAATTAAGGTGGTTTTTATCTCCTCCAACAGATCCGTTACAAATCTAACAAGACTTATAGTGCAATTTTACTCATGCTTACTCAGAAGTAAATAGCACTATGTCATTGCTTCCTAGTAAGTGTGCATAGGACTGGAGACTTTGATTGCATTGCTAGACGCTCCCCATTTCCCTGAAAAGTGAAAAGTCCAGGGGCAGCCATAAAGGTCTTAAGCTGCATACACAATAAACACTGAAAGCACAGTGAAAACACAGGACTTCCCCTGAAGGATCCTGGTTGCTGGGCAAGTGTTCATGTCTTTTCATTGTCATTATTTTAACTACCCCTGTTTTAAACAGAATTGCTTTTGTCATCACTTTGAGGCTTGATTAATGTAAAAAGCAGCTGATGATATGTCATCTGATAATGTTTTATGTTTAATGCCATCACCGGGGTCTGCCCTTTATGTCATCACTGGGGGCTGCCCCAGGTCTCAGGTTTGGGCCCTGAAATCTCTTTTGGCAGATACCGAAGCCAATTTACCGTATTTTTCGCTCCATTGGACGCAGTTTTTCCCCTCCAAAAATTGAGGGGAAATGTGTGTGCGTCCTATGGAGCGAATGCAGGCTTATGCCAGGGAGAGGCTGCATGGGGCTATGGCTTCTTTAGCTCCACACAGCCTCTCCCGGCAGGGAGGGATTGCGCGGGGCTAAAGAGGAAGCCAAAGCAGCCAGTGGGATCCATCCCGCTCACTGCCTTGGCTTGTTCCATAGCCGTGTGCAACCCCTCCGGCAGGGAGAGGCTGCACGGGGCTTTGGCTTCTTTAGCTCCAGGCAGCCTCTCCTGGCAGGGAGGGATTGCGCGGGGCTAAAGAGGAAGCCAAAGCAGCCAGTGGGATCCATCCTGCTTGCTGCCTTGGCTTGTTCCATAGCCGCACGCAACCCCTCCGGCAGGGAGAGGTTGTGCGCAGCCTGTACGCTGCTCCTTGGGGCTGGGGGGGGGGGAGATTTTTTTTATTGATTTCCCCATCTAAAAACTAGGTGCGCCCTATGGTGCGAAAAATACGGTACTTCCTTTGCAACGATTAATTATCCCCCCCCCTCTGTTCTCTGTCTTTCACGGTCTGTTCCAAATATTGGGAGTTTAGGGCTGCTGGTATTCCATATAATATCTGGCTGTATTCAGTGCTAATCTCAGGGTTGTGAGTTTGAGTCCCACATTGGGCAAAAGATTTAGGCATTGCAGGGGATTGGACTAGATGGTATCTTCAACTCTATAGTTCCAAAATTCTATGATTCTATTTGCACATGCCGAAACACTGCCACCTTTTGAAATTTGCACTCCACAGAATTTTGGTAATGCAGTTCTCTAGCCAAGTACTCTGTACAAAAATGCATATATTTGAGTGAAGTGTGGAGATATTAATAAAAACAAATGAAGATGTATAGTGGGGAGTGTATATTATGTGTATATTATAGAAACCTGAATACAAATTGCATATAGTAGGAGAAATCAGCGATAAAATGCTAGTGAATTTTCAAGAGATTTCCCTCACCCCCATATTTTAAAAAAACAAAAGTGCAAACTGATATCGAAATGTAGTGAACTAAATGTTTATGACTGGGAAGAATGAGAAACCAAAATTGACCAATTCTGACATCCTTAACCCACCATAACTTATAGCCATCAATGTCCTCCATTAATTTTGTTTAACTTACAAGGAGTTAGCATAGATAGCACTAGAAGGCGTACTGCACACTCCACAGAGTAGCTTTCCAACCATTCAAATGCAGCCACAGAGACTCCAAAATTGCCAGAGTCAGAACTTTTGTAGAGCAAGAGAAAAAATCAAAGAGAAATGGTGCAATTCACCTCTTTTTTGACTTCATTCTCTTTGGCAGACCACAAATTTTGCAAGCCTTAGTCATTTTGCAGCAGGCTAAATGACTAAAGTGCAAATTTATGTGATAATGAAGGGGTTCCCTGCTGTAATTATATCAATTCTCCCAACATCTAGCTATAGTTGATAAATGAGACACCATAGGAGCAATGATTTAATGCCCACCCATTAAGATCATTATACCTATTTTTAGCTTTGACTAGGCTCTGTTTAAAGTGGGCACTTTTCCATGAAGCAAGAGACATTGTTACAGATCCAATCAGGTTAGATTATGTGATGACATCACTGGTGGCAAAAATAAGTCAATTCTGAGTAAGAATAATGCACATTCAATAAATATTGCCCTCACTCTGAATTGGCTTAATTATCCCTCATCAATGTCATAATACAGTATGGCCAAATCTCTTTGCCTTTGGGAATAAGATCTTCTTTAGCTGCTGCTTCAGTGCCTATTTGTCTTTCAATTGGGGTTGCAGAGAATCCCTATACTGGCACAGAAAAGTTAATTGGGCGACATGATAGACTTTCAGGCCTCCCCCCCCCCAAGAATTTGGTAGGAAAAATGTTCACTTCAAGAACGTTTTGAAAGCCTGCTCTCCACAATGACCTAGGTTGCTCACAGATGGAATCTGATGTTCTGGTACACCAATAGCTTAATGAATACCTGAGAGGTATAGCAAGTGACCCAACATAGCTGATTGTACTATCCTGATTCTATAGGAATATGCATTAATAATTCAGATACAGTCAGCCCCAATAAGCAGAACCTATAGGGACCAGAGAATCCACTATATTCAAAATTTCCAAATGCAAGAGGTAGAAATGAAAGGGTGTGGGAAAAAATATTTGAAAAGCATTTCAAAAAGTTCCTTTCAGAAATCAATCACAGCTGTCATATCTCTGAAACCATTTACAGCAGCAAGGGGGGGGGAACCACCCACAGTGTTAATAATAATCTTGTCCACCTCCACACAACTGTATTATTGCCCTTACTGAATATTAAGAAGTCTTTCATCTAGTCCATCTATGAATATCACCAACAATGAAAATTAAAACTCCCCCCTAAACCAAGCAATCCGTCATTCTTTCCCTTGCCCCCACCACACCAAACACCAAGCTGAAATCTAGAGAGTTTTATCTGTGGGTGAAGATATGCAATCTCTAAGAATGCTGTGGTTTCATGACATTTCTGAGGCTTTAAAAGCAAAAGAAATTTGTTTCAGCCAAGGAAAGATGAATAGCCCTAAACTCCCAATATTCGGAACAGACCGTGAAAGACAGAGCAGAGGAAAAAATTAATTAATCATTGCAAAGGAAGTAAATTGGCTTCTGGGACAGAACCTCATGCATACCACAATATGTGAGTTATTATTGAAAACACTGGTGGGGTACCTTCAGCCCATGGACTTAATCAGGCCCAGCAGGTGTTAAAGTTTGGCCCTTGAGGCCATTTTCCCCACACCATACCTACCTGCTCTGCATCTGATGCAGCAAAATCAACAATTAGCAAAAACAGTAGTAGTATCCAAGGCCAAGGCCCAGCTCCATAACAAGGGATCATGCAAGAGGCAAGATCAGGGCAGTCTGAGGTTATGTTCAAGTTGATCACTGGGCAGACAAGGGTATAGACAAGAGACAGCCCCAGGGGAGTCCATTATCAGATTCACAATAACCAAGTGGCCAGACTCATCAAAACACAGTGCTGGTACAAATGCATTGCTCCAGCAATTCTTTCAGCCTAGCACTGGGTTGGAGCTGCTGGAAACACCTTAAATGAAGCTGACGCCTATCAGTTGTCTCCACCCAGAGATCTCCTCTTACTTCCCAATTTTGGCTCCTGGTGAGTCCTTGCCTGTAGACACACACATCTCCTGATGGGGCAGGTTTCTGTCTTGCATTCAAGATGACTCAATGAGTCAAGCTCAATAGATGACTCAATGAGTCAAGCTCAATACTCAATACTCCAAGAGGCCAAACTCACCAGTGTTGTTGATGGCCACTCCTCAGCTTCATCTAAGGATCCTGGCTCCTAAGCCCAGTGTTGAGCCAGATACAGGACTTGGCAGAATGCCAGGGCTTCCAGGTGGTGCTGGCTAAGATATGACAGACAGCCACCTCACAATGTTACAAGTTCTACCCAGCACCTACTAAATTTATAAATAAGTTATAGAGTGTCCTAAGAAATGGTGGTGGTGGCGATGAAATGCTGTCTCATAGAGGAAAACAAGCTTTGAGAAACTGGATGAGAGTTTTTGATGTAGCAGTAGTTCAAACATAATGCAGGGATGCTCATTGTGGTGCCTTCTAGATGTCATTGCACTACAACTCCCTTCTACCCCAGCCAGCATTGCCAAAGGCTGAAGATAATGAGCACTCACACTTTACATTGTGGGTGCCCTTTGCGGGATCGCACGTGGTGCTACAGTTCCCAGGGAGCTTACTGGCAAACAGGGTCTGGCTTGCCTCTCAGTGTTAATTTCTGGAGGTTCACGCCCAGCCTCAGTAATCAAGTTTCTGGCTGGGAGGTGGGGCCAGCCCCATTTATAAATAGGGGGTGGAGCCGACAATAGCCAGGCCGTCGGCTCTGGAGATTCACCCTCCCTACCCTCCCTTAGTCTAATGTTTTATTGTTTGCAGGTTAACTTTTTCTTCCTGTTTAGCAGGTGCTGCTACGGTCTTTGACTGGTTGCTGTTGAAGGACTGGGAAGAAATTTTCTTGCATTGGCAGGTTTTGTCTTCCCCGTAGCAATTCATCACAACTTTGGCGGTTATGGCCTTGGGTGGAATCCCTTAGTTTTTTCTTCCCTATGGGGTGTGTGTGTGTGTGAAGTGGTGACTCACCCCCCTCCGCAGCGGCAATTCCAGGGTCCCCCTCTTAAAGGGGTTATATTTTTGGGGGTCACTGGCCATACACTGAAAGGTCATCAGTGAACTGAAAGGTCATGCGTACAGGGATATGGACTTGTCTGCCTGCTACACTTACATGTCGCAGAGCACCCCCATATCCCATTTACCTTGATGAGCCCCAGTTCCCCCTGGCTGGGGGGCTGGGAGGCTGGGGACCAAGGCCTAAGCCAAGGTCTTCCTACATTTGGAAGTTTAATAAAGTTGTGGCCTAATTTTAATTCCATATAACGTTGTCAGAGGCTTTATGCCTTCCTTATGATCCCTGGGGGCTTGGGCTGTTGCCGCCTGGTCACGCAATGGGACTTATACTGCACAACATATGAATGGCACAATGTTGGCTATCCCACATCTAATGATTAGACTTGTTGCCATTCTTCTTTCACATAAACTATGCAAATATGCAAGATAATGTACACTTGCAGGAAATAACAGCTGATGTTTATTTAAAACAACGGGATCATCCATCACTCCCCACCACCCCAAATCCACCTGCTATTAGTACCTATTCAATTTACCTGAAATAAAATAATCATATAGAGCAGCCAATGCAAACAAGTGTTATAACCCTGACAAATGAGGAATTGGAATTGAAGGAATGCAGCTATTCAGATTATCATAATATTAACATTTACTCTAAAGTGCCCATTGTGTTTGCAGGGCAAAGAGGAAACACAAGACCAGCTGCGCTTTCAGAGCGTGAATTATGGTTTGTCACAAACAAAACCTCACAATAACATTATTGTAACTCTCTTTTTAATTCCCCATTTTCCAATTATGATGCTTCAAAGGAAGTTCTACCATTTAATCAAAGCAATGTGGTATTTCTGCTATGATGAAAACCGGTGTCTATTTACTGTCTGCAGGAGAAGCGTAATTTGGATGTAAGAATTGGATAGAATGGGAAAGAGAAAAATTGCCCTTCTGAGTACATTTGCCTGCCTACCGCCAATTCACTTGATTCACTTGCTTGTACATCATGCCCCATAAAGGATGCTTAAAATAATCCCAGCTATCTTGTGCAAGCATGCAGAGGCTCTGGAACCAAACTCCAGTGCACCTCATTGATTTCAGTGGGGAGGAGAAGATCCAGGTGTGTGGAAGCACCTATAGAAGTATATGTGGGGAGGGACCATTTTTCACTCAGAAAGCATGTTTTTTATGCAGGTCTCAGGCTCATTCCTGCCTAGTTATTCTCAAATCATTTATGTTCACTGTTTGTCACCTGACCCTATTCCAGAGCCCAGATCACCCCTGACCTGGCTTGAATTTGGCCATGAATCAATTGGGGTGGGGCAGGGAGTAACGATTAATTAGGGTTTCTTAAACCCGAATTAAGCATAACATTGGGAAGGAATGGCAGAAGGAGATACTGTGTCTCTCCCCTCCCCTGACCACACAGCAGACAGCAAAAGGGTGAATCCTCTTGGGACCTGTTTCTCCAGTACATTTCTGATGGGGAACATGCTGGCACAGTAAACCCCAGCATTTGATGCTCTGCTCACCAGCTTGTCAGTGGAGGGTTCAACCCTGCTCCATTTATGTGTTCCCTAGTAGCCAAAGCACCTTCTTCCAGCCCGGCGCTGGCACCATCCCCAGATTGCTCTTGGATGCCCAACCTGACTTTCTTTACCCAACTTGTCCAAAGTCTGCATCCCTCCCAAACTGGCCTAGTTCAGTTTGGGATTCAGGCTTTTGCCAAATCCATTGCACAGGCCCACTTGCTGTATAGAGGAGAAGGGTGATTGCTTTCAACTTCTGTTCTTGGGTCTCCCTAGAGGCATCTGGTTGGCTGCTGCAGGGAAGAGGATGCTAGGCTAGATGGGCCATTAGTCTAATGCTACAAAGTCTTCACCTGTAGGAGCTCCACACATATAGGGTCTTCGGATGAGGACACATTTGTAGAACGCTTTGAACTTTGGTCATGACAGCCACTGTTTAAGCACCAGACAAGGTGGGATAGTTTGTAAATCCTCCTCAAACATACTTTTCAAACTGGTGTCCTTTGCAGCAAATTCAGTATTTGACCCAGATACAGCTTTACTCCATAATGAGTTTTTCTCTCTCTCCCTTTGCCCCCCCCCCAAGTCTAACATTGCAAATAATGTGCGTTTATCACTGAGATCAGCAATGCCTGGATATTGGCTGCTCTCCATACCATTTAGGCAGGTGATTTGTCTCCTATAATCTGCAAAGAATTCTGATCAGCTGCCGTTATGTGTGAAAATAATCCTCAAAGCACTGCAATTCAGCTCTATGAGCTCAGGTAGATTTTATTTTATTTTATTTAGAAAGAAAGAAAAATACACCTCAATATGCCTTCAGTTCAATATGAAATCTGTGGGTCTGGATTTGAGAATGTGACATTAAACCACACATACAACTTTCCTGCATAAAGGTGCAAATTAAAGTTTTCCTTAAGTGTGCCGTTTATGATTCACTAGAAAAATATCTTCCACCAGGGCAATAAAAGATAACATGTTTTATGACAGCTCCCTTACGCCAAATTGAACATAATCTCTTATTAAGAGAATCAAAATGAACCTTACTCGGTTGACATTGGTGGGGAGGGGGAGCAGGAACTGCAGAGACACCACGTTGCTACAAATTAGGTGCACCAAAGGCCACATCCCCCTCAATACACCTCCTTATTCCCCCACAAGAAAGTAATGTGATAAAGGTCAAGGTGGAAAATGTATTCCTCTGTCTAATCTGCTTTGCAAATTAGTGCCGATGGTCAGAATGTCCAAGAGAACTCAATTACTGGAGTTTCCTGTCAAGCCTACCTCAACTGGATGAAATCATAGAGGTTAGTTTGGAAATTAGTGCTGCGAGGTGCAAAACATCCCACAATTCCAATTTTACATCTTTGGCATGATGTTAATGTTCTTCAATATTAAAGGGAAAGTGGTGTGCTATTTTGCATCTCTCTCTTTCCCCACCCATACTGGCACAAAGCAGGTGTTAGACGCAGTGAAAAACAGGGCAAGTTTCAATAGCTGGTCAGCCCTTGCCTTATTAATGCAGCTGCATTCAGTCTAAATATGGGGGGGGGGGAGTGGAACCTTCCCACAATGTCTTGACAGAAGGTCTGCAAAAGGGAACCTTCATGTTAAGCAGCTTCACATACATAGACTCAGAATATAAAAGAGCCTGCTGGATCAGGCCAAGTGACCATCTAGTCTAGCATTCTGTTCTCACAGTGGCCACCCCAATGCCTGTGGAAAACCCGCAAGCAGGACCCAAGCACAAGAGCAGTGGGAATTCAGAAGCATTACTGCCTCCAGCTATGGAGGCAGAGTATAACCATCATGGTTAGTAGCCATCAATAGCCTTCTCCTCCATGAATCTGTCCAATCCTCTTTTAAAGCCATCCAAGTCGGCGGCCATCATTGCCTCCTGCAGGAGTGAGTTCCAACTGTGCACTGTGTGAAGAAGTATTTCCTTTTATCTGTCCTGAATTCTCCAAAACTCAGCATCGTTGGATGTCCACAAGTTCCAGTCTTATGAGAGAAGGAGGGAAACTATTCTGTATCCACTTTCTCCATGCTTTGCATATTTGTACACACTTCTATCATGAAACCTTTCTTCATAGGAGAGTCGCTCTATCCCCTTGACCATGTTGGTTGCCCTTTTTGAACTGTACAATTTGCTTTTGGGGGTGAAGCGGCCAAAAATGTATTGTGTGTGCATTAGATGAGATCATCAGAACTTCCATTAGATCTGGGTCTGCTCAGTACTTGGACGGGTTACCTGCTTGGCAACCCCACCTGTGCCATTCATAATTGCATGACACCTTCCACTCACATCAGTGAAGACTGGCAAGGATATAAACGAAAGTAACGAGAAATAATAAATAACACATACACAACCCAGCAGATCCTTCCGCATAGCTAAGGCCTATTTGAAATGCCAGTGATATTTACAGTTTGGTGTCTGATAATTTAATCAAAGCAGGGTATCTAATATTAGTTGTAATCAGTATTTTTATTATGTGTGGCCCCACCTTGCCTCCTTTTCCTCCTCCTCTTCCTCTTCTTCTTCTTCTTTTTTTTTAATGGAAAGCTTATCTTAGTTTAGTGTTCTATTGCCAGCAGTAATTCCAGGTAGCTTTCAAAAACTAAGCACCCTGCAGAGAGTGTAATGAATCAACACATGAGATCAGCCTTGCCTAGTGACTGCATTTTTGTGCCTGTAGGGTAGTTCCTGAGGAATATAAATTCATCTGATTCTAAATGATCAGAGGAAAGATCACATAAATTGGATTTCAATTATATCACTGATGTTTTACCCCCGATATAAAAGAAGATGCCTACCTTGCAATGGGTAGGTAAAATTATCATCTCTATAGGAATATGTCTCGCCCACAACTGATGAGAACATCAGTTTAATTTTCCATATCTATCTTTACTAGGGTGTGTGTGCACCCCTGCTTGCTCATCTTGACAACCCCCCTTGATTTCCCCCACGTCAATCAGAGCTTCTCTTTCCTGACCCATGCAACTAAGTTTACTTTTTCACCTTTCCAAACCTACTTCTGAAGCCACTTCCTGCTCCTTTGCAGCCCTGCTTTTCACCCATTTTCACCTTCCACACAGTTATAAAACCAGCATCACCTCCTATTCTGCAGACCCTTCCATGCCCCCATTTCATGCCTCATACTACCTGCTTTTTGCAACCCCTTTTTCACATTTTCACCTTCAGCCTGCTTTCCCAACCCCACTCTCCGTCGCATACAGATCATGCCCATTTCTGTCCCTTCTCTTCTTCTATTCTACAGCCTCCTTTGCACACACTTTGCTCTCACCTTCAACTTATTTTACCAGCTTTCTCCTTTTTTCCAGCTGTCTCTTGCACACAGACAATTCACATTTCCTTGCCTCCTCTTCTCTCCTGTACTTCAGTCCCCTTTGCGCACACACCCTGTGATTATGTGTGTTACTGTATCTTTAGGATGAATATAATCTTATGAGGAAGCCTTAAAGACTCTCCTCCCTGGAAGAGAGGGGAGTGGTTGTGGGCGGGAGCCCGAGCTCCGCCCCTAGCAGCAGCCTTTTGCTGTGGCGCCAGCCTCTCCTCGGCGTCATTCTTCTCTGTCGTCTGTCGCGAGTCACCCACCCTTCACTCCCTTTGAGCTCAGGGCTTAGTTCATTGGCCTTGCTATGGACCTTAGGTTGGTCGCCCTGGTTGTCCAGGGGGCCTGGTAGGAATTTTTCCATTTGGCATTAGGCTTTTTGGTTTTTTCGCCTACCTCGTAGCAATCGTCACAACTTTTGTGATATTGGTGGGTAGGTTAGGCATTGGAATAATGTGTTGTGGTGTGTCGAAGGGCTAGGTGTGGCCATCGCCTATGCCTTCAATTTTTGGGTATTCCGTTAAAGGAATCTGGCGGTCGTGTACTCTGTCCGATGCCTGCTTGGCGGGAGGCCATGGCACGACCCTCGGTGACATCAGGCGAGAGCCTATAGTTGGATGAGCATCAACAGGCTCCACCTACTGGTGAATAAACCCCCTTGTTTAGACATCCAATGCCTAAGCCAATACCTTTTCACTGCTGTAATCAATAAAGTTGTGGCCTTTTCTTGCCCATTAACCTTATATCATGTGTCTTTGCGTATTGATTTCACATTGCGGGGGTCGGGTCCTCGAACCACAAGTTGCCTTGTCCAGTTAAGGAAGGTTAAGTTCCGTTGACAGATGTGCATATATGGGTGTTTGCTTGTTAATAAAAATCTGTTCTAACTCACTACATTTAATCTGAAACTTAATATTGAAGACAACACATGGTAGCAAGAGTGAAATACATTGTGTGAAGGTACTATGGGATATTTGAAGGCTCCACAAACATTAACTCTTTCACATGAGGAAGCTAAGGAATTTGAGTAAAGCAAGAATGAAATGCTCTGTCACTGAGCTACAGCCCTTCCATAGAAAACATAGGAACATAGCAAGGTGCCTTATAAAGAGTCAGCCTGTGAGTTGTATCCAATAGCCAGAATAATCCCTTTGAAATTACAGGTGATGATGAACACAGGTCCATTAATTTCAATGTGTCTACTATGAGTTACAGTTAGTTTGCTACCACCCAGTTGTTCCATCTAACTCAGTATTGTCTACACTGTCTGGCAGGGGCTCTCCAGGATTCCAGATGGGTGAAAATGGACCAAATATATTCCTTCCCTATTCCTACCTCACACACCCCTAACACACCAGATATTAATTTTTTGGTGGCTTTTTTTTTTACAGTGCACACACTGATTTGATATCTTCCCTGAAGGCCAAAAGCATTTCATGTGGACATACCTTCTTATAAGGCACAGATAAAAGGATGGAGCTAAAGACACAAGTTGAAGACTTCAAAAAGTGTGAGAGCCATGGAAGGAGCAAGATGAGAACTATGGGCAGGCAAAGGAACACAAGCAAGAAGAAAGACTCCCTAAAGGGAAATGGAACAGAGGGATGCCAGTTCACTGAAGGAAGGAGAGCAAGTTGGTAGATAAGTAGGTCTGTGACGAGGCAGGATATCTTGCAGGGTCTGTAAGAACTTCATTTACTGACAACTCTTTGTAGATTAAAAGAAAGTCAATTGACAAGGAAGTTGCAAGGAGTTAGAAAAACATGGCCGACTGCTAAATAGGGAAATCCCTGGAAGATTAGAGGGAATAAACTTTTATTTTTTCTGAGCCTTCACATGCAAAGACTGGACTTAACAATGGTTATCTCATAAAGTGGGACCAGGAAGCACCTGAAATATCCTGCCTTAGTCTACAAAGCTGCAATTGGCTTCTTTTTAAATGTACATGAAGTAGAACATGCTGGGAATCTGTGTCCCCGGCAGACACAGTATGTAGCCCATGAGAGTGGTAAAATAGCTGGAACAGGGCACTGGGCATTGGGCAAAAGTCAGGTCAAATCTTTATTGACTGCAACAGACAGGCAGAGTTGGAATGGCAGTAGGGCAAGAATCAATATCTTCAAATATAGCTTTGTATGCTATGAGATTTGTGGTGGACACATTCATGTCATACTACCCAGCCATTGATCATATTTTAAATGTAGCTTGTCCCTAAAATCAGCCTCCATACCTGGAATGCTGAAAATAAAATTCAGCTCCCAATGTGGTTGGATAAATATATAGATGAGGGGCACCATTTTGCCTTTTCCTGTGGACATCAATATATTTTAGATTGGCCCTGAACTTGGTTGGAACTACTTAAAGCATACTGGCAGGAGAAGTTATAATTCCTTAAGAACTTTTTTTGCCCCCTAATGAGATTTGAATGCAATTAATATTGAGCACCAAAAACCAGGATATTAAATTATCATGACAATTCAAGATTATCTTTTCTTTTAATGGCACAAAAACTAATGTGGGAAACACAAAGCAAGCTGCGTCATTTCTCTACCCAGTCCTTCCACAACAGAGCTGTGCGGGTGTGTCCTTTAGCTGCAAATTTCATCTTTTCAATGGGGATTAAAAGCAGGACCTATTAGACAAAATGTTAATTTTATTTGCTCAAACTGTATCAAGAGACAAAGAAGAAAGGGGAGGGGAAGAAAGATAAACTTGCTTAAACTTAAAATGGCATTCCATATTGAAACAGCTTGAAGGCCCCGCTATCTAGGTCACTTCAAGAAAAGCAAGTTTCTGGAGCAAAACATAATTGCTGAGTTTACATGCTAAACTTTAGCTCAAAGAAAAGAGGCACTGGGAGGCATTTGGTGAAACAATTAGTTTAATCAATACACCGAGAGCACTGCAGAAAATGAGTGCCTTTCATGAAATGTTCACCACACCATTCAGTCCTGCTTATCAATGTCAGAATATAATTATTGGTGAGAATACATATGTATTGAAACAAAACTATGGGGCACAAATCAAAGTGAAGCCAAGGGGTTCAGTGATGGGGAGTCAGCTCTGAAGGTCTTTGAGAGTTCCTTTTACTGTACCTCTTTTCTTTGTGTACACAGATATTTTCTGCACCAAACTCACAGGAAAAGAGGAATCAGCCTTATATCTTGTCAGACCATTAGTCTATGCAACTTGGTACCATCTACACAGTGGCTTTCCATGGTTTTAGACAGGGTGTCTTTCTCAGTTCTGCCAAGAGATGCTGGGGACTGAATCTGGAGACTTCTGCATCCAAACAAATGCTGTATACCTGTGAGTTATGGTCCTTCCCTGTCACTCCATTAGTCAAACTAACTTAAGGTTTGGGTTCAAAAAGTAATGCCGGCAATGACTATAAGAGCCATAGCCAGACAGAACTATGTGTACCATGCAGGTAGGGATGAACAAATGTATATGTTGGTTTTTCGAGTTTTGGGAAGTGCAAATCAGCTAAGTTCCGCTTTAAATGTGAATTTCTCCCCAACTGCTACATACAGGTTGCCCTTGGCTTCCTAAGCTAGCCTGCTGCCTTCACAGTGGAGGACAATGTCTCATCTTCAGTAGAAGCTGGACAAGGTTGGCTTCTGCCTATACCTAGAGAGGGTGCCATGTTGTCGGCTGGCCCTGTTTCCTGGGCTTCCTTCTTTCTTTCAAGTCCATTCTTCAATGGCCAAGAAGCCACTTTGGAGCCTACAAGTTTGAATCTCCCCGGTTATAGACTTTTCCCTAGTAAGCAGCCATAAAGGCTCCTGCTGTACCATCTGCTCAAGGATATGAGTGCAATTAGAATCTGAAAATATGGTGCTTTGATGTGGCTCTCTGGGGTATTAATATTATTATATCTTTATTTTTGTTATCCAGTGGCTTTCATCTTCTGATCTCCAAGCCTGTTGAGAAAATTAATTAATTGAACTGGGCAGCATCCTGCAGCACAGATCAATGTGATTATACCCATTTAATAGATTAATTGAGGAGTTAGTTAGTTGGAGTCTAGATGAGATATACCATCTGCTTGGGGTGGCATGGGAAATTGTTTGGAGAGAGTGAAATCTGCCCATAAATCTGGGGTCCAGAATGCCCTGTATTTGCATTCCATCAGTGCCTATTGAATTAGCCAAAGCTCCTCTCAATTTTCCGCACATGATCACTAAATTTCTCTGGGTATCACAGGACACTCCTGTTTGTTTTGCTTTCGTATAAGGCCCATGTTTAGCAAAGATGCCATAAGTTATATGGGTATTAAAACATAGTTTCCTGAGCAAATTCTGCACATATTTGGGGGGGAAAGGACCAATATGCTACCCTCTCTCTTGAGCTGGTAGAAGCTCCCAACTGCTGTCAGCCACGTGGGTTAAGTAGATAATTCTCAATGAGCAAGGATCCATTTAATTTCTTTGCTCAGTCACAGGAGTGTGGAAGCAGAGCTGCATCAGTCACTTTGCATATACGGAAATGCTACAAGATGAATCTGGAAGGTGAAAGCTAGTTGTATATGCTCAGTCTGTTGATCTGGGGAAGGACTACCATCCCTTTTGGGTTCAGAATGTCTGCAATGCTCTCTTCTGCACCATTTAATTGTTGTGCCTATCATTTATTTCCAAACTGTAAATCTGACAAAAAAATTGTTACTGCAAGACACCATGGGGGGAAGCAGACTTTTGGCTGGTGAGATCTATTTAAAGTTTTATTTGGACCTGTGAGTACCAGATATAAAATAAGCCCTCTTCAGACATTCTTCTTTCAACCTCCATCCCCTCTGCCATGACCCATGGCCTGGGGACTGAGAATTGTGTGGTAGAGAACACAGAATAAGATCAGGTTTTGCCTTCATCCTTGGAGAAAGAACCTCTATGATGTTCTTCAGGACCTTCCCAGCCAGAGGGTACAGCCCTGTCATTCTCCTCTGATTCAAATTAGTGTCTTACTGCCCTTGTCTCCCCATCCATGTAGGAGCCAAAGACTGCAAAATATGGGGAAGGTCCTTTAATAGCTAGCCTGCTCCTCTGGAGAGGTCAAGATTACTATAATACAAATCCAGTCACCACATCTTAAGCTTCAATTGGATCTAAGAGCATGGAGACACAATCAGGCAAATAGAAGCACAGATCAGCCCAGCTGGATCAGGCCAAGGCCTCATCCAGCTCAGCATCCCTATTTTCAGAGTGGCCAACCAGATGCCTAGGTGAAACCTGCAACCAGGACCTGAATGCGATAGTAATATCTCCACTTAGCATTCCCAGCAACTAGAATACAGAGTTCTTCTGGCAGTGGTGGCAGCAACTAGTCACTTATCCTAGTGATTTAGATCTAGCGACAGTAGGGAAAATGATGGCTCTGGTTAGCTAATACAAATGGAGAACTAAACAGCTCTTTTCACAGTTTTGCATGCAAGTCAATGGTTTAAGTCAGTCACCGAGTGATGCATGATGGTTTGTGAAAGCAGCCATAAAACTTGTAACAATGACAAGCATATTGAGTGCAGAGGGCCACCATGCATTCTTGAAAGAAGGAGAAATAAATGTGTGTCAAGCCTTCCAAGGCCTAAGAAAAGAACTCTATTATTCATGGCCTTGTAAGTAGCGTATACATTTCAATTCTTCATAAAGAAAACTTAATGGCCGTGGATTATTTGCCTCATTGGTCATGGTACTAGAAAATAATACAATGGAAAGCATTGGTTATAAAACATTCCTGTATTTAAATTTGCAAGTCAGTGATGCATTTACATCAACGTCAGAGGAATCCTTACTGAAAATGTAAAGGGCAGTGGATCTATATATGACGAGCATTGCTGGCAAATGGCAGATTCCGTGTTGCTATCTCAGTTTTAGCCTGCCTAGCTTATCATTCCATTGCACCTTTGATATCTGTTGGTGACAATGAACAAGCCAAAGTCAATGTACTTGATTGTGGGAGGGCGATGGAGTACAGAGGGCATGCTGAGAAGAAGCCTTTTAGATACAGATTTTTCCCTAGTCTGTATCTATAGTTGGACCTTATTTAGATTTTTTTTAAAAAGGTGTTTTGTTTGATTGTTAGTGACTTTGCCACCTTGGGCTCCTTTGGGATACAGGGTGGGAGAATAAATAAATAAATAGCCCAGGTCTTTATGTTTTCCCAGGTGGTGGTGGTGGTAGTTGAGAGCAGTAATGTGAGTAAATTCTATTTATAAAAGTTTATTTTAAAATATGCACAGAATAGAGAAGTAGCTAGAGGAATGTTTTTCTCCCTCTCTCATAGCACTAGAACTTGTGGGCATTCAATGAAGCTGAACGCTGGAAGATTAAGGACAGATAAAAGAGAGGACTTATTCATGCAGTGACTAGTTAAACTATAGAGGCAGTGATATCCACCAATTTGGAGGGCTTTAAAAGAGGGTTAGGGACGCGGTGGCGCTGTGGGTTAAACCACAGAGCCTAGGACTTGCTGATCAGAAGGTTGGCAGTTTGAATCCCCGCAACGGGTTGAGCTTCCGTTGCTTGGTCCCTGCTCCTGCCAACCTAGCAGTTCGAAAGCACGTCAAAGTGCAAGTAGATAAATAGGTACCGCTCTGGCGGGAAGGTAAACGGCGTTTCTGTGTGCTGCTCTGGTTCACCAGAAGCGGCTTAGTCATGCTGGCCACATGACCCAGAAGCTGTACACCGGCTCCCTCGGCCAATAAAGCGAGATGAGCACTGCAACCCCAGAGTCGGCCACGACTGGACCTAATGGTCAGGGGTCCCTTTACCTTTAAAAGAGGGTTGGACAAATACATGGAGGACATGGCTCTCAATGGATGCTGCCCATGGGGGCTATGTTCTGCCTCCACTATCAGAGGCACCCTACCTCTCAAGACCAGTTGCTGGGAATCACCAGAGTGCTGTTGCGCTCATGTCCAGTTTGCATCTGGTTGGCCATTGCCAGAACAGGATACTGGATTAGATCCAGCCGGCTCTTCTTGTATTCTTATGTCTTATATTATACAAGCAATGTATTAGAAAGGCAATGTTTTGTTAGTGATAGAGAAGGGAATGAATAGCCTCAGAGGAGGGGGACATGACTTAGTTGTCGGGCACATGCTTTGTACACAGAAGATTCCAGATTCAAACCAAGTTTAAGAGGTTTACACGTTTAAAAGATCAGGGAGAAGGTGATGTGAAATGCCTTTTTTTTCTGCCTGAACCCGAGAAAGCTGCTGACAATCAGGGTAGACAATATTGGGTTAGACAGGGTCAATCATATAATAATGAAGAAAATAAATGGAAATCTGTCTATTCTGTTTCATTCAAATGCAAAGGTATGCTGATTTAATTGACGAATTGATTGGTGGTGGAATCTCATAGAATTAATCAAACAAGGTTTCTTTAATTGGGTGACAGCACCAGTGTGGCACAAGGGTCCCAGCTTGATTTCCTTGCTGTTCAGTATTCTGGACAGGGTGACAGGGAGAATCAGAATTTGATTTACAGGATCCCCCATCAAACGCATGACTACTCAGAAGCAGGGTTGGATGGATCAGTCGATTCCCAGTCTATGTTAGTTTCACATGTGCTCATTAATAAGAATGTCCTGTGATTTCCACATTAAAATGTGATACATCACATGCAACTGTTTTTATTCTGCTGCACTTCATCTTCTGCCCCCAAAACCACTTTGTCTCACTGTCTGCTGTGGTGAAATTATGTAACTTTATGTCACTTATTATTTAAGTTGAGTAAATTACATTGTCATTACATTGCCCTACCCCGTTCATTTCAATGCAAAGGAAAGCTTAACCAATTACATATCATTTGGAGACTGAAAGCAACAAACAGTGAATATCAAGCATATACACTGGACTGAATGCTATTCTGGACATGGAATGTATATACAGTGGTACCTGGGGTTAAGTACTTAATTTGTTCTGGAGGTCCGTACTTAACCTGAAACTGTTCTTAACCTGAAGCACCACTTTAGCTAATGGGGCCTCCTGCTGCCGCCGTGCCGCTAGAGCATGATTTCTGTTCTCATCCTGAAGCAAAGTTCCTAACCTGAAGCACTATTTCTGGGTTAGCGGAGTCTGTAACCTGAAGCGTATGTAACCTGAGGTACCACGGTATGCAAACACTTTCAGTTTCCACTCCCATTTGCATTTTTTGTCAAAATTCTCTGACATCCTGTAAGAACATAATAAGAACCTTCTGGATCAGGCCAATGGCCCATCTCGTCAACCATCTTGTTCTCACAATGACCAACCAGCAAGCAGGACCCAAGCACAAGAGCACTATCCCTTCCCATGGTTTTCAACAACATTACTGCTTCCAGCTGTGGACACAGCATAGCCATCATGGCTGGTAGTTACCTCCCCAACAGGAGGTGCAGATCAGCTTTGCACTGGAATTCCCAGAAATAAGAGATGAATAGCATCTCTGCATAGAAGCACACCCCACTGAGTTCACTGGGACTACCCTCCAAGTAAGTGTGCAAAGCATGTGAATCTTTGGACAGTACTGATATGCTTGTTCCCCTCTCCCCTGGCTCTATCAACCAGATCACCATCCATGAGAGTCATTTAGGGATGCGGGTGGTGCTGTGGGTTAAACCATAGAGCCTAGGACTTGCCGATCAGAAGGTCGGCGGTTCGAATCCCCGTGACGGGGTGTGCTTCTGTTGCTTGGTCCCTGCTCCTGCCAACCTAGCAGTTCGAAAGCACGTCAAAGTGCAAGTAGATAAATAGGTACCGCTCTGGCGGGAAGGTAAACAGCGTTTCCGTGCACTGCTCTGGTTCACCAGAAGTGGCTTAGTCATGCTGGCCACATGACCCGGAAGCTGTACACCAGCTCCCTCGGCCAATAAAGCGAGATGAGCACTGCAACCCCAGAGTCGGCCACAACTGGACCTAATGGTCAGGGGTCCCTTTACCTTACATCCAAACTGCAAACATTTTCTGAATGTGCTTGCAATTGATACATTGGCATCTGAATTACACAGCTGTCGTCAGGTACAGTATTCCAGCTATTGGGTGCAATTCAGCATCTACCAGGAGTGGGCATGCTTCTGCAAGTCCAATTCTTGACAATGGCCCTGGAAGATTTCCTGCCTTTCTGCCATAGCATGGCACTTAACTCACTTCCTTGGGATACACTCATCTTTCTTGTGGGCTCTATTGCTTTCTGATTTACCTGAAAAGGGAGCAAAGGCCTGATAGTTTGAATGGCCAATTAATTCCACTATGTCATCAACTGAAAAACTCCATCAAAATGCAACCACTTCCTGTTTGTCTTTGCCATTAGGTGGCAATATAGTAACAAGTTTTGGCTTGTAATGGACACCCCTGGTGGGCTTTACTTGCTCAGCACACTCTGCTAACGGAATCATTAAAACATTTTCTTTAATTTCCAGGATACGAGAGAATGATGTTGAGCAGTAGATTTTCTACATATAATCTCACAGCACTAAATCATACAACTGCTATGTTTTACTGCTCAAAATCACTTTTCTGATTAGTTTAACTTCAGCCCAACTGGCAGTGTTGGCAAATTTCGGATCATTAATAATTTGTAAGTTCAATATACACTGTCTAAAGAGCTAATCTCCAAGAAATAAAAGGAACAAAGGCAGAGGCTTATTATGCTGATACGATGACTTTAAATTCTATTGGAGTTAGTACAGAAGAGCACCCGCAACATGAAGGCAAATGAAAATGACAACTGGAAAGATTTGTTATGCTGCTAAAGAATATAATTTTTATCCCTCCCCCATCCCAAGCCAGCTCTTCCAACTTAGTCTGATTAAAAGAAAAGAGTAGAGTGGCTGTTTGTGTGATGAAAACACCTAATATTTTTGTTCAGAAGGACACGATGGAAACATGTATCTTTAGGACTGCAGTTCCCATCAGCCCCACACAGCATGGCCAAAGGTCTGGGTTAGTGGAGCCTGTAACTTGAAGCATCTGTAACCCGAGGTACAACTGTATAGCATGCTAGAGGTTCCCTACTCCTGCAGGAGACACTACTGAACTAGATCAACCAATGACTTGATGTGTCTTTATTTATTTCCATGAATCCATGTGTGTGCGTGTGTGTGTGCACATGGCATATTGCTACCAGTAAGGAGTTAAGCACACCTGGATCAAGGACTAAGGTCTGGCAGAGCCTGTGACATGATATGACTACCAATGTTAAATATGGATGCCTGTTTCCAATGCAAGGCTCAGTTTAAGAAGAAGAGAAGAAGAAGAGTTTGGATTTGATATCCCGCTTTATCACTACCCGAAGGAGTCTCAAAGCAGCTAACATTCTCCTTTTCCTTCCTCCCCCACAACAAACACTCTGTGAGGTGAGTGGGGCTGAGAGGCTTCAGAGAAATGTGACTGGCCCAAGGTCACCCAGCAGCTGCATGTGGAGGAGCGGAGACGCGAACCCGTTTCCCCAGATTACGAGGCTAGCGCTCTTAACCACTACACCACAGAGGTGACATGATACAAATTTATAAACTTATGCTTGGACGGGAAAAGTGAATAGAGAAAAGTTTCTCTCTCTAAGTATATTGTAACACTGGAAACCATGGACATCCAATTAAGCTGAATGTTGAATGTCAGGATAGGTAAAAGAAAGTATTTCTTCACCCAGTGCATATTTAAAGCATGAAACTCCTTCCCACAGGAAGCAGTGATGGCCACAAATCTGAATGGCTTTAAAAGAGAATTAGGCAAATTCATGGAGGAAAAGGCTATGGATGGCTATTGCCATGAAGGGTATGCTCTGCCTCTAGATTTGCAGCGAATATATATGCATTATAATATATCTGTTTTATTTGGTGAAATTGCTCTGCAAAAATATTTAATATTTGCCTATGAATTTTCATGAACTTTTTAAAAATTGCATCTGGTGTGAAAATGTGGAGAACTGAATTTAAGATGTAATGAAGAGAGGGTTCAGAGAGCAATAGTTAGGGATGGGCCTATGCCACTTTTCTGGTCTCTACTGCTTTTGCATGTTTTATTGTCATGCTGTTTTATTTCTGTATTGATCTTCAATTGCTTCCTCTCAAAACTTCTCAAAATATTATTTTGCCTATGTCTTAATATTTAATGGTGTATTTAACTCCAAAAACAAATATGTTTTTGTTTGTTCATTTGCTTGTTCATTTGTTTATTGGATGTACATCCTGTCCATCTTTTTGGATAATCATGAGATAGCGAAAGGAATAATACCACCATTAAATCAGTCAAAATATAATTTGCCTCTCAGTTATCATAGTGCAGGTCGTATAGGTAACATACTTAAAAGGACAGATGGAAAAGGTAGGTCTTCAGAAGGTGATGAAAGATGGATAGTGTTGATGGCAGTTGAACTTCAGGAGGGAGTATATTCCACAGCTGGGGCACATTTACTTTCAAAATACTTATTTAAATGTCTATCTATATACAGTGGTACCTCGGGTTAAGTACTTAATTCGTTCCAGAGGTCCGTTCCTAACCTGAAACTGTTCTTAACCTGAAGCACCACTTTAGCTAATGGGGCCTCCTGCTGCCACAGCACGATTTCTGTTCTCATCCTGAAGCAAAGTTCTTAACCTGAGGTAATATTTCTGGGTTAGCGGAGTATGTAACCTGAAGCGTATGTAACCTGAAGTGTATGTAACCTGAGGTACCACTGTACATTTAACTAGCCAAGAACTGTGTCCTTGCAAATTAGAGATGAGCAAGACCTGGCTGATCACTAGCTTATTACAATGCAATACTAACAGAAGCCATCAGTCCTTTTAAATTAGGGTTGCCATATTTCAAAAAGTAAAAACCAGAGCACCCCAAAAGTTGTTGAGAATTTTTTAGGAAGACCGCAAAAATGTCAAAGAGCCCACAATTTTCCGACTGACTTGCTGCCTTTCGGAAATTCTTTAATTCAATAGAGTTTACTCCAGGTAAGCAAGGAACCTGCTGAACCAGGCCCGTGTCCCATCTAGTCCAGCATCCTATTCTCACAGTGGCCAACCAGATGCCTGAGGGAAACCCACAGACGGGATGCAAGCAGAAGAGTACTCTCCCCTCTTATTGTTTACATCGACTGGTTTTAAGAAACATTACTGCATCCAACTGTGGAGGTAAAGCATAGCCATCATGGTAAGCTGCCATTGACTGCTTTCTCCTCTATAGTTTAAGGATCAAATCATTTCATAGAGAGACAAAAGAAACACGACATTCTCCTAGTAATATTTGATAAGAGAACTGAAGCGTTCTTACAAGCACAGTCTTGTTTTTGCTTATGAAATGTTGGAGGAAGTGGAAGCCAAATTTTGATACTGAAAGGGTCATCAGCCAAATTTTCACTATTAAAATTTGTTTCCAAACGATGGCTATTCTGGCATACCCATCACCAAAGCTTGGTCAGTCTAGCCAAGCCGTTCAGAAATGCTGCCCAGGGTCAAAAGAGGATGGTAGAAGCAGCTTTGTTCAGCAAAAATGACAAACAACATCTCTGGAGAATATAACACCATAAAATCCTGGTTAATATATTTTCACTAATAACCAAGTGACCCTGCCTCGTGGATTTATGCCATTTAAGAAAATGACAAGCACATATTTGCTGTTCTTTCAAGATTTAAGGGCATCGTAGAAGTGACATTCAAGATCTGGATAAAGCAATAAGGGTTTAGCCTTCCACGCTCATTCTTGAAGATAAGTCGACTCTCCTTTTCCACAACGTGTGTGTTTGTGTGCATGCAGTTCTTTAAAATGAATTAATATTTTCAAAGGCCAAAATTGCAGCATAATTTTTCATTTTGACAGCTCCTGAAATGCAGATAGATTTTGCATCAGATACTGGGCTTATTTATTTATTTCCTGCCCACCCACCCCCATCTCCCACTCTATTCGTCCTGCTTTGTTCTGCTTTTGCACTATTGTATGATCTGAGCTCTTCTACCCCCAAATGACCCTGTAATAAGATAAGAATTTGGGGGGGGGGGGAGAGAAAGAAAAGAAAAGAAAAGAAAGAAACAGATTTTGACAAAGCTCTTTGGTTTGGACATTCTGACAGATATGCTAATAGCCAAAAGTAGACAGGGATTTGCTATGTAGATATATGGCTGTGTTGGTGGTGGGGAGATTCATCAAGACTCATCCTGAATGCCAAAGGCCTCATTTTTTCAGGCATGAGTTGCAATTGAACTGCAACTATAAATAGCAAATGAATTTTGAAAATCTTCTCTAGAACCCTGCTTCTAAAAATGTTTACTTCAAAATTAGTTACACTTAGAATGTGGGCAGAAAATAACCCTCCTACTGCTAAATAAATTATTTTAAACATGGCTTTTTCAGTCAGAACTCATCAGAACTCAGTTCCTGCACCTCTCAAGTGGGCACCATTGCCATTCTAGGAACATGAGGGAGGTACTAATGGTGAATTCTGGCACCTCTTTTTCTAGAAAAATAGCACTGAATGTGATTTAAACAGGGTTGCCAGATGGCCAGGGCTGCCCTGAAATCTATAGGTTTGCATGCCCACCACCAGGTGGCAAGGGGAGGTCTTTAATCTCCAGGTGGACAAAAGTGCCGCTGAACAACAACAACAACAACAACAACAACAACAACAACAACAACAATTTATTATTTGTACCCCTCCCATCTGGCTGGGTTTCCCCAGCCACTCTGGGCGGCTTCCATAGAAACCAAAAATACACTAAAATATCACACATTAAAAACTTCCCTGAACAGGGCTGCCTTAAGATGTCTTCTGAATGTCAGGTAGTTGTTTATCGCTTTGACATCTGATGGGAGGGCGTTCCACAGGGCGGGCGCCACTACCGAGAAGGCCCTCTGCCTGGTTCCCTGTAGCTTTGCTTCTCACAATGAGGGAACCGCCAGAAGGCCCTCGGCGCTGGACCTCAGCGTCCGGGCAGAACGATGGGGGTGGAGACGCTCCTTCAGGTATACTGGGCCGAGGCCGTTGAGGGCTTTAAAGGTCAACACCAGCACTTTGAATTGTGCTCGGAAATGTAGTAGAAGAAGAAGAAGAAGAAGAAGAAGAAGAAGAAGAAGAAGAAGAAGAAGAAGAAGACTGTGCATGCATCTTGCAAAATTCAGCCTGGACAGAGCAGGTTGCAAATTATTGCATAGACTGGGGCATCTGCCATACAACTGTCTTGGGCACTCCACTCAGGATTTCTGTAGGGTTTACTCCTTAGCCTTTTCTTCTCCAAAAGATATCCCGCAAGGCAGGAGAGGTTTAGGATCACTTTTTCTTCTCCTTAGATGGGGTACCTTCCCAGAGGCAGTAATGCTTCTGAATACCGATTGCTGGGGATCACAGGTAGCCAGAGTGCCGTTGTGCTCATGTCCAGCTTGCAAACTCCCCACCAGGAGCTGGTTGGCCACTGTGAGAACTCAGACTTTTAAAGCAATCTGTTCTCTTCACAGCACTAGAAACACATTTTACATTTCTTGGTACTAGCATGAAAGCTTTGGAAGGCAATCACAGAAGGCAATCTCCAGATCTTGTTGGACTCCAGGTCATATCAGCCACATACAGCATGACCAGGGGTTAGGGTGGTTGAGAGTTGTAGTTCAGCAACAACTGGAGAGCACCACATTGGCCACCTGTGATATTGATGTCCAAGCAATCAGGCAACTGGAAAAAAACAACCGTGCCTCTTGTTCCTTCATTGTCAAGCCCTGAAAGATGCCAAGTCCTCTTTCATCTTCAGTGTCACTATATCAGGTCATTCATCTGACTGCTGGATGTGAAACCGGCTGATCCTCAAATAAAGAACTGTCAGGAGGAGGAGAATCCAACCAAATACATACTTTTCAATTTTCAATTTTCTGTTTCCCCCCAACTTCTGCTTAGAAGAATGACAGAAGGGGAAAAGAGGTTAGATCGGCTTGGGATTATTTTTATGTTCTGTGGGCCTGCTGGAGCAAAGGCATCCCAGGTTTCTGGTTAGAAGTGCAGCTAGAGAAAAAGTAAAAGTGCTTTTCAAAACCCTTCAGTGAGAGCAGCAATTTCTAACAGAAATTCAGGCACAAGAAAAAGGCTTTTGCAATGTTTTTCTTTATAAGAAGCAGGCAGGCCAGTTCCAGGTTTGAGGGGGCCCTGGAAAAGCTGCCCTCAACAGATCCCCAATTTGTCTAGTGACCTCCTTGCTTATTTGGGAATGTATAGTAACAAAGGAGAAGCCACCCAACATTCAACAAACAGAAGCAAGAAAATAAGAGTGCCACTCCCTGTGTTGTTCTGGACACCACAGCACCTTAATTTCCCCCTTCCTTTTCTTTCTTCCTACATGGAAAAGCACCACTATGGGGAAGAGAGAGCAGCTGCAGTCCGCACAGGAGGTCCCAGATTCAATCCTGAGCACATCCAGGAATACACAGAAAGTCTCAGTCTCAAAGCCTGAAGAGCCACTGCCAGTCAGTGTGATGGCAATGCTGAGCTAGATGGACCAATGGCAGCTTCCTATGCTCCTATTCAATGCAGCACCAGGAAGAAAAAGAAGCAAAAGGTATTGAGGAAACAGCGCAGGTGACACTTATTCTCCGTTGCTGACTTGCACTGCAGCCTCTGCTCTCTCTCCACATCTAAGCTGCAGTGGTGGTGGTCTGTACTTTGCTGGATGCAAGAAATGGATGCATCTGTCCAGTTCTGATTTCTCTCACCTTTCTAGTCTCAAGTCAAGATCATGGAGTGAAATGCTTGGATATATTTACCATTTGCCCAATTTGCCCATAATCAGATCCACAGCAGAATAGAACAGTGTGTGAATGCTGACATTCCCAGACTCAACTGTCAATGAAATACTATTTGTGCAATTTTGTAAATGTATATTAACTCATTTTTTATTATTTGCAAGCATTGAGTGTTTTGTCTTTTCAACATAGCTCAGCCAAATGGTGCAGGCTTCCATATATCCAGCATACAAAACACTTAGTGTCTGACTTGCCCTACCCATTTCTCTGGGCACATACAAACACACACATGCATACCCATGTATAACTACTACTTTGGGCAGCAATAGGACAGCACTTAGTAAAAAACGCACAAGCAATCTGCACGTGAAGCATTGCCATAGAATCACTCCATCTGTCAGCCCACGAAAAAGGTAAAGAAAATAGTAGGAAATCATATAGAAAGCATGCACATACAAGTGTGGGCGCATATGCTGGGAGATGTAAACATACAAATATTTATATGCATTTTATTAAGCTTCGAAGAGATGTGCAGTGTGTCTGCAAAAATCCAAACATTTTCCCCAAAGCTTTCCATATGCAGAAAACATCAGGGTGGGGAGAGAGAAAAGGGAGACCTTTGTTGTTGTTGTTCTGTAACGTAGGTAGGCAAACAAAGGTCCGTGGGCCAGATGAGGCCCAATTGCCTTCTGGATCCAGCCCGTAGATGGTCTGGGAATCGCCACAAGGATCGCCAGCATGCACACGTTATTTCCCTCTCCTCCTCCCTCCCTCCTCCTGGCTTCTCCTCGCCCTGCCTTAAGAAGGAAGGGGGTTGGGCTTTGCTGGTGCCAGCAGCAGCAGCAGCACACAAGCAGCCACCATTTTAAGCAGCCCCTCTCCGGAGCCCTTGCGCGTGCCGCGCATCATCCCTCTGCCGCCACCGCCACCACCGTCAGTCCCTGCTGCTTGCAAGACACAGGTAAGCAGCCACCAGGGCTCATGGTGCTCTTGCATCATTCCCCCCCCCAAAAAAAATATAGTCCAGTCCACTACAAGTTCTGAGGGACAGGGGACTGGCTCCCTGCTGAAAAAGTTTGCTGACCCCTGTTCTACAATAATAATACTAATAATAAATTTTTATTTATACCCCGCCCATCCCGGTTCAGAAAACTGGGCTCAGGGCGGCTAACAACCAATTTAAAACACTTAATTGTAATACAACATAGAAGCAGCATAAAATACAGTATAAAAACATGAACAGCAATACAATTCAAAGTTCAAAAATCAATTTGGGGGAAATCCATCCAATAAACATTAGATAGTCACCAGGGCTAGCTGGCTGAATTAGTCCTACTTGGGCCAGCGAGGAGGCCAGGGGAGAATTAGCTGTGGGGTCCCAGAGTGGGTAATCTTCATAAAAGGGAAGGGGGAGGGAAGAGAAGAGAAGGGAAATAATAGATAAGGCTGAATTCAAATTAAAGGCCAGGCAGAATAGCTCTGTCTTACAGGTTAGATCCTGTAGGGCCCTAGTCTCATGGGACGGAGCATTTCACCAGGTTGGAGCCGTCACTGAAAAGGCCCTGAACCTGGTGGAAGATAGTCTGACTTCCTTAGGGCCCAGGACCTCTAAACTATGGTTATTCATGGACCTCAAGGTCCTTTGCGGGGCATACCAAGAGAGGCAGTCCTGTAAGTACGAGGGCCCTAAGCCACAAAGGGCTTTAAAGGTCAAAACCAGGACCTTGAACCTGACCCTATACTCCACCGGGAGCCAGTGCAACTGGTAAAGCATGGGTGAATATGCTCCCATGGCAGGGACCCCGTGAGGAGGCTCGCTGCAGCATTCTACACCTGCTGGAGTTTCTGGGACAGTTTCAAGGGCAGCCCAGCATAGAGTGAATTACAGTAGTCAAGTCTGGAGGTGACCGTCACATGGATCACTGTAGCCAGATTGGGGCCAGATTGGGGAAAGGTAAGGGACCAACTGCTTAATACGGTGAAGATGGAAAAATGTCACCTTAGCTGTTGCTGTAACCTGTGCCTCCATGGAAAGGGAGGCAATAAAGGATTACACCCAAACTCTTAGCGGAAGGCACTGGCACTAATTGGGCCCCCGCAAGAGAAGGGAGTTAGTCCCTCATCCCCATGCCATCCCGACCCAGCCAAAGGACCTCTTTCTTCGAACCAAATCAGACAGACTGCACGGTACTTCAGACTTAATGTTGCTATTTTCCAAAGCACTAAAGTGAAGTCTGAACGGAATATTTCAGCCTGTGCACTTCTTCTAATGGATAGGACTTGGAGAAACCTTACAAAGACCTAAAGCACACAGCATAAGCAGCTGCAGAAGGAGGGTCTGTTGCCCTATAGGTCCAGTCTAGTGCAGCTTATCACAAGTCAAACTCTGCTGTCATTCCCAATTTTCCAAAACCAGTAATAAAATATATGCATGCATGGATTATATTGGGAAGGACATTAGTGCAGTGACAACTTTTGCTCTGGACATGTTTATTTTTTCCCCTCTCCTGTCTGCCAGATCCTGAGCTATGCTTGCAAAATATATTTGCTTGTCAATGGAAACTATCAAGCTCTGCAATAGTTGCACTTAATTAACACCATTTTGGATTCAAATTAGCCACCAAATCACACAACATGCGGCTGCTAAACGGCAATTACAATTTAATTTTATTAATTTTGTTGATCCTCATCCACCACAATCTCATTTGTTTCATCTAATTCCAATAAAGTATGCAAAGACCGCTGACCTGAAATTGCAGTTGGATTGGATTTTTTAAATATATGTATACACACACACACACACACACACACACACAAACAAACAAAACAATACTTTCTTCTATGGAGGAACAGGAACAGGGGTCCTCTATGCATCCAGTCATTCTCAGCATGACTTATTTATGAGAAAACTAACACCATATGGGCTCTAAGTGTGTATTCCATAATGGGATTGGACACTGGCCTATTTGTCTGTGCTGTGGCGGTAGACATGGGGGACATGAGAGGAATGCAAACACCTGGCTGCAGGTACCAAAATAATGGAGCTTCGCCTGGGAAAGTGGAATATTTTTCATCAAACAGATCATTACAGAAAGATGCATTTCTCTACAGAGGCTTAAAGGTACTACAGTGAAAATATAATAATAGAATATATCATTTTGTACCAGGGTTGGCTCATCAAGAAACATCATGATGCAAATATAAGTGCTGGATTGCTCCCTGCTTGAAATAAAAGGGAGATTTCCCCATGAGCATAAACATAAAGAGAAAGGCATGGAGATCTCTCTCACTCGAGATACTTCCAGATGACCAGCTTATTGAGCATTTAACCTGAATTGTTTTGCAGAAAGATTAGCTGACATTAGCTATTTAATGGGCATTTGTTCTGATTTGTTTGCAGGGAGGCTAGGTGACACTGTGTCAAAGCAAATGTTATTCTACAATTTCTGGTGCATTTCCCTGTCACTTATTGCAAAAAGAACTGGTCTTTGGGGAGAAGTATTGGACAAGATCTCCCAAACAACTGTGAATCTGCAAAGTTAATTTCTTGGTACATGATTGTACCCCAGCTCAAAACTGAGACAGTATGGAAGTGCTATCACCTGTCTAGAAGGATCTAGGATTAATAGTATTCGTTTGCTTTGCTGAATTTTAAGTTATGCTCCTCAATCTTGCCTTTCACAACAAAGTGTGTGTGTGTGTGTGTGTGTGTGTGTGTGTGTGTGAGAGAGAGAGAGAGAGAGAGAGAGAGAGAGAGAGAGAGAGATGAATAACAAAACGGGATAGGGAAGAGACCAGAAATGCTTTCTAGGTCCATAAGTGAGATCACACATGGACACACATGCACACACATATGTTAATCAAAAGCCATTCAACCATTAAGCTGAGTTGCAAAAGAGGAGGGCTACTGAAACCTGGGGTAATATACTCCTTATCCAAAATGACAATAAAAAGGAACCAGCAAATTCATGCCTAAACTGAAAAGCCTTGCAAAACACAGTGGGTTGTATTCCTCTAACTTCTACTCTGACCCATTGAAATTAATGACCAAGACCAACTTAGGACCATTAAGTTTGATGTGTCTACTCTAAGTAAACATTAATTGAATGCAACCCATCTGAGATCTGCCCCTGGACAGTGGAATAGCATTTCTGTTGTTGTGGGACAGGTGGCCACTATCTGCCTTTTCCAGAAACCATTTGTTCCAACAGGCTTCCCCAAGTGGATAAACAGGTCTTTATCATAAGTGTTCATTTGTTAGTGTTTTAGTTTTGTTTTAAATGTATTTGTTGTTTTTGTTTAACTGCTTTTAATTATCTCATATATAATGGCAGTTTAGAAGGCAATGAATAAATCATTGTTGTTAATAATAATATTTTTTAAAAGCTGTTAGCTAAATGAAAGCCTTAAAAAACAACAACCATCCCCTTATCCGATAGCCATAACAGTAGAAATTATGTGCTGATCACATAGAAATCACAAAAAAGCTTCCCTTGTGTCTGGAGAAATGGTCAGTATTTTGGCCATTAAATTTTAAAAGTACACAGCTGTGTACAGAGAAAGTGCAAAGTTTAAGGTCCAGCACAGTTGGGAATGAGACCCCTTGTTGCAGGAGCTTGTTAGATTACAAAGAAAGTCACCAATTAAGACCCAAAGCAGAGTGTCAACAACATGATCTTAAGAGTCTTCCTCCATTCAAAATGCCTGGGGCCTCCAAAGTTGCAACCCTGAGTGACCTGATGAAATATCCCTATCTCCAGTTTTCTCTCTCAGGAAAATTCAGAGCACAGCAAGAGTGGTGGGGGGAATTCCTCCTCTCCCCTACCTGGTCAGTGAAATAGGTCAAGATCGGAATAGAAACACCACAGAAACAATTTTAAAAGAAATGGGTGGAAAGGAGAATCCGCTTTAATTTTCGTCTATTTATTACTGTATTTGCATACCACACCATTTTTCCTCCGAGGAGCTCAAAATGGTACACATGGCTCTTTCCCTTTCCATATTATTCTCACAGCAACCCTGTGAGGAAGGTTAGCCTGAAAGCTGGTGAGTAGCTGAAGGCCACCCTAGTCATGGTCACTCAGTCAACTTCTTGGCCAAGTGGGGAATTGGACACTGCTCTCTGAGGTCGTAATCAACACTCTAAAACCACTACACCACACTGGCTCTGCTTCTGACTACTACAAATGTACATTTCCTGCACCCTGAAATTTAGAAGATTTTTTCCCCCAGGCCAGACTCCCACCGTTTTGTATTTTCTTAACATCTGATAAGATTGATTCAGTGGGCAAGATTGGATTTTCGCAAGACACAGCTGCAGAACTACAAGAAAAGCTATCGGACCCAGGAGAATTAATCGGTACTCAACACAATCAAATTACGGGTCAATGTGGATGAGCCCTTATTTTCCTTCCCACAAAAGGTGTGGTGGGATGGAGAGTGTTTTGTTGTGCAAGAGCTCAAAATCCCCTTTAATCGTGCATCCAGAATTTGCCAATATATGATTTAATCATGCCCACAAAATAGCAGCAGCAGTCAGGAAATGGCTCAGAACTGTGCACATTTTATGTTGCTATATCCTTAGAATCTCTGAATGACTAGCCAGCTGAGCTGAACAGCCATATCTTCTTCTTTTTCCTTATTAAAAAATAAACAAAAGATCCTGACTAAAGCTGTATTTACAGTGCAGAAATAGTTGTAAAGTCAAGATGGTCCCTTGGCATATGCTGCACTCAGTTGTCCTCTCTGTTAATGTAAGGCATACTCAAGAGTACATTCTTTGGCTTATTTACTGCTTCACAAGCACCTCTAGATCGCCCAGAGTGACTGGCCACTTGTTTGTTTGCTCCAATCATGTGAATGGAAGGCAAATACAAAACACTGGAGACCAAACCTAGTGGTGAACTGAATGGGTTTTTTAAAAGTGTTTCTTTGAAACAAATAAGGGACTGCATTTTTTTGTAATGTCTGCAGGTGTGTTATAAATAATTGTAGAGGTTTTGCACGGATTCATTTGAAAGCATAATAGGTCGTATCCAAGTAATTTCTACTCAGAGTAAACCAATTGAAAATAATAGACCAAGACAGGAGTGCCTGGCATGCTCTGGTCCATGGGGTCATGAAGAGTTGGACACGACTAAACAACAACAGACCAAGAATCATCATGTCCATTAATTTCAATGGATAGCATTAGCATTGGAAATATCACCCATTGTACTTATGTTTCCAAATGTGTTGCAAGTCTTTTGGAGACTTAAGGAAACAAGTTCTAAGTGGCAAATCTAGTAAATCATCAGTCAGGCACAGCAATCCTAACTTTGCCCCAGGGGGTGACTGGAAGGGTAAAGCCACAACCCTGATTGGCAGAAAGTGGGTGTGGTTTTTCCTGGTCCCATCCCCTTGGCACTAGATCCAGGCATAATAGGGCCCCACACTGAGATCTAGATGTGCTTTTTGGTTTAGTTGCCACTGTTGCCACAATGCCCTTTTAAGGGGTCATCCACTGGCAACTGCCAATGTTAACCTTATTTTAGTATATCCTCCCTCCTTTTTCCATTCAGGGTGGCGTTGCTCCCTCACCTTGTTCAATCCCCACAGCAACCCTGTGAGGTAGGTTAGGCTGAGATAGTATGACTGGCCCAAGGTCACCTTCCACTCCAGCGAAGGCTGGCCATTTCCACAACAAAGATCTCCCCCTATCAACACTACTGCTCTCCATCAATGGAGGCTGGTGCAGAGGAGCCCAGAAATTATCCCGCTCCCCCCAACTAGCAATATCAAAGTGTGGGTAGGATCACAGTCTAACATATACACAAAAGTGGGGAAGCAAATACAGATGTAAAGGGAAAGGAGTTCAGTGTGAAAACTAGTTTTTAACAGCTTTGGTGAAATTGACAGCCTATCGAAAATTGGAACCTGAGAAGAATAAAACTTTGGAAGTATAATAGCTGGTAAAAGGCTTTAGACGTAGATAATCTCTGAAGATCTACTAATGAACATGATTTTTCTAATTAAATTTGAAATATTATGATCTTTACATTAATGCCTGGAATTAAGGGCTTAAATGCTCTCATTCATTTTGCGTTATGAATTACTTATGGTTGGCATTGATATTTAGCATTTTTAAAAAGTAGGAGACACAAATGGCTACATCCTATGCAGTGCTATGTTAAAGTCACTTGGTAGGATACTGATCTGATGGGGAAACATTTGGCACCAGCAGGAGATTCTGCAAGAGAATGCTTATGTAAAGTGCTGGTAACTTTGTGGCACAATAGATCTAGCACAACGACAGCACTGGATCCCTCTCTTGTACAATGTTAATACTTACCCTTACGCTATCAGGCAAAGAATGTTGGGTACAGACTAAGAAATGTATTTATTAAATCCAGCCCATGTCGGATAAGTGACTATTCCTTAGTTGCATGGATGGTAAACTCCAAGTCCCGAGCCCGCCATGCTGGGGCTTATTAGGGAGGCCACCAGTGGGTGGTGCCAGAGCCAATGTCTAGCAGAGCCAAAAGCAACAATAGGGGGAGCCAACAAATTCTCCTTTTCTTGCCATCCTTCTCGCTGTTGAGTTCTATGAAAACAACACTAAGACAGAGGAAGAGGAGGCTGGCAGACAGTGCCACTCTTTGGACTGATTGCAAGGAAGGGGGTAGGCAGGTGAGGACTGGCTTAAAGCAGAATGAGGTTGGTGGGGCTGTGCCCCACTTGCCCTAATGAACCAGCCTCCACAGCCCAGCTCAGAACAGCTCTACCAGCCTCCGCCCAGAGTGATGCTAATTTCACTCCACCAGCACAGAGATCCCCCATTCCACCTGCTCAAAGTGCAAGCAGGGAAGGCTAGTGACGTTTAGGTCTCAGGATACGGGAACAACATTCCTGCAGGATGAAAAAGTAAAGAAAGGCAACTATGTAGGAAACATCCGGCCATCTGCATGATGATTGTAAAACAAAACAAAATCACATGTGTACAATCAAGTCAAGTATATCTATATCCATGAAAGAGCAGTTCCGGGTGGTCATTTATCTGTCAGAAGGTAAACCCTTCTGACCTAGGAGTGTCCATCAGTCCATATATTATGCTAAACCTGGGTGCTAATCATTGTGCACTCATATTATCATCATATATCCCTGTGAGGATTTTGTCATGTCCAAAGTGACCCTTGACATATTTTTTAAAAAACACACCCCACAAAAAATGTACTCTCTAAACTTCACGCTCTTATCTTTTCCAAATGGAGGCATTTGGAAGACATGCCGCTGTGTATTTCAGCCGCAAATCTCTATTATGGTCCTCTGAATATGTATAGGCACAGCGGGCAGCTTTCCGCGGGCTGCAGCTATCTCTGAGAAATAGGTGGAAAGCATAATGCGATGTTTTTTTGGTGTGTTTTTTTCAGAGAGAATTTCAATGCCACCACAAGCAATTTGCTTATTTATTTATTTCTGCCACCTAGGAAATATTCAGAATGAAACTGCCTTGTTTAGAAGAATTGGGGTGTAGAAAGAGGGGAGTAAAAGAGGGGGGAAATGAAAGCAAGAAAGCAAAGAAAGAAAGAAAAAAGATACTAATTTGTAAAACAGGTTTTAATTCCTGTCAAGGAGCTGTTCAATTAAGTTGGCTACATCAGAGAATAGCATTTGCTGATAGAAGTAGCAAGAAAAATCAGTACCAAGCAATATTCACATTTGAGAAAAGTAGATTACATGTTTTCACCAGTGGAAAACAAATGACTTTTTTTGCTCACGTAAAAGAAAATCCACTGCATGTCAGGTCACTTTTTAGACAAATAGTAATTTTTGTGTTCTCATAATTTTGGGGTGAAGATTAGGGAGGGGCCCCAGTTCAGTGTCAGAGCACCCATGTCATCATTCTGCCCTGTTTAAAATGTGACATTTTAATGTATTTCAATCTTTGTTGGAAGCTGCCCAGAGTAGCTGGGGAAACCCAGCCAGATGGGCAAGGTACAAATAAATGATGATGATGATGATGATGATGATGATGATGATGATGCTTTTGATCTTTGTTTTTTCAGGCATTTGGGCAGCATCAATGATTGAAATGTTTTACTCTGGCTATGTATTTAATATGTTGATATATTTTCTACTGTATTGTTAAATTTTATAGTTGTAAATCAGGACTGCCTGTTGTGGGGAGCGATTCAGAACTTCAATCAACTAACTAATTAAACTATGCATGTATGTTGACATTTTTTTAAAAAGGGGGGGCTTATCATCACAGGATGACATCCATATTCCATATCACTGCACACATTCATCTTCTCTGTTGGATTTCTGTCCACAGTTCACTTGGGCACACTTGGAGCAGATACACTGTAAAAGTCTTACATCTATGATTTTCAAAGTAATTGCAATGAGAGCATATTATGTCATTTCTGCAATATACTTGAGTGCTGAAGATGCCACTCATTACATTGTCCAGTGGATGACTCATGTGGCCCAAATGGTTTCAAATATTACAGCCTTAGGACTGTCTCCACCATCCTTGGGACATAGGAAACTGCCAGGTCAGAGCATTGAACCATTCAGTATTGAACTATCTCTATTGTCTACACTGGCTAGAAGTGGCTCCCCAGCTTTCAGACAGAAGACTTACCTGGCCCTACCTGGAGATGCCAAGAACTGAACTTCAGACCTTTTGCACACTGATATTGCCTAGCTACATTTATTTAATTTTCTTACATTTAGATCCCACCTTTCTTCTCTCATGAAAGACAAGGTACATCTGGTTCCCAGATGGTCACCCATTCATTCAAGCACTGACCAGAAATGTCATTAAAGGTGGTGCCATCTCTCTGGGGATTGAGAAGAAATTCATTTGGTTCGCATTGTCATATGAATTTATTAATTTATAAAATTCACACCTTGTGAATCTATTCAAGAGCCCTGCTTTGAAAAGCACACTTCTCCAAATGTTGTGGTGCCGTTTTTCCACCACATAGAAAAAACAATGGTGAAAAATGCATGTGAAAAGGTATGTATTCATAAAAACAATGTACAAAAAGGGCATTGCACTAGGGGAAAATGTTTGGAAAAATGCAGGTGACTAGGCAAAACTATGCAGGAAAAAAATGCATGTTTTAGGAGACATGCGGATGAGTTTGAATTTTCATGTAGACTTTTTAAAAACACAAATGCATGTGGAAATTGAAAAATTGAAAACTGAAGAAGTAAAATGGGGAATTGGTAAACATGCTCCTGCAAGCGCATCCCCACCAATGCCCCTGGGCACACTGTCCCTGTACTGAGCAAGGAACATCTGTGGGGGACAGCTTCTACTCAGCTACTCAGATGAAGTATAAGGCTGTAAATAGCTACTAACCCTAATGTATATGCTTTACCTCCACAATTGGAGGTGCTATGAGTCTGAATACCAGTTGCTGGAAACAACAGGAGGGGAGAGGGCTGCTGTACTCAGGCCTGTCTTGCATTGGAGCATCTGGTTGGTCGCTGTGAGAACAGGATGCTGGAGTAGAGGGGCCTTTGGACTGATCTGGCAGGACTGATCTCATGTTCACACAATCAGGGATCCTGATCACATGAGGTGTTCTACTCATGTTCAAACTGAAAGGGACATGATCCATCAATGACACTGGGGTTAGGGCTTGCGTTTGTGTCCCTGCCCACACTTCAAGCACTCATGTGTTGAGATGAACACCTGAGGAAGCAGAGAGACACTGAAACAAACAGATTCATCCAGCTCTAAATCAGATGCTGCTAAAACTGCCTGGGTGGGGCAGTGCTCTCACTCTCCATTGCTTTGAACCACCAGCTCTTTTCACTACCTTCGATCACCATCATCATCATCCAGAAGCTCTTCAAATCACACTGTGTTTCCCCCTCGCTGTGCAGAGAAGGTACAGTAGGTGGGTCAAATTTAGTTTAATGACAGGTCTTGAAAAAGGGACTCCAGACAGGTAATTTATGTTTTCCAATGGTGATGCTTTAAAAGGGCTTACTGGTAGTAGCTAAAAAGACAACCTAGTATGGTTTTCCCAGTAGTGATGTATGGAAGTGAGAGCTGGACCATAAAGAGGGCTTATCGCCGAAGAATTGATGCTTTTGAATTATGGTCTGGAGGAGACTCTTGAGAGTCCCATGGACTGCAAGAAGATCAAACCGATCCATTCTTAAGGAAATCAGCCCTGAGTGCTCACTGGAAGGACAGATCGTGAAGTTGCGGCTCCAATACTTTGGCCACCTCATGAGAAGAGAAGACTCCCTGGAAAAGACCCTGATGTTGGGAAAGATGGAGGGCACAAGGGGAAGGGGACGACAGAGGACGAGATGGTTGGATAGTGTTCTCGAAGCTACCAGCATGAGTTTGACCAAACTGTGGGAGGCAGTGGAAGACAGGAGTGCCTGGCGTGCTCTGGTCCATTGGGTCACCAAGAGTCGGAAACAACTAAATGACTAAACAACAACAACAGTATGGTACAAAACGACAAACTTTATTTATTTATTTATTTAATAATCAAGGCATCTGGGCACCTAATGATGCTTCTAACGCCAATAGGTAAGCCATGTTTTTGGTGCCATGGTGAAGCAAGGAATTTCACAAAATGCCTTGGGACACTAAGCAGATGTGGGATGGGAAACAGCTGCATTCTCCACTGAATGTCCCCTTAAAGGAGGCAAAGTTATATGTTAATGGAGAAATAGCAATATGTAGAAGAAGCTACTGAGATAAAGAAACCCATTAAGAAGCAATTTATCCATGCAAAAGGTTATGAGACAGAAGCATTAGTTTTACATTGTTTATAGTTGTCACAAAGTGCACTTCCAATATAGAAGGAACTTCAAAAAGAGTTTCAGAATAAGTTCTCAAGACATGGGCAAACTTTTATGCCTGCTTCTTCAGGCATTTGATTTCAAACCACTTAGGAGCTTAAAATTGCTTCATATAAGATCACAAGATCCTGCTGGACTAAGCCAGTTATCCATCTAGTCTAGCTTCCTGTTCGCATATTGGCCGACCAGATACTTATGGTAAAACCGAGCACAAGAGCACTCTTCCCTCCTGTAGTTTCCAGCAACTGGTATTCAGAAGCAACTGTAGAAGCAGAGCCGAGCCACTGAGACTAGCAACTGTTGATAGCCTTGCTGTCCATGAATTTGCCCGATCTTCTTTTAAAGCCTTTCACATAGGTGAATATAGACCAGAGTCACTGATCTGGTGCTTCCCAGATACTTTGGATTACAGCTCCCATCTTTTCCAGCAGGAATGGCCACTGGCCACTGAAGATGGGAGTTGATGTTCACAACAAATGGAGGGCACTGCGTTGGCTTCCCTTGCTATAGACTATAATTCTGGCCTACTACCAACCACCAGTTCATATTGCTGGTAACACGGGAATACTGTCTCCGATATGCTGGCTGCTCGAAAGTAGGATCCCTGCATTGTGTTTGTGCGCAGATTACAGTGTAATCTTGCAGTCCTTTGGGAGGCACACAACCTCTGATTTCAATCACACCATGTGGGCAGATGAAACCTATTCATATGGTGCCCACAAGACAAGGTCCTCCTGTTTGATAGCACATTGCATCTGATTCATTACACGGGTTTGCAAGCTGTTCATTGCAAGATGTTTTCCCATGTATAACCCAGACCAGTGATGACAATGCCCTTCTCTGTAAGAAAAGCATTAGAAACCCCCCCTCCCTCCCTGCCATCACCACCCTGAGTGGCGAGAGCAGTTTAAACAGATCTTGATTAATATGCAGTTCAATCCGTTCTGATTTGTGAACACGGGGCTTGGCCTCATTTGGAGTTTGGAGAGTCGGAGGCTGAATCTCTTGCACGCCTCCCGCTTCAAAAAAGTGGCACAAAAGCGTGGAGCGCTCCTGAAGGAACCAAAGCAGAAATACACTATTCCCTTTGATGTGCCAGCTTATGTCTGTTTCCCCCCCTTTTACTGCATTTAAAAATTCCATTTCATTACGTTCATAAAAGCCGAATCTATCACGCTCCCAAGTCTAACAGCTGTGTTGCATGGAGATATTGATACCCAGAGGCAAAACTCTTTCATGGGGTGTCTCGTGGGATCAGAGAAAGAGAGAAAGAGAAAAGGGGGTGTGGGGAGAGACTTCCAAATGTTTAAACTAAACAGCAGCGGGGACGACAAATAAATATTTGAAGCATGCAGGCACGCATTCCAACATTTCACTTTCTATTTCTAAATGAAGTGGTGCATTAAATACAAAAAAGATATATGTGCATGTATATAGGCTTTGTTGAAATCCAGAAGTCCACGGTACTCAAAGTAAAACTCATTATATTTAACAGGAACATAATGAACTGTTAAAGCAAGCAACTCAAATCCAGCAACACTTGCATAAGAGTGAGGCATGGTTCGATTTAATATTTATTGCATTTTCTGCCTTTAAGCTAAAAATAATAGCGCCTGCTGATCCCCTGTGTGTTGCGAACTGCCAGATGTCATTTAGCTGTAGTCGCTCCCAATTTGGTTTCTGAAACAGGTCATCAAGTTTTCATTAGGCCAGCATCTCTGCATATTTCTTGAATGGATGGTTTAGCTTTTCTTTTATGGACTCATTGGACCAGTCCATGATCTCCAAGGTCCTCAAGCTGAACCTCTGCTGCACCAGTGAAGGATTTATGAGTGACAAACACTCCCTGGCTGCTCTTTGAGCCAGCCTTTCAACTTGCCAAATGTGCAGATTGTCAGATTCTACAACAGCTTCCCTGGGAAGCTATTCTCCAGTGACTCCTATAAATATTAGTTCAGCTTTGATTACTGCAATGTATTTTGCATGGGGCTGCCCTTGAAAACAGTCCATAATCCTGATCTGGTTTAGCATATGGCAAAACAAGACCCTTAGCAGCAGCTGGCTAGCAGGGTACACCTATCTTGCCTGTGCTGGAAAAAGTGGGTTCCAAGTTACTTCCAGGCACAATTCAACAAGCTGGCTTGGGTTTATGAAGCCCTGTGGAGCTTAGAACCTGGCTAACTACAGGTCTACCTGTTTCCATTTGAAAATGCCTGATTGCCCTTGGCTCCTGTTCTAAAACAGGATGGCATATGCTATTACTTGTAAGCAATGAAATGTTCCTTATTAAGGCAGAATAATACAAAATTAAAGTATGGCCTCAGCAGGAGGGAATGAGTTATCCCAGCCTCAGAGCTCTCACAAGGCAATGAGTTTGCTAGGATGGGCTTGGTCTAGGAACAAAGGCAAAGATTCATGAGTCCAGGGGCAGTTGCAAGAAGTTCAAGACTGCGCAGGACCTGAAAAGTTGTTCTAACAAGAATTCCACACCCACCTATCCAGCTTTAAAGCAGAGATGGATACACACATTAGAATCTCATTCACGAGTGAGCACCTAATCTTTAAATGTGCATTGAATCTAGGCGGGGGCAACTTGTCTCTTCTCCTGGGATAGAAACTAATCCTGGGACAGAATGATGGAGATGCTTATCCCCCCTGAATTCTGCTCAGGCTGTGGCTCAGAGCCCTCCTCAGATTCCAGCAACGCTCTCTCTCCCTTGGGAGGGGGCTGGATGTTCTATCTCTGGCTTTAATATGAAAGTGGGAAGAGGAAAGGGCTTCTATCTGTTCCAGTCTCCTTCCTGCAGCTTCTGCCATCTCTGAGCTAAGTCCCAACAGCACCAAGGGAGCCGTAAAACTGAGAGGGAGTTTTCATAAATGGCTACAGGTGTGTCTTTTTTCCTTAGCACAACCAGGCAGGTTCATAGATGTTTCTTTAAACTATTGCATTGTCATTACTACAGTTTGCTTACATAGCCTGGGATCAATTAAAGAAGAGCAAGATGTCAGAAGGTTGGTATACCAGTCAGAAGGTTGGAAGTGTACCAATTTATTTGTTTGTTAATTGAACCATTAAGCATCTGTAGCCCTCCTTCAAGAGGTAAATTAAACATCAGCAGATATCCCCACAGAGGGAAAATGTGGAGATCTAACTCAAGGCATATGCACTTAGATGTCTTAGATGAAGATTTTATTGGTTTTCTCTTCATTGATGCACATTCAGACCAATTTCCAATACTTCCATGAACCGAAGCTAAGTATGTTGCATATAAATTGGTATCCCTTGTTTTTATAAGGTATGGAAAGGGAGGCAGGAGAATAACAATATCCATTTACCTAGAAAATGGCAACCAGAGAGAAGGGGGCCTTCTTGGTAGTGGTCCTCCTTGCATGGAATGCACTCCCCAAAGAGGCTTGCCCGGGGCCTAGTTCAATGTCTTTTTAGCACCAGGAGAAGACCTACTTGTGCCCTCCAGGCTTTTGATTCTGATTTTAGTCTCTGGACATTTCCAGGCTGCCACTATTTTCCAGTGGGATTCATTCACACACCAGCAAATTTGGAGCTCTTGCATAATAAACCTGCTTCCCCAGTCAGACTTTTTGCAATAAGCGATGTAATGGGGAAATGCACTGCAAAGTGTGGGACAATGTTTGATGCCATGTCATCTAACTTCCCGTAAAGAAAACAGAACCAATGCTCAATAAATGGCTGACATAATCTAACCTCCCTGCGAACAAATCATGACGAATGGTAAATAAGTAGGTTATCTGAAAGTGTCTCTCTGTTTAATTTGATGGAGATGTGTTTCAGCTTGCATTTGGGGCTTAAGTTTTTGTAAGACCGAGCCAGTGCTTTTTCTCCCATGTTGATTGGCTGCATTACTTTGAACTGCATGTTCAGCATTGTCTAGAGTTCAGGTGGGGAACCTTTTTCACCCCAAATACCAAGCTCCTTTCCTGGGAAATCTTCCAGGGGCTGTATGTCAGTGAGGGGTAGAGGCAGAAGCAGAAGTGGGCAAAGCAAGGAATGTAAAATATATCTCTTTGAGTACTGTAATACATGCTCCCTACCTTGCTAGGCTCTCTCCACCTTGCTGGGGAAAGCAGAGTCATGACTCCAGCCACAAAGCTGAGGTTGCGGAAGAGGCCAGAAGAGAACATATTCACTGTGAGCCCTTCAAGACCTGCTTCTCAAGATGTCTCCAGACTCTTCTCATAGGGTATTGTTTAGGGTTTTTTGTTGGGGGTCAAGATTTAATTTGGGAGATGTTAATTTTGCTGTTATTGATTTTTGTATCTTTATTTTTAGATTATTAGGACTTATGTGGAGATGGTTTATTGTTGTTTACTTTTTGATATGTTTTTATTGATTGCTTATGACTACTTTAGTTATATTTTTGCAATTACAAAGATCTTTTCATGTTGCATGCAAAGCCTTGAGTATAGTTTTAACTATGGGAATGTGGCATAAAAATTATGAATGATGATGATGATAGACACATTCACATTCCCCTCTCCATCCTCCACCCAGGCTAGTGAGAAGCGTCATCGGATTTCAATGGCACATCCCAGCCAGGCAAAAACACTCATTGAGTGTACAAAGCAAGGGCATGATCTGGGAGGAGTGTGTGTGGTGTAGGGAGAATTTCAAGAACCAGAAAGACAGACTTGGGAGGTTCCCCCCGCCCCTGTCTAGAAACTCATCACATGGGGTCACCAACTGATAAAAGCAACATAGTAATAACTGCAGGTTAGTATTAAGACACATTTTTTTCCTTCTTTTATCCATGTACTCCTTTGAAATCCCTCCTTGAACTACCTGTTTTTGATACTGCGCCAATCCCATTCACATTTTAGCAGGCACACTCAGGTTTGTTGCAAGAAAAGATAGGAAAGGAGCGTGTGGAGGTCGGCCAGCCCCCCAGCTAAATTCAAAGGAAGGTTAAAGGGCGCCACAAAGGCAGCAAGTGACCAAGCGGTTCAAAGCGAGGACGGTAGTGAAGTTCCAAGTCGCAGACGGGGCAATGGAAAATGAGAACAACGTCCCTGCCCACTGAGTCCCAGGAAGAAAGCAAAGAGGAGGTCAACACCAGAGATGAGAAGATGTAGAAGGGGGAAGGAGGGAGAGAGAGAGATGAGAGGTAAGAAATTTCGGAGAAGTCCCTCAGGGAGTCTCTGAAGCCTAATGTCCCATTCCAAATCAGATTCAGTCAAACAGCTTAGAGGAATTGTTGAACAGAATGGAAGGGTTGTGACTACTTGATCCTCAGAAACTGTGGTTATTTTAAAGCCAGCTGCAAATATGTGGATATCCAGCAAATATGAGGATAATGGCGTATGTGCAAGTCAGAATTCATTTTTAGCTTTCTAACATCCCCAGTATGAATTCTGTGTGTACATCCTCTGCTTTCCCCAAATTCTGAATGTAGTCTTCCAAACCAAACCTTGTGGGAGGTAGGACATTCTTTCATTGGTGTGGAATCTAGGCTGGAAAAGTATGACGTTCTTGGTTGCCAGCTGAGTGCAAGACCACAGATGTTTGACATGAGGTGCATATCAAGCTGGAGTTAAACTTTAGCCTAAATCACACATTACTCATTTTGGTGTTGAAGTAGGACTGGTGTGCACTTTTAATCTTGCCCTTGATGTGACATCTCCTTCATCATCCGTGTGTTGAATCTGGCTGTCTCCTAAGGAACCGTAGCTAGGAATGGGTAAATCTGTCAGTTTCAGTTTATCTCAGATTGTGATTTCCCCTAGTCTTAAATTCAGTTTTCCACTTTAATGAATGAAGAATGAATATGTATTTCAGTGCATATTTCCCCCCCCCCAATATAGCCATTTTTGAATTTTTCCCTATTGTGATGCATTGTTGTATGCTGTTTTTCATGAACGTATTCCCTTAATTTGTAACCCCCGTGGTTAGAAGATCTAGTGGGAAGGACTGCAGCTCAGCGATAGAGCAACTGCTTTGCATGCAGATGAGGTTCAATCTCTGGCTTCTCCTGGTAGGGCTGAGAGGGACTTCCTTCCTGAAACCCTTGGTCTGACTCCATATGAGAGCGCTTCATATGTTCCTGTGACTAAGGCAAAACTGTTCACACTCCCTTTGGTGTTTGTGTTTGTTTGGCATCTGCCCGGAGATTTTATGTTACATTTATAGCACTGAAATATTTTTGTGGGGTATGTTGTTACATATATGCCCTTTCCATACTGCTGTCATTATAACATTGTTCTTGCAATTGTTGATTTTTATATATATATATTGCCATTCTCATAATTGTAAGCCACATTATTATTTTTATAATTTAATGGAAAGACAGCATACAAATCAAGCAACAATGAGAAGTTTATGCTGAAGGACAGTGGAGAACATTCTGTGAACCAGCCATAGGACCTCTTCACTCTCTAATAAAGCAAGCATTTAATGGAAAGAAGAACATATTTTTGGTGTGCTTAGATTTTTCTTAACTCCCAAATAATTTATATTTAATGAATGATTGTACAGGCTTCCAGTTTATCATTTAGACTTGTCCCCGGGGCCCCTTCTGAGCATGCAAATACAGCTCATCTACTGTTGCTTTTTGAAAATCACTGTGCACAGGGAGAACATCTTATAATTCCTGTTTAAATCTCCTGACAGGACGGTACATGGATGTGTAGGAAGTCCCTGGCTTGGTCCCTTCAGTAAAGAAAGTATGTTTGTCCCAGGATATATATTTAAGAGTATAAAACATCTTAAGGATTGATTACAGGCTCAAGAGAGATCTTCAATTAAAAAAAGACAACAACCCAGACTGAAGCTGAAGTAGCCCTTTTCATGCAAATATCTATGTGGGGTTACCCCTGAAGATGGTCAGGGAGCTGCAGCTGGTACAGAATGTTGAAGCCTCACTGTTATCAAGAAGTGCAAGGAGGGATAATCTAATGGGAGCCAGTGTGATGAGAGTGTCAGACTAGGACCTGGTAGACCAGGGTTCAAATCCTTGTTAGGTCATAATGCTCATTGGGCGACCTTGGGACAGTCAGTGATTCCTAGTCTAACTTACCTAACAGGGTTGCAGTGGGGATTAAATGTGGAGGGGGAGAACCATGTACACCACACTGAGTTCCTTGGAGAGGGGGAAAGGTGAGATATAAATGCAATAAATAAATACCACTCTGGTGCTTAAAGCACCGCACTGGTCCTCATTTAAGTTTTTGTTGCTAGCATAAACAACCTGGGACATACTATATGTAAAGGAGTGTCTTCCCCAGTGCCTTATAGTGAGGGCTTATCCACATGAACCTTTTGCTCCACCCTTTCCAGGCACAGATCCATGCTTTCAAGCTCTGTGTCTGAGTGCTTCCTTGCCCCCTGCCACTTTCCCCCAGGAAAACCTTCCTGCTACCTGAAGGCATCCTTTATTTGAAGTGCTGTTATAGGTACAGGGTAAAGATAAAGAACCCTGTGGAGGGAGAGCCTTGAAGTTGCCCATCAACAGCAAACTGAGCAGGCATGCAGGTCGCCTGGCCTCAGTTTCCCCTCAATATGCTGAGATGCATTTATATTTAAATTATAGTAATTATTTCTAAATGTGGATCTACGCTTGTAAATTGGCATCTGCACATTTTATGCAAAACCTGAGTTCTCTTTTTCCCTCTCTTTTGCAGCTGTTAAAGGCAAGGATCCTCAGCACAAACTAAATCCTACTAAAACCTTTCTAAATCCTTCTAAAATCATAACAATGCAATGGCTTAAATATTCACACCAATCCAGAGGCTAAATTTGCTACGATTTGAATATGGAATTCCAGTGCTAAGACTCTTAGGCTGTGGACACACCATACATTTAAAGGACAGTTTAACCCCAAATAATCCTGGGAACTGAACTATAATTCTCAGAACTCTTAACACAGAGAATACTGAACTACAATTTCCATGTTTCTTTGGGGTGATACAATTGCATGGTATGTTGGATTTGGCCACGGTGATGCATGCCTTAGTTACATCCTGGCTGGACTACTGTAACACTCCGTACGTGTGGATACCCTTGAAAAGCATTCAGAATTAGAAGCTGACACAGTCTGTTATTCCCATATATAGTTTTTTTGTGTTTAAGTGGTGTTTCTGGTGCATTATAGCTTACAAAAGCCCTGCAATGTAGCCCACTATTAATATAGAACAATAGGATTTCAGAGTAGGAAAAGACCCATGGGTGATCTAGCTCAGGGGTCAGCAAGGTTTACCTCGCCTGGGCAGGTTCACTCCTGCGGGAATCGCTCCGTGGGCTGGATCACGTCTGCATCTGTGCAGACAAAATTTCCAGCACCACGGAAGCGAGTCCCCACTCCGCCAGTTTAGCGCAGTGCAGGGGACTTGTTGAGTGGGTGGCTCAGTTCGGGGGCAGCTAGTGAGCCATTTAAACGACCCCGTGGGCTGTTTGTGGCCCATGGGCCACAGGTTGCCGACCCCCTGATCTAACTCAAGCCCCTGCAATGCAGGAATCACAATTTAAAAATCCCTGATAGATGACCATCCAACCTGTTTGAAAACCTCCGGCAAAGGAGAGTCCACCACATTCCACAGTAGCCTGTTTCACTCTCAAACAGTTATTACAATCAGATATGTGGTTAGAAGTGGGGTTGTGGCTGGTTCATAGTTCCAGCCAACAATCCTTATTTATCTATAGGATAGGGCCCAAAGCAAGGAGTTCAAATTACAAGAAAGTCTGCTCAGCAAACTATTAGGAAGAACTTTCTAAAGTTGTGAGCTGTCCAAGTCATAGTTCTCTGCAGTGAGAGAAGGCATCTAATAAATAGTAAAATGATTATAGTAAGAATTTCACCACAGCTGATAATGAAATAGGTAATGTGGCTTCCAGCTGAGAGATGAACTGCAGTGGAGTGGAAACAGTGATGCATGTGATGCATATAAGGTGGAGCGGAGAATGATGCCTTCTTGCATCCCTACTTCAAATCAAGGGCACATTCGAGTGCAGAACTGTCTTGACAGCTTTTCCAGGAAAGGAAAGGGAAGCAGGCCACATGGGCATCCAATCAAGCAGGGAAACGTTGGATGCCATCAATGGGGCAGGGTTGGACCAGGCATGGAGGAGGTATGGGAAATATTTCTGTACAAAAACAGCTTTGAGCCAGGGTGTGATTCCAGAGAGGGAGGCAGATAAGAGCACTGCAATCGGGCTGCTGTTCAGAGGCCGTTCTCGATTGAAGCTTGCCAGCCAACAGATCTCAGGGGCAAGCTTCACAAAAACAGAGACAAAAAAAAAGTGTGTTAAAATAATGAGAATCAAAAGCAGTGCCAAGCGCAAAGCATAAAATGAAGCAAGGGAAAGACAATTACAGAGGCACCTAATGCAGTCAGAGAGTTTGTTCACTGCCTGGGGAAGATTATATTGACAGTGTTTCATGAATCAGGTGAGCCCTCAGTCACAGCTCTACCATTTATCTGTAGGTGGTGATGGCATTTCTCACTCATCCCGGCTCTCCCGCACTCTGTCTATAGCAAATGCATACCCTGCTCTTGTGTTATCAAACTCATTATCAGAACCACTGATATATGACCTTTTCTTCCCTCGACAATGGAGAATAATTTGCCAGACAGTCTAACGGCAGCTGGTGTCTGGCAAAGATACTTACAGCAGAGGTGGGGTGGGTGGCGTCAGATCATTTAGGAATTCAGGGAGGAAGTTTTCAAATTTGTTGCACGGTGTCATAGCAACTTTGAAAGAGACACTCACACATCAAAGGCTTCAAGGAAATGCTGAAGGCTACTGAAGTGAGGATGATGGTGGTGATTCATTTATATCAGGGGCGGAATCTGTGTAGGTCTCCATATATTGTTGGACTCCAGCAGCATCTGGAGGGAAGTGGGTTCCCTACCCCCACTTTATATAGGGCTTGTTCTACATAACTACACCGCCACTGCTGCTACACACAAATGTCCGTGTGAAACACTGTACACTTGTTGATTTGTACAGCTCACCAATAGCCCTGGGCAATACTCTGATTCACTGTCTGAAACCAGTATGGCGTTCACATTGTGATACCGGTTTCAGACTTTTTGAGCTATCAGTACATCACGGCTCACCAGCCGCTGCTAGCGCACTGCACCTCACTCCCTTTTCCCTGCCTGCCTGTACTATGTTGGCGCCGGCCGAGATGCTGTGATGTATTGCCAGCTCAAATTGCCTTTGCTTTCACCTGAGCAAAGAAGCACGATGCAAATGGGACAGGAGGCTAATCAATTAAGTATTGTTTCTGGGCTGCAAGCAGCAGCAGCGAGTCCCGATCATATACGCTGGATTCAAGACATGGGATGAATAAGCAAGCACCACCAATTTCTGCTCCTGTTTTTGCTTTCATCAGAATTCTAAAGCATTCCTAATCAGTAGAGACAATGAAGGGCTCTAATAGGTGATATGAAGGACACCTGACTGAGAACCTGTAGTGTGTCTACCAGTCAGAGTGGATTATACTGGACTAGATGGACATTATGGCCATTTCCTATCTTCTTGTCTCCATGAACCTGTCCATTACAACAACATCAGCTAATATTCAGTATGATTTCCAATAGAAGATCCTTGTCAGATTCAGCAATACTGCTTACTTCCCCAATAGATTCATATTGTGGAATATGCAGAAACCAGCAAATGTGGGTGTGAATTCTTCACTCAAACACCTTGGAAGAAGGAACATCCCTGTCAATTCACAATAGCCTATCACTCCACAGATCAAAGGGCTGATGTACTGTAAATGGGTTTTTACTGTGATTTAAGAGGAATCTATTAAAAAATGGGCTGACTCCCACATTCTATAAATTAATCTGAAGACTCCTCGGTTGAAAAATGCTGAGATATCTTCCAAACACGTTGTCATACAAATGACTGATGGGTTCTCCTCTTTCGAGGGTGCAACTGCAGCTAAAGGAGAACAGAAGCCAGGACTTGCAAATGTGGAACCAGCTCTTGCATGTTGCAGTGAAATGTCCCTGTGTTGATGGCAGTTTCCTTTGTTCCTATGGACAGCAAGTTCTCATGGCCCTTCCTTTGTTCTGACCCAAATTAAACAACTGAACTTTATTCATCCAGGTTAGCCTTTCCCCTCCTCTTGAGTCTTCTAGGTTCAGCTGTGGCCACAACCACATACAAATGGAAGCCAGTTCATCTTGCCACAGCCTAATGATTACCAGCTTGTGTGCTGCAGAGGTGGGCTTTCGCACTGGTAACGCCAGTGTTATGGAATGCACTCCATGCTGAAATATGAGCTGCCCCTGTATAAGGGTATTTCTCTGGCTTTTGAAGATTACACAGGCATTCCATTGACCTCATGACCCAACTCCCCTGTTTTAATTCTTGTGTCATTTTATTGCCTATTTTAATTTGTGTGTAACTGATTTTTTATACTTGCAAACTGCTTTGAAGCCTGTTATGGAATTAAGCAGTATATAAATTTGTTAATAAAGGTGATGATAAAGATGGAAGGCGTATTGAAGAATTGTGATCCAGATTGATTGGAATTTGACCATCTGGAAGTTATGGAGACAAGGGGAGCTCTGTTCTTCCATCCAGGAACCCCCACAAGCAAATGAATGAACCCTATATGTGTCCTGGAAACTGGTAATTAGAGGCAGAGCTACCATTTCACTATCATACCCACTGAATATTACTCCCCCAAGAGGCTTATCTTCTGCTTGCTGTTCTGGTGCCCCAAGACATTCATAATTTAAGTTTTTTTTGTTGTTTTTTAAAGAGGTCATTTATGGTTGGCAAACAACCATGGGATGCAGGTTTCCACCTGGTCTTGGTTGGAGAGATTCTTCAGGCTGTTGCCTAGCAACCTGGAAGGACTTCTTTTTCTCTCTTTTAACATGTCCAGAAGCAGCAAATTAGGTCAGCCTTGGGGCTATTGCTCTGCAAGGGGGGTAGCCCCCAAAGGAAAATGACGCTCCTTCTTAGAGCTGTATCCAGATTCTGAATTTATTCAAGGGGCTTGGGATCTGAGAGGGAATAGACTAAACTCCTAAAGAAATTACTTGTGATATTATACATGCTTGGTATGGTGTGATTTTTTTTATATAAAAAATAAGCAAACAAAATAAAATACAGAAAAACTCCCCCCCCCCATTCCAGCTCTTTCCCATGAATTTCTAAGCAAGGGGTGGGGGCGGAATGGCAACATTTAAACTACTTGTTAAAGCCCCTTCAAAGTGAGATGTGGGGAGAGTATTAGACTGGGGAACAAATTTGGAAACATGTTTCTTGAGTTTACTGCCCGGAGCAATTTGTAAAGCAATTTTCTACCATGAAGCGGAAAAGTTGCACAAGTCACAAAATAGAAAACACACACAAAAACATGTTGCCAACACTTTCTTTCCTTCCCATTTCCCCCCCTGAATTTTTCTGTTTCTTTTTCTTTTTCCTGGCCATTTGTTTTGCTGTTTGCGTTCCCCAACCCCACAGCCTGTAGGAGATAATGAATGTATTTTTTTTAAGGCAGAAGAAAAGGCAGATAAATAAAGTATGCAGAAAAGCTTTACAGAGAAAGGTTTGCTATGACAGCACCATTCTTAAAATAATGTGGCTTTATCTGAACATCTGGGACACGCTGAACTAAATGGATGGGATTATTTAACTATAAAACTTGACAAATTGCATCTTTTTGTTGAAATCAAAATGAACACACTGTTCAGCATTTACTCCTCATATTAATCTGTTGTCAATGGTTTCTCTTTACTTTTCTTCAAATATGTTAAAGCTGTGACCCGTAAATGTCATGTAACAGGCAATCCTATTAGTATTCCCATTTCCCCAATTCATCAGGAATAGTTTTTGTGGCTTGGCATGGTGGGTATGTGTGCAGCCAGCTCCCAACCTCAGCATACCAGACTGAGTAGTTTCCCACCCCTTGTGGTCAACACTGGATGCTGGGAAATCCCATAAGTTATAGTCAATCAGCATCCAGCATCATAGAATCATAGAACTGTAGCACGGGAAGGGACAATGGGGAATCATCTAGTCCAACTCCCTTCAATGCAGGGATCTTTTGCCCAATGTGGGGCTTGAACCCCTGTTCTACCAACTGAGCTATCCTAAGCATTTTCCATTCTGCCCTGTGTCCAACACACACAACACTGTTTCCATTCTGCTGCAGTTCTGCCTAAAAAACCCCACACAATTCATCTCACTGTTTGCTGTAACTGTAAATTATGTAACTTACACAAGTAACATAATTATGAACACTAAGCAAGTTAAGTTGCCATTACTTTACTCTATCCCAATTCACTTCAATGCAAATTGGGGTAGGGGAAAGCATAATTGATTGTATGTAACAACAGTGAATACCAATCATATTCACTGTATTGATTTTATCCACCTGTTGGAATTCCCCGACATCCCTACTCAGTGTTGTCCAAAGTGGGATTCCTGCCCTTCCCTGACATTGACAAATTAATGTTTGGTTTGCCTTCTGCTGCTTTTTGGAACAAGGTAAAAGTGGAATAGAAATGGGCAACACATCATTAAGAGCACAAACCATCAGATATTGCTGGGAAGATTCTGCTTGCAGTGATCTCTCTCCCTCCCCTTGAGATATACCAGTGAATTTATTTAAATCTAAACGCTGCTGTTCCCACCATATGGCACTCTCCAAGTAGCTTAAAATAAAACTGCAAATAGATAAGAAAACATTATTCAGTTAAACTCATGAAAATAAATATAATTAGCTCTTTTTAGAGCCCTGTTCCTATTACTAGCTTAATATCATAAGCCCCATCTTCACTGTATATTTAAGACACTTCAAGCACTCAAGGCTTTCCCCAAAGAATCTTGGGGTGTATAGTTTATGGTTTAGCCATCAATCCCTCTTCCCAGTGAACTCTGGGAAATGTTGCCATCACTAACTCTTGTGGGTGAGAATTCCACAGTTTAGCTATGCGCTAAAAGAGGCCTGAGTTGGAGAACTGAATTCACTATGTGAGATTCTAGATTGTCCCCACTTTCAGGTGGGATTCCATTGCCAGCAAATTCAGGCTCTGTTGTTATAGTTGATCAGGAGGACTTCTGCAACAAACCCACTCCTCCACCCCCACATATCAGACATTTTGCAATAAGGAAAGTGACAGAAAGATGCAATAATGCAGGACAGTGCACGGCAACACTTGCCTTAATGCAACATATTCTTAGCCTCCCCACAAAGACATCCGAATGAATTAAACAGCCACAGTGGTCTAATCTCCCTGCAAACAAATTAGGATGAATGTTCAATAAACAGGCTTCCTGGAAGTGCCCTCTTAGGCCATCTTCCCCCGTGAGGTTAATTCAAAAACAACTCTTATGGTGCCCATAATCAGGTTACTTGGATTGCCGTTCTTAGTTCCCCCCATTAACTCTTAATGTTTTTGTCACTGCCCTTCACACACGCCTACATTTTTCCCTTTCTCTTTCTTCAATGCCAGCTGTTTCTCCTTGTTCATTTCAAAGCTACTATCAGATCCCCGACTCTGTCAATATTTGAATAGCATTCATATTTACATGTAAAGCGATTCAATATATTTGCCTGACTTCCCCTCCTTCCCTCCCCCCTTCTATATGTTGTAACTTAGCACTGTGAGGGAGGGAGGGGGCCTAGTGCCAATGCCACTTTGCTAATAAAATAGATATACAAAATACCCTAGTATGCTTTTCATAATGCATTGCATGATACCTTTTCCAGATAGTGTCAGTTTTTTTCAGAGGTATTTGATAGTAAAAAGGCTCAAGTATTTATAAAGTTGCCTCTATCATCACTCTGTGCTGCAATATTTACAGTAAATATTGGATCCATTAGGTTTATCTGCCGCAGTATAATATCCAGAAATTTAATTTATCTGTCCTGAAAAGGATTTGAAGGAAAACGGGGAGGGGGGGGGGACAGGCAGCATTGCTATGAAGATGGAAGCAACCAAGCTTATCTCTTCTCGACAAACATCATCTACATTCCAAATTTGTATTTCTACATTCATGCTGGCTTCTTGTGTCTGGACTAAGCAGCCAGAAAAAAAATAATAACACACACATCCCTATATTTCCACAAAGATTAAAACAACAACAACCACCCAGAAGTCTTTTTTCTGTCCTCTGGAAGCTAATGACCCCCCCCCCCATGAAATGTAAATCCCATTGTGTTTAAATAGGTCATTTAGCTAGATGTTGCAGATACTGGATCATCTTAAAGGATGGTCCTGGTTGTGGGCGGGCCCACAACACAGTTCCCCCCCTCCATGGCCTGGGGGGAGTGATGCCCTTTACTCCAGGGTGGCACCACGGTCACCCCAGGCCTCTTTTGGCCAATCGCGATTGAGTGGGGTGATTGTGGGGTGTACAAAAGTGGCAGTGTGACGTATGCTGAGCACCTGCTTCATGCTGCCAAACACCAGCCCTCCCTCCCTTTTGTTTTAGGTGCCCTCTGGCCTTGCTTTGGACTAAGGTTGGTCACCTGTCTTGGGCTGGGGGCCGGGTAGGAATTTTTTCCCATTTGGCAGATTGGCACTGGCCACTTGGTTTTCGCCTACCTCTTAGCAATCGTCACAACTTTGTAAGGTTTGGCATTGGCTTATTGATGTGTGGGGAGGGGAGGTTGACCATTGCCTGCTCCTCCATGTTCAAGGGTATTCTGTTAAAGGAATCCAGGGCCTGGATCCTGTCTGAAGTCCACTTGAAGGGCTAGGGCCATGCCAGGCCTCTGGGAACACCAAGAAGAGCTGCAGGTGGGTTTCCCCAATGTGGCTGCCTCATTGGTGCTTTGCCCTTCCTGACTCCCTGCAAGGTGGGCAGGAGTCAGTTAGATTTTATTGCCAATGCCTAAGCCAATACCACTCACATTTGCTGTAATCAATAAAGTTGTGGCCTCAATTTTGCCCATTAACCTTGAACCAAAATCTGTGTCTGTGTGAATTTATTTCTTCTGGGGCTAATGGGCTTGGGGGCTTTGACATGCAACAAATAAGTTCTTATGCAACTTACATGTTGTGTTGGGTAAGCAGGTCCTTGAACAAAAAATAAAAAATGGGGAGAGATGGTATCAGCAGGGCCAGTCCCAAAACCACCATGCGCTCAACAAAACTTATGCATAGATGATACAAAAAGCTTTCAATGTGCATAGTCTATGAAAGCATCATGCTCTAGTTTTAGATTAAAACATAGGAAGAGACTGCTCTCAGGATCAGGTTAATGGCTCATAGTCCAGCATAGTCCTATTATCAAAGGGGCACACGGCACACCAGATATTATTATTATTATTATTATTTATTTATTTATATTCCACTTTTTCCCCTGACAGGGACTGAAGACCTGAGCACCAGAGCCCTCTCCCCTCCTGTGGTTTCCACCAACTGGTATTCAGAAACATTGCTGCTTCTGACTACGAAAGCAGAGCCTGGTCATCATAGCTAGTAGCCACCGATAACCACTTTCTCTTTGCCATGCATAATTTTATACAATTCTATCTGTGACTACTCGTTTGCCTTTTCTCTGAACTAAAAAGCCTCAAATGCGGAATCCTTTCCTAATTGGGGAGCTGCTCCATCCTCTCAATAATCTTGGTTTTGCAGAAGAAAGAGTGTGCATTCGGAGCCTATGCCATTAAGGTGCATTATATGCAGATGGTCCATAAAGGATAAGAGATAAATTGGATCTGGTTTGCATCTGAAAGACTTTGGCTCACGTTGGCCAAAGGTCGTGAAAGATGGAAGCAGGAGTCCTGCAAGTCCCCCATTCCTGGAAAATACCATAAATCTCAGAATGACAGGTGGATGTGTCTGTCTCTAGTGGAAAATGTAAATATAAGATGAAACATAGGAAACACAGGAGGCTGTCTTATACAGAGTCAGACCAGCACAGTATTGTCTACACCAACTAGCAGCAACTGTGGAGAGTTTCAGGCAGGGTCCTGACCCTGGAGGTTGAAGCTGGGGTGTTCCATGTGCAAGGCAGATGCTTTACAATCAAGCTATAACCCTTTGCTAAATAGTGCACATGGATAGTCCATGCATATGAACTCTAAGACACCATGCAGAGTACATTGTTGCCATCTATTATATTATATAGACCATAGATGGAGAACCTCTGGCCCTCCAGCCATTTCTGGACTCCAGCTCCCTTTAATCTCAGTAAGCATGGGCTGATGGGAGTTGGACCAGGGCTGATGGGAGTTGGAGTCAAACCACCTCTGCAGGGCTGCAGATTCTCCATCCCTGATGTGGTCACTACCATATTTTAATTGATAAGAGCAAGAGGACAGGACAAGGTTTCCAACTGCATGTCAGGGAAGCTTCCCCTTAAAGGTTTGGGACATCCTGCTTAACATTCTGCTACTGCTGTGGCTTCTGGCTGGGAGGCAGATGGCCTCGTCTGACAGATCGGGAAGAAGGGAATCCTGCTGATTTAGAAAGCTGTAAATGTTTACTTTGTTTTAAAACAATTATGACCCATCCTAAATTAAGTTGTACACGCTCTCCCTCCTTTGTAACTGCCTTGCTGAAAGCCGGCTTTAATTGAATCTACAGCTTTCCACTCAGATGTAATTGCCCTTTCGGCACTAAGGTGCTTATAGAATTTCTGACAACCACTCCATAAGACAATCACGCTCTGCTCCCTGTGTTATGTCATTTTGAATTAGAAGGATGCTGCTCCTTTGTGGACAGAAAAAGAAGAAGAAAATCTTTTAGCAAAATCCTTTGCAGACAATTAAACATACATATTAATACAAAGAATTCAGAAATGTGAAGTGTGCTTCCTGAAAAGTAGCTTCCTTTGTACAGATGAGAATTAAATCTTGACAAGGGGATTCTTATATTTTGAAGGTCATCGCAAAGGAAAAACCTGACATCAATAGGCTGGGGGGGGGGGGCGGATCAAGAGCTGTAAAGGCCTGAAATGTTTCATTATGAGGCAACTATTGGTGATATTTCTTTTTGGGAAAGTTATAACCAGTATTTTCTCAATGAGAACCGGCCTCCATCTACAAAGGTCAAATGCAGAAGGTTGAGAGCATCCCTCCGAATCAAAGGGTCCTGCAAATCTAGGGCTGCTCCCTCACCACCACCTTCTTAGGGGATGTTTGTTTCAGATGAAAGGGTTAATGTCTATTTCTCTAAAAACAGCCACTGGGCTGTCTCTTTTTAATGCTTCTTCTTTGAAATAACTCAACAGGCACAACACTTCCCCATCCCAAGCAAAAATAACACATCATATTTGCATAGACAATTAGGAAATGGGCTTATGAGTGCCGCAACCCCAGAGTTGCCTGCATCTGGACTTAACTGTCAGGGGTCCTTTATCTTTACCTTTTAATATTGACTACACTATCCGGTAAATTGATTGAACCTGGTACATTCTACCTCCACAAATTCTAATTTCTACCTCCACTGTCAAAGGCTGTGTGGCCCTGAGCACCAGCTGTTGGGAATCATAGGTGTAGCAAGTACTGCTACCCTTGGGTTCTATTTGCTGGCACCTGCTTGGTCACTGTGAAAACTTGATGCTCGGTGGGCCATTGGCCCGATGAAGCAGGGATCCTCCTAAGTTCTTATGTTCATTTTGAATGCAGTGCATATGCTCTGCCACTGAGCTGTGACTCTTCCCAAGCAGCATAGTTAAACTACGGCTACCAAACTTAGGCACCAACTTGGCATCTGGTTGGCCACTATGAGAATAGGATGCTGGGCCTTTGACACTCTCCTTATTTTGTTGTGCTTCCCACCTTTAGAAAGGGGTGAGGATAACTAGCTTGTTAGAAGCAGTAAAATCCTGCTTGCAGGCCTCATACTTTACTGGAAACAAAGTATGTTCAGAACTGTCATTTCCTATCATGGAGCATGGGTGCTAATGCTGTTGTCCTGAATTAAACTGGAGGGCAGGGGCAACTTCAGTGCAATGCTCCCTGACAGGAAATGATGCTATTTGCAGACTGGGTGGGGTTTTGTTATTGGTCTTGGAGGGTTTTTTTGTGGGAGGAAGCATTCAAAAGTAGTATCCCCCAGATGCAGTCTGAAATCCACCCCTATTCTGCAGCAAGTGTTGACCCAAGGGAGGCACTTCCAAATTTCATACCCTTAGGAACATCAGAAGATGCTTTGTACCATGTCAGACCATTGGTCCATCTAGATTCTAGATCAATACGACTGATGATGGCTCAATGACTGGAAGCAATCTCCAGCATTTCAGACAAGCATCTCTTCCAGCCATACCTGATGATTGAACCTGTGGTCTTTTGTGTACAAATTAGGTCTTCTACCATTGAACTTTACCTCCCCTCTCTCTTTGCAAGGTTCTGCAGAACTTGGATTTCAAAAGTGGTCCCTTTTCTCATTCTTTTAAAGATCCTTTCTTTATTCAGACATCTATTTCATATCTGCAGAATCCTGCTTTAATTCAATATTGCACAGGCAAAGACAACATTTGTGGATAGATGCATGCTTGCATACTATCTGCAACCATCTAAATCCTCTCTGTATTGTTATGGAGGGGGGAAGGATGAGAGCACATTTAGAAATAATTTCTAATTAAAATACTTTCTTGTCAAGAAGAAGAAAATTAAATTTTAGCTCTAGGAGGAAAAGAAAACGAGCCACGTCATGTTTCATTTTCTTCAGTCCACAAGCTGTCACTACAGCTTTCTTCTGAGGAGAAGTTATTTGGAGATGACATAATTAAAATCCTGGAATGGCAGTTTTAAATATACATGACAGTTGTTTATTATACTGATATACAACCAGGCCCAAAGGAAAAGGAAAAAGAACCCACCTTCTTTCTGGAGTAAACTATGGTACATTCCGGAACACCACTTAAGCAGTCTACACTAGCATGATGTATCTCATCATTTCTAAATGGCTAGTAAAACAGCATCTGGTGGAAATATCTTCTGCTATTAATGTCACTGCCTTAGACCAACTGGAGATCTCTGGCTGAATGAATAACAAATCAGCAAAATGTGCCACAAAGGAAAACCCGGATTCTAAAAAAGAAGATTCCATTGAAGTTCATCCACCATCTTGGTCCTGGAGATGGGAATAAACATCTCCTGAGGCTGACTTTCCCCAGGTAAGGTTCTTGTTTCATACCACAATTCCAATTTCCCGTATTCTGTTGCTTGTTGTGTTTATAAGTGGAAGCACATCCAGCAGGCCATCCCTTTGGAAATCATTTGTATGTATTTTTTCCATGACCTCTGAGTCACTGCTTCAGGAGAAGGAGTACCCAAAGGTCCTGGAGTCTCATGGTGTAGGCTGTGGAGACCCTAAAAATAGATCCTGACACCAATCTAGGACGTAGTTGCCTAGATCCACTTGAGTCACAGCCCCCTTGCATTGGCACCCTGCGGTCCTGAGGAATATCCATCCATTGATGCTGGTATTTGCATTGTCAAAATGGCATCAATAATCCTCTGAAGTTGTGTCTAGTTTGGCCTAGTATATGTACACTTTCCCTTCAGCATTGTTAAAGTTTTAAACACTTTGCCTGCATGTAAGCCCAATGCTTCAAAGTGCTGAAGCAATTGCAAACACTTCTTTTTTTGCTAGTTCCTTCAAAATTCCACAGCTACATTTTAATCAAGATTCCAAAGCTATTTATTTGTTCTTGCTCATAATGGTGAAAAGCACTCAAGTCGGCAAAATCTCGCACGTATTCATGTTTTATAAATGATTCTCCAGCTGATTCAATGTGTTTTGAAGGGGGAGAAAAGTTCTCTGATCCAAGAGAAAAATCAAAAGGAAGCCTTGATTGACATCCTGGAGATTTCCCCAGCACCAGCACCATTCTTTAGGGTATAATTCAACAATTTATATAGATCTAGCTCTTTTCAAGGAGATGGCATTTATGTCACAAATGTCTGTCAATATTTCTCTCTGTTTTAATTGCACCAACTTATAACTTTAAAGAACATAATTAGGCACAATGCATTGCTGCCTTATTAGTCATACATAGATTCCTCAAACCAACTTTTATTGAAGCATCAAAGACATGAAACATACATCCCTCGATTCCTGTAAGAATGTGGGATGGATTTAAAGTTTGTCCCAATGACCAGATACATCTGCAATAGACTTGAAGACCACAGCCAGAGGAAGTATGCTTTCGAATACCAGTTGCTGGGAACCCCAAGTGAAGAGAGAAAATTGTTGCACTCAAGTTCTCCTCGCAGGGTTCTCAAAAGCATCTGGTTGGCCACTGTGAAAACGGGGCTGGGCTAGATGGGCCATTGCCTGATGCAGCAGAGCAGACAGTACTGAGCTAGCCAATGATGTAAGAGGCCTTTGTGCCAAGTAGGAATGCTCAAGGACTTTGTTCAGTCTGCATCTTTAAGTTAATTTCCTTGAAGAGTAATGTGGAACCTCCAGCTTGTGCAAGTCTGTGCAAGTGCTGAAGATCAGTTGTTTGCAAAATCAAGGTGCCTGACATCATTGTGATATCAGGTGACTGACAAGTGGCCAACCCCACCAACCTGTCAAACTTGGCCCATGGTGGGAGAGATCAATGATCCAGCTCAACTATGCTGGGTAACACACGGATTGGGACACATGCATCTGGGTATAAAATGCATACAAACATGTATTTGGCAAAACAAAATAATTGCAAAAAAGTATTATTTATTATTATTTTATTTAAAAAGAATATTGATGTGGACATAGAATTATGAATCAACAGTTGGAAAACTGACAAACTGTTTTTTAGAGTGATCTGCAAGTCTCAACAATAAAGCCACACATGCCAACAAAGAGGGAGATGAGCTTCATTGGTTTGCTTCAGAGCTCATTGCTGCATCTAGTTTTAGAAATTAGCAGAGCTGCCACACTGGAGAGGGTTTGGATGAGACCAAGGCATCCCTATACCCAACTGTGCATGGTTACACTGGGATCTGCCAGTGTGGTGGTGAAGCTTTCTACCAATATGGAGATCCCAGTTGTCCTGACCTAAATTATGGGTGGGTGGTAGCCAGTTTATACCACTGAAATGGGGAGTTTAAGGGGCTGGGGAAGAATCTGGGTCAGCCAAGGATCAGATGAATGATAAACCATCCAGGTATTCAACTGAAGCCCTTCTGCCATGCCAGCTTGGAGCTAGCACGGCAAAAATACTGTTCTGGTATCTTCCACCCTGGTAGGCATGAGCAATGGGGCTCTGTTTGTGACAGTGGGTTTGGATTGCTCTTAAGCACCATTAAAAAAATTCAAGACATGAAACATTAGAAGTTAACCAAGGGTTCAATTTGAAGTTTTGTGGAAGTCAATAGAAATGACTCTGTAAAGGTATGGTTTGGGGCAGGTTTGGAGTATTTTTATATCTGTTTGTTTCCATGCCCCTTGAAGGAGTTCGGGGTCAGTGGATGTTCACCAGCAGCCTGACTAAACAAAAGAATCAACTGTTTGGAAGTTGTTTTACTTCCAGTCTGTATTCAGGTCAAACAAAAATCTTGAGAGCAGATAAATCCATAATTTCATCCTGCATTTCACCTCAGATGACTTTGTGATAGCATATTGAGTCAGCAGTAGCCAGAATGGTTCGTGTCTCTTCTGAGCACAGGGAACCTTTTGAAAAAAAGAAAAACAAGAGCCTAACCTCTCTCCCCTGAAAGATGAGAAAAAAATTAAGCAATGAGGAGGGGGGCACCTCAAAGGAATAAAACTAGATTTTATGCAACATCAAGTGTGCAAAGCTCTCATGAAGCTATACACTTTGCAAAACTGAGTAGTGTAGCATTTATATCGCACTTCAGTGTTCAAACTACTTCACAAACATTATCTCAGTGATCCTTTCAACTGTACTGTAGAATATCTATAGAGCAGATAGGGTAATGAACCAAGAACATAGGCAGCTAACTTGTGACCCTCTAGACATGGCTGCACTCCAACTCCCACCAGCCCAAGCCAACATTGCCCATAGACAGGGTGATGTGAAGTGCAGTTCAACAACATCTGGAAAGATAGATGTTCCTCACCACTAGTCTAGAATCACCAAGTGAGTATGTGACTGAGATGAGAACTGATATGGAATGCTCTCCCCAGGGAGACACACCTGACACCATCCTTGTCAGTCTTTTGTTTAGTCTTTGGTTAATTAAACTTGTCTCCTGTGAGGTGTTCATCTTTTAGTGGGTTGGGGTAGGACTTATCCTTATTAAGAAATTGCCCTGCAACTAGGAATGTAAGAACACAAGGAAAGCACTGCTGAATTGGAACAAAGGCCGTTTAGTCCAGCATCCTGTTATAACAGTGGGTAACCAGTTACCTATGGGAAGCAGGACCTGAGTGCAAAGAAGCACTCTCACCATTTGTGATTCCCAGCAACTGGCATTCAGGAACATGCTGTCTCCTTCAGTGGATATGGTTAGTAACCATCAATAGCTTTATCCTCCATGGATTTGTCCAATTCTCTTTTATGGTCATCAAAGTTGGTGGCCATCTCATTGTTTAACCATGCACTATATGCAGAATCACTTGTCTGTCCTGAAACTGGTATGCAGAAACATGCTGATTCTGATCCTGGAGGGAGCATATAGTCATCTTGATCATTAGCGATTGGCAGTCTTGAATGTGGGCACATGAGAGGACTCTACAAATAGCAATTGCTATGTTCCTAATAGAAGTAAATGACAAAAGATGTTGTGTGAATAATGTGTGTTTCCTCCTTCAGTGCTCTTAAGCATCATGCAAAGTGGTCACTCACCGATCTGCCCCATGGGAAGGTGGATGTGTTCTCAATGCATGCAGTTCACTGGTGTGGACATCAATTTAAAGCAAACCAACTTAAGTCACCAGTTCCAGACTTAGCACAATGGAGATATCAAGCCCATTATACACTTCTCTGAATTTTGTGATGTTGCTCTGGTTAAGAAAAATGCTCACAAAATGTGTATTTTATGGAAAAATAAATAGAAAAATGCATATGTTGGGGGAGGAATGTGTGCAAAATGCATACAAAATACCTACTTTAGGGGAAAGCATGTAGAATTTAAATGCAAATGTTTAGTAGTTTGCTTTTTGGTGGGGAAAAATACGATGAGACATACCCATGATTGAACACATGTGCAACCAGCAAGCTGCTATATCCATCCTCCTAAGTGAATCCACAACTCACTTATGGGTCCCATACTGCTGCTGCTTTAAAATGAATGAGGTGGCAATCAGAAGAGCATTTTTCAGAATTGTTGGTGTTTTCATCTAATAATGATTTGTCCTAAGCTATTGACTTGAACAACACAGAAGTTTAATGAGATTCCTTCAGAACTCCATGTCTATGCAGTTTTGTAGAGGTGACTTGGTGAGTCACTTTATCCTTGTTTAGGTGGTCTGAGACTCTTCATATCATAAGGTGAACCAATATGTGAGGCACCATCCAGGATGTTGGCTCATCCTTGGATGCCTTCCTTATAAAGAGTGGTATGAAACAGGGTTGGAGCTGTGTTCTTGCTCCAACACTCTTTGACATATTCTTTGTTTCCTCCTATGTGTTGAGCTTGACTGAAGACATTGTGTGCATCCATTCAAGGAGTGACAGGGATCTGTTCAACCTGGAACATCTCCATGCCAAGCCAAAAGTATGTTGGGTCCTTATCCAAGAGATGTTGTTTGCAGATGACCTAGCCTTCACAGCACACTCCAAGGAAGCTCTACAGAGACTCATCAGCCATTTTGCCCAAAGCTACATGGAGTTCGGCCTTAACACCAGCCTGAAGAAGACCAACATCCTGGGTCAGAATGCTGTCAGCGCACCACACATCAGCATGCGTGACCACATGCTTGAGGTGGTAGATGATTTCGTCCACCTGAGTTCCACCATAACCAGCAACATTTCCATTGATACTGAGCTGGACAAGTGTATTGGCAAGGCAGCTATGGCAATGGCTTGCCTCTTTAAAAGGGTATGGGAGAATGTGATGCTAACAGCCAATACCAAGATGAAGATCTACTAGGCTTGTGCGCTGAGTGTGGTGCTTTATGGTAGTGAGTGGTGGACAACTTACACCCGCCTTTCGCATGTGCTGTGTCAGGAAGATTTTGGGTATCACATGACAGACAAAGACTCAAACAAAGATGTGTTCTCTTAAGCTCCTATTCCCAGCATGTTTACATTCCTGTCTCAGCAATGTCTACACTGGTTTGGTGTACAGGGAGCTGGCTTCATGCAACAGATGTCATGGACTGGATAGATGCAGAGGAGTAGTGGGATGCACCAGCCAAAGTGCAACCTATTTACGATTCTGGAAGGCACTTAGGCGATCGTAAAAGTGTTGCACCAAAGTGCCTCTGGGGGGGCGTGCCTGCTATCGTAGGAAGCAGTGGCAGTGGCGGAGGACAAAGCAGGAGGCAAAAAGGTGTGAGCAGGTGGGTGGGCAAATGGTGGCAGTGGCAGGATGATGGGGGGGGAGACGTGGAGGTACACCTGCTAATTAATAAGTATTACATTTATAATATACTTTGGACACATATGAAAAAAGGTTATCACACATAGAAAACTCACAAGTTCAGTATTCTTGTTGAATTCATTATTCAGATATGGGAAGATAAACACAGAGAGAGCAAGAGAGAGAGAGAGAGAGAGAGAGAGAGAGAGAGAGAGAGAGAGAGAGAGCGACTACTAGGTTAAAGTATATTTTATAAGGGAAGTGTAATTTCCTAGGAGAACTAACTGGTTTTGTGCTTGATACAGATAACATTTATTTGATGGGAAATACATATATGGTATATTCAGATAATGGTTTTATCGTCATCGTGATCATTTATTGCCTGATAGCCTAGTCATCTCAGCATGAGATAATGGTTTGATCTCCTAAGAGCAACATATTTTAATGGGGTTATCACTGCGTGAACAGATACCTAACAGGAATATTAGAATTTGGCAGCAGCGGTGGGGGTGGGGGTGTCCTGATTCCACAACCATTGTTGTGTGGTTTAGATGTTCTATCTAATATATGAGAATTTTGGGGGGAGTGGGGGAGATGGCTGTCCTCATCCCTCACTATGGGTCATGTTTCCCCAGTGTTAGGAACTCATATCTACGCCCTGCCATTGAAGAAAAAGATGTGTTCTGTAGTACACAGTTGCATGTTTGGGGGAGAGTGGGGGGAGGAAGTGTTCAAGGATGACAGACAATTCTGTTAAAAATGGAAATGGGAGCAGAAATTGCTGGTGTTCCTTTATTTGCCCTTTATCCCTTTGTCCAAATAATGCAATCAGTATTCCCCATTGTTTTATACAGTCCAAAAACATTACATAATTGATTACGTCTCCCTGCCCCTAAACACACATGTGTGTTGTGTTTCCTTTGCATTGAAATGAATAGGGTGGAATGATGTAATGACATAATTTACATAATTACTTATGGAAATTACGTAAATTATTCAAGACAAACAATGTAGCTTTTTTTTTTTTGCAGAAGATGGAACAGAGTGGAACAGAAACAGTGTTTCTTGTGACAAATACAGGGAGGGATGAAAAATGATGCCTTCTTTCATCCCTAGCAGAGCACATACTTTGCATTCAAAAGGTCCCAGGTTCAATCTCTGGCATTACAAGGCAGGGCTAGGAGAGACTCCTTCCCTAAACCCCAGAGAGCTGCTGCCAGTCAATATTGACAACACTGGGCTAGGCTCAGTATAAGCTCTCCTACTGTGAGTGCGGATTAAGAAGAAAGGTGAGACACAAGATTTAGCCCTACTGTTTACAAGAAAAAATCAGTTCCTGGAGGAAATCACAGTACAAATTACACCTTTCACTTTCCTGGAAAGAAACAACATGTGGGTGGGTGTCATGAAACTGCTCTGTTAGCCAAGTTAACAATTCTTTATTCTTTGAGGACCTGTACATATTGCACTGTCTGAAAAAAGAGGCATTGCTGCGGCAGAAAGGGGTGGAGAAAGAAACACAGAAAGTTCCACAAGTCAGTTCCTTGAACAATTAAGCTGCAATGACTATGATCTTACTCCACTGTCAAAGGCAGAATATCAATTTCTGGGAACAACAGTAATGGAGAGTGCAAGTCTGAACTTCAGTGTCTAAAATCCCTGGGAGAGGACAAGGATCCTGAGATCACGTTAAGGGTAGCCAAATTCTGTGTGATTGCCATAAAACTTAGGGAACAAATCTGTGCTATCATAATGATTAAGGCCTTAAATGATAATTTTAGGTTGAATTTTAGTGACTAAGTTTTAATTTATATATTTTTTATCTGTGTGTTATATCTGTATTGTTCCTGTTATACTAATTGCAAATTCAAGTGTATCCCTATCGTGTTTTATGACTTCCTTGATATTGTATGTGAGCTGGAACTGGTCTGTGACCAAAATAATAAATTCAATTCAATTCAACAGAGAGTGATGTGGTGATCCAGTTCTGCCAGTTTCCCACAAGCATGTGGTTGGCCATTGTGAGAACATGATGCTGGACTAGATGGGCTGTTGGCCTGATCTAGCAGACTCATATTTGTATGATGTTAAGGCACAGAACAGACCCCTTTGTAGAGCCTTCAGTTTTTTATTCTTTCCTGTGGTATTAAATGCACATGAGCAGCCTTCCTCATTTTTGGTATAGAACCTCCCATTTCTGTTAATCTGGATTTACCTAGGTTCCATCTACAGATGCAACAGAACGTGATAGTAAAGTCCTGGAATGGTAGAACGGATTGTGCCATGTCAAACTGTCACCCTTTGAAAATTACACTTCTCCAAATTTTGCAATCCAGCCACATAAAGCTTACAAAAATAGTTACATAAGGATAAAGCATGCATGTCTTAGTGAAAGCAACTAACAAAAATATATTACGTTAGTAAAAGCTGCATATAAAAATGTGAATATTAGACAAAATTGCATACAAAAATAGGTATATTTGGAGAAGGTCTCACTCAAATGCTGGGGAATTTTCATGAGGGCTTCTACAAATAAATCTCAAACTGAGTTGGAAATTTCAAGAACGGAACTTTAGGAAAAATGAGAAACGGTGAGAAACCAAAATTCACAGATTTGGCAATGCCTAGTCAAGTGTGTCAGTGTGGTGCAGTGGTTAGAGTGTTGGACTTGGACCCGGACGTCCCAGGTTCAAATCCCCATTCAGTCCCCATGAAGCTCACTGGGTGACCTTGGGCCAGTTACTGTCCCTCAGCCTAGCCTTCACTGTGTACAAAAAAGATAAGTTCTAGTTAAAACACAGATTTAATAAAATTATCCTCCATCCCTAGGAGGAGACCTGTGGAAAAAGGTTGATATCAATCCCAGAGAAATTATGCTTGGGCTCTGACAGGGATACAAGCAAGAGACAAACAGTAAAGTCATCTGCCATTCAAAGTGTGAATAAACCCTACATGCTGGCCTGTTCTACAAGATGCTTTATTCCACATCCAAAACCATGGGGTGTCCTTGAGATTTAACACTCATTTATGATGCTCCTGACGTGTTATATTGTTCATCTATCAAAGATTGTAATGGAAAAGAAAATGCACTCGTTATTAATGTCAGTCTTCTTTAAAAAAAAAATACAATCTGACTATTAAACTACCTGTTGAAGTATGTGAAAGTGAAAAGGGAATGATAATAACATAATGAAAGGTTTGGAAGAGTTTTGCCAGCTAATATTTATGTAAATTAGGAGTGTTGGCATGAAGATACTTGCAAAGGGATTTTGTTTTGTTTGTGTGTCCCATACTGGATTATGTAGAGATTTTCTGAAGCTCTTACTTCTAGATTTGGGAATACAAACTTGGGGGTCTTGTAATGCCTGCCTTAATCCCAAAGTGAGTATTACAACCTCCCAATTATTATCCAGCTCTTGGATATTAATCTGAACTGGAGAGGAATTCCTTCTGCTCTCCTATCTAGTCAGCCCCTTCCTTCTCTCCCTCCCTCCCCCCTTCCTTCCTTCCTTCCTTCCTTCCTTCCTTCCTTCCTTCCCTCCTTCCTTCCTTCCTTCCCCATTTCAATGGTACACAACTGCCACCACCAATAAAAGGCATAGCAGACTGAATGTCTTTAGGCTTTGAGCTACCATCAAGCTGAAAAACTGGGGTTTCCAATCCCTTTTTATAGATCCTGGCCTATGGTCATGTTCTCATGGCACACTGACTAAGCTTAGCACAAATGTGTGAAAATTCTGGTTCCTGAGGAGGAGAACATAGTTATTTTGTTCCTCCCTAGACTTTTTAGGTCAGCACGGAGCAGCAACTAAACCAATATTTGGTTTAGCTTGTCGTACAAACCCAACATAGTTCTTAAGCTCTCTCCTTCTTAACCATAATGGGTAGCAAATGTTTGTCCTACATATCTGTGCACACACACCTCTATCCTCCAGCCACTCAGGGAAGAGGAATTTATCAGAGTTCTAGAACACATGTTGTCAAGGCAAGAACACTAAAGGGTGTGTGAAGCAAGACCGGTGAGGAGGTGAAAGAAAAGTGTAGTTGGGGAAAGAAGGTGATGTAATGGGTGGCCTAGGGTAAGTAGGTGTGGCCCAGGGGGAGAAGGTGAGGTATGTGGAGATGTGTGACCTTGAGAAAGTCTTGAAAGCATTTAGTTCCTGGGTTTCAACTCCCACTCTTGAACTGTGCCAGATGCAAAGTTCAGAGCTAGTGGTGGTTCACTCAGTTTGTTTGTGCCACATCCCATCTCTCTCTGTATGCATTTATCTCGATTTCTTTCTGCCCTCCTTTCTCCTCCTTTCTCTTTTTCTCTCCTCTCCTCCCTGCTGCCCCTTACACAGCAAACGGACTTAGAATAATAATTTTTTAAAAAAATCATGCAAACTGGAGATTTTTCCTAAGCAGCACGAGGGGGAAGGGGTTAAGGAGGGGATGCCACAGGTCAGATCCTAAGGCACTTCTAAGCCAAACCACAGTTTAGTGCAGTGGTAGTCCATATGGTGCTCTCTGGATGATGTGGGGACTTAAAATCCAATTTCTCCTAACCACTGGCAATGTTGGCTGGGGAGCTGGAGTCCAAACAGCATACAGCATACTCTGCTGGCTATCCCTGGTTTAATAGGATGAAAACAAGACCCCAGTGAACCTCAGACGTGCACATTCCCTCTATCCTTTATCCAAAGGAAGAGTTCAGATGTTGTCACTTCCATTTCCCACAATGTGGCTTCTCATTTATACCAAACCCTAAACTGTGGTTAATATTAACAGTGGCTTGCTTAAGCATAGCAGCTCCATAAACTTTGGTGGGAAGCCATTTTGACTCATGCAAACCATAGCTAATGCTAACCACAGTTGCTGGTGATTAAACAAAAATGGAAGAGGATGCTTCTGAATTCTTCAAGGCTGTGCCAGAGGAGGAGAAGGGATGGCCGTGAGGAAAGCTCATAAGCCTAAGGTTCACTAGATCTCATATTCATCATGCTAAAGCATGGTTTAGAATGACATCCAAACTCTCCTGCTACATGCAACCATATTCAAAGAGAGGACAAAATTATTTTTTGCCTAAGGCAATGAACTAGTCTGAGCCAGCCCTGTTCCTTTCTTCTAACAAATTAATACCAACAGACAGCCTTGAAGTGAAAGTGTATTTTATTTCCTCTACTTTATTTGGAAGGAACTATTTCTTCCCATGAAGGAAGGATTGTGAAGCATGTAACTTGCCTTTCCCCCGAGATTACACCCTTTATGTTTTAGCATCTGAAAGACAAAGCAGATAGCTTCTAAAAAGCAGCCCTAAACAGGGTTAGTGCTCTAATTTACAGAGGACAAAACTTTAAGAGAGAAAAGAGTTTGTTGGTAAAAGCAAATGTAAACACAGGTAGCTGGGAAGGTAATGCAGAGATCACACCAAAATGCATTCGCTCAAAAGATTAATATCTTTTCATTAAAAAGAGAAGAGAGCAACGGTGGGCTCAAAATTTGCATTTAGATCGAGTAGGTGGCAAGTGTATTGACTGCTTACAAATTCATGTTACCAAAAACAGGGAAAGGAAGGATGCAGAAAAAGATGTCCCTGTCCTCTCACAGATGTAGTGATAGTATGCTGAGGAATTTGTGTGAATTTTATGATGTTCAGTGTCGTTGCCACTTACAGCGCTGGTGTACAACTTCTGCAGGTAATTTGATGTGCTGTCAAATTCAGAGCTAGAAAATAGTCACCAGAAAGGGGTACCTACTTTCTGAATCATGCAGATTTTCCACTGAGGAAAATCTGGAGGGTTCACACAGTGATCCCACCAGCACTGTGACGGGCACTTCAAGGCTATTGCTAATTTTGGCTGTAAGTACAATCACAGACTGGCAAATTCAGGTTGCACAATTATAGTTGATTGGGAGGTCTTCAACAACAAGCCTACTTCCTCAAAAGACTGGACTTCTTGTAATCAGGAAAGTGATGGATAAATGCCCTGCAAAGTGTGGGGTGACACTGCAGGCACCACGAAGGTCAAAGTGGCTGATGGCAACACCCTTAACCTGGATACCCATCATGCATTTGCATTTTGCTGAAGTAGCTTCCCCCATGCTCCCACTTCACAATACCATCTGGTCAGGATGCCTGGCAGTGGTCCTCAAAAGCAGATGCTGGAAAGCCCTCCAGCAAACAACTAGAAGAGATATCATTGACATAAAAATCTGTTCTCCCAGTTAGTGCTCGTCTAGAGGGGCAGGTAAGATAATGGAATATCTGAGCTCGAGGGTATTTTGCGTCCACTTGAACGCCACTCTTCCCAAACCTGGTGCCCTCCAGATCTTGCTGGGCTCCGATTCCCATCATCCCCTGGCAGCATGGCCAATGGTGAAATAGTCCAACAAACAACTTGAATGTTAGGGAAAGCCATTCTAAATGCAAGACTTGCATAATTTCCTATTTACTTCAATTGACCACTTAGAGATCTTCAAAATATTAATTGGTTTATAAATGCTTTTAACCAAATGTCATTTTTATCTTAGCAAATGAAACAAAGCAAACCCACTCACCCACCCAGGGTGGCGGGGACATTTCAACCTTTCACTGTGGATTTACTATTTCTAACCTGCAGGCCTATACATCACATACTTTTGCAAGAAATGCCTTTGTGCTTAAAATTTGTGAATCACAAAAAGAGGGGGGAGTTTTGCCAATGGAAGTTTGCAGGTATGATTTGCCCCCATCTCTCCTCAATCTTTATTTCTGACACTTTCAAAGATGTTGAGATTTCCCAAGGCATAGGAGAAATGCACATAAAGCTTCACAAAATATATCCTTATGTGCCTTGTTAAAATGAAAATGGATGTTGTTCTGCAATTACTGGAGTGTGCCACAAACTCTGAAGAGCATGCACTTTTCAAAATAATATTCCAGCAGAAAATCCATAAATAAAACAGAACTTTGATAGGCTGGAGAGAACGCAATGCAGGTCAGGAGCAAACACCTGCAACGAGGTGTGAATTGCAGAAGCAGTAGAAACCACCAACTGCAGAAATCCTACAGTGAAGAACTGGTCTTCCGAAAGTAGTATACAGTCCAGAAGCGGCAACACTGCTCCCACCCTCAAGCAGGGAATGAATTTGCCACACCCTCCCTCTCATAGGAAAGAAAACTTTCAAAGTCTTTCCCGTGGGAGAAGCTGGGGGAGGCATGAGGAGGTTGAATGGCCAATCAGGAAGTGGTGGGCAGTCAGGCTTTATAAGCCTGCTCCACCCCAAACTCAACTCTTCATCATTGGAGTACCCCACATCCCGCCCTCCCTCCCTTTGAAGTGTGGGCTTCACTTCACCTGTTGTGGGGCTGAATAGGACTTTTGGGGGGAGCATTTGATTGGCTTGAATCCCAGGGACAGTGGGACCACAGTTGGAAGGAAAAAGGGTAAGCAGAGCTCAGAGGCTCCACAGCATGTTCTGGCTGCCCCTCATGTGACCCCCCCCCACACTGCCTCTTGTCACACTGTAGTTTCCAGTGCAATCTGTTGATGGCTTGACAAACAGCATGGCAATGTGTAAGTGTGCATATCTATACAGATACAGATATAGATTTATAGAATTGTAGAGTTGGAGGGGGTCCTGAGGATCACCTAGTTGAACCCCCTGCAATGCAGGAATAGGCAGCTGTCCCATACGGGGATCAAACTGGCAACCTTGAGCATTATCAGCACCATGCTCTAGTCAACTGAGCTATCCAGGCTGATATAGATATACAGTGGTACCTCAGTTTACATACGCTTCAGGTTACAGACTCCACTAACTCAGAAGTAGTACCTCGGGTTAAGAACTTTGATTCAGGATGAGAACAGAAATCGTGCTCCAGCGGCGCGGCAGCAGCAGGTGGCCCCATTAGCTAAAGTGGTGCTTCAGGTTAAGAACAGTTTCAGGTTAAGAACAGACCTCCGGAACGAATTACGTACTTAACCTGAGGTACCACTGTATACAGTATGTATACAATGTTTCACAAAAATACAGCAAGTATGGTGACTTTGTTCCAGGAAAGACCCTTGGTGCACACAATACTCTTTAGTTTTCAACACCTGGAGAGTTTGAATGAGTTAAATAATAAAACTTAATTTTGTTTCCTTCTTGTTTTCAGGGTGAGGGGGGGAAGGGGAGAAATAATTCAAATAGCAGCCCATCCAAAAGGCCATCTTCTATCTGTTTGTCTACCCATTTTAAAACATTTATGTTCATCACACACACACACACACACACAGAGAGAGAGAGAGAGAGAGAGAGAGAGAGAGAGAGAGAGAGAGAGACTTAAACTGTATGTGAAACACTGTTATACTTTAAGGGTTTTTGTTTGGTTTTTTGTTAAGGGGTGGAGTTTCCTTCTCCCTCTTTTGTGTCTTCCTGGCTATTTTAAAACTATCACACACAGAGAGAGAGATTTAACACAATTTAAATACTGCAATATCAAGGTGGTGTACAACAAAAAGTGCAAAACAATAATTAAAAGAACTGGCCAGTCAGAAAAGCTTCAATCAGCTGCATAGGCATGTTGGCATTCAAATATGACTTGATGAAAAAAGCTTGATAGAAGGTGCTTCTCAAATTGCTGCTGAGAAATAAATCTCAGCGCTGTCTTACAAGAGCTCCTCTTAATAAGTGGAAAACTACTTCTTCTTCTTTTAATAGTAACTTGGTTACAGCTTGTTCAAAACGGAAATCAAAAAGCCCCAGATACGATGCAATCTCCATTTCAATATTCTACCTCCAGCACTTATCTCCAGGTTCCTGTTCTATACAACATGCAAACATGAAAGAACTTGAACTATATTTATATATATAAAGTAGAATTTTGCATCCTTGACAATTTGGCTTAAATTAAGTGGAACACTACCCGTAAGCATCTTCATCTAAGCAATGGCCAAAAATTAATAAAAAGAACATGAAAACATGAATAGCTTTGATCACTGAATGAATGCAGTTACTTTAAAAACAGTTTATAGCTGTGCTTATGCTTGGAGAACAAGAGCACACGCACTCCCTCAGTTTACACTATTTTTTATCTTTCAGCTCAGCCAGTTTCTTTGATGGAAGCCACAAATAAGAATAATAAAAGCACCACATTTGAGCCATCGCAACCACAGATAAAAGTCACTAAGGTAAGTTTCATCAGGTTTGACTTGTATTATAGTGTCTCTGGCATTTATGCTTGATGCAATAATTAACAAATAAATAAATCAGCACACAAATCTCTCTATTTGGAATGGGAAGTGACATAGGTCTAAAATCAAAGCCCAAATACCTATTGCCCAGTGCATGACAACTGGGCAAATTAATTTAAAGAAGAGGTGGGGAACGTCTGGCCTTTGGGCCTAATCTGGCCCACTAGACCTCCACATTTGGCCCGTGAGGTCATTTAGGCCAGGCCACACACAGTTGACACCAGAAGATGGAAGACAGTAACCCCACCAGCCTGGGGACCTGGATCCCAGGGACAGGGGACCCATGGTTGGCAGGTAGATGAGTGAGAAGAGCTCAGGGACAGCAGTTCTCAGTGCCATCTGTTGGCAGCCAGGCAAACTATAGCATGACAATGTGTGTGTGTGTGTGTGTGTGTGTGTGTGTGTGTGTGTGTGTGTGTTACAAACATGCAACAAGTACACTGACTTCATTCCAGGAAACATATCTTGGGTGCACATAGCACCCTTGAGTCTCCACACCGTGCACCCCCCCGAAAGGATTGGAATGAGCTTAATAAAAACCTTCCTTTTCTTCCCTTCTTTTTTTGGGGTGCGGGGTGGGGTGGTACAGTGGTACCTCGGGTTACATACGCTTCAGGTTACATACACTTCAGGTTACAGACTCCGCTAACCCAGAAATAGTGCTTCAGGTTAAGAACTTTGCTTCAGGATGAGAACAAAAATTGTGCTCCCGCGGCACGGCAGCAGCAGGAGGCCCCATTAGCTAAAGTTCAGGTTAAGAACAGTTTCAAGTTAAGAACGGACCTCCGGAATGAATTAAGTACTTAACCTGAGGTACCACTGTAATTCAAAACAGCAACAGCCCATCCAAAAAGACACGTTTTATCTAACTATTTGTCTACTCATGTTAAAACTCTTAAGATAAACACACAGTATGTGAAACAGTGTATGTGATACTTTAAGGGTGTTGTTGCTGTTGTTGTTGTTGTTGTTAAGGGGTTTCTCTCTCCCCCCATTGTTTTCCTGGCTATTTCAAAACTATTTACCTACCTATCTATCTAATTATCTATCTATCTATCTATCATCTATCTATCTATCTATCTATCTATCTATCTATCTATCTGAAGTAGTCCCACTGAGTTAAAAGGAGCTGCTTCTCAGGGAAGAGGAATTGTAGCCCAAGTTACAAGCAAGATATTTTATGTCCTCAAAGTAATAAAGTGAGTTAATAATTGACAAACAAATTAATATCGCATGCATTATCAGTCTTTGTCTAAATTTTAATTCCCTTCTGGAAAAATAGACTGAATCCCACATTCTCCCCACATAGCTTCTATGCTTCTGAATATTTCACATATTGAATCCCAGTTCCTAAGCTGGATCATGTCAATTTCTAAATTTATTTTGTTTTTTGCTCCATAACTTTAAGTAGTATCTCGATTAGAAGTTTATGATAGGTAACAACCTCACCTCCCAATCATTCTGTATTTCTTATTTTCTTTAAGATATTATTTTTATTATTTATGTGTTTGTTTGTTTCTTTTTACCCACCCTTCACCCTAAGGTCACACTGATAAAGAAATGGGGGGGGGTATGAGCTATTAAAAGGAAATCACAAGTGGCTCAGTTCTTTCACTGCCACAATCTTTCCAGTAGTAATACCCGTTCAGTCTTCAAGACATTCTTTCTATGTAAATATAGCAGCATTATTTCATGTATCACTAGTGATCTTTACAACACAGCTGAGAAGCTAGTATTGTTCATTCCCTCCTATTGATTTTTCAGTTTTCAAAAAATTGGTTTTATCCTAAGATTGTTTATATTTTAGGGAGGGGGAGAATGTCCAACCTGACTTGAAAAATCATAGGCAGTCTGTCGAATGTGGCAGCCAGTTATTATGACTCTACAAATCTTAAATTTGTATTCAAACTTATAGGAAATGAATAACATCAGATACCCGGGAAGGGGGAGTGCGCTGCCAGCTACTTACAATTTTATGTATGTAAGTCATTTTCATAACAGAACATAGTAGTTCCAGCTGAACAGGCATGGCCCCTCTTCTTAAATCCTTTCACAAGTTTTGAGTTATACAGATGCCACCCTTGGAAATCTTCCAAGTCGTTTGCCTTGCCCTTATTTTGATGGCACACTACATAGCAAATGAGTCATCACAGTTAGGCTGCAATTCCCTATGCACAGTTACCACCAGGGCTGCATGGAAATGGGTAGCACCAGTTTTGATCTGTACATTTGTCAACAAAATACAGATCACGTTGTTTTATTTAGCAGCTCACAAACATGTAATTACTCAAGCATTCACATCGCAGAATTAGTGTCCCTAAACTAAGCTACAAAATGGATCACCGATAAACTGTTTTCAGTCGTGATGTTAGCAGGTTTCGCATTTCCTGGCACAGAGATACAATTCTTGGTGGCTTTAATGTTCCTGAACATTCTTCTACAGGTCAGATTTTAGTCTGAAGGAATTTGCAGGAAGGTGGGTGGGCTTTTTCCTGAAATTCAGCAGGGGGGAAGAGAAATGACCCCAATTCCATGTCCGACTGAGGAAGTTTACCCCATCGCAATTCTCAGTGGCAGTCCCATAACAAGAGTGAGAGTCAAGATGCTCCAAATTAAACTTGACTTTATTACTAGAGTTTCCAAAACAACAAAGAAATTTTCAACTCTCACCTAATCCTTCCTCAGACCAAGGGGAACTGTGATACATGACTACCCAGTAAGCCACTTCTGCTGCTTCCTCCTTCTCACCACAGTGTCTTCTCCCTGTCTCACCACCTGTGTTTCATCCACTGCACCCTTCACCAACATCTCATCCTTCCCCCCCACTGGCCTCCTTTGGGGCCTCCTTTTTCTCCCTTTCCTTCAATGGCATCAGTGTCATTGGTGAGGGGAGCAGCAGAGTGGTCATCATCAGCCGAGGGGGGGGGGCATCAGTGGCAGTGTGGCAGAGCTATCACTTTCCACCTTGTCTCAGCATCATACTGGGCCAGTCCTGTTACATACATCACATCTGGGTCCTTCACAATGCCTCAGATTCTCCAAAGGCTGTTCCTTTGTTTTGTTTTTGTGCAGAGATCTCGATGCTCAAAAGATTTATACCCTCCCCCCCTTCCCTTATGCAAAGGAGGAACCCTCAAAAGAACTGGAGGAATTTACAAAGCTTATCCTGTATGTAAGACCTTTATCTGTTTTATGAAATTCTGTATCAGCAATGTCTTGGTTTGAATACAGCAAACAAACAGATGGCAGATTAAAGCTCCTAAATCATATTAGTAAATTCTCCGATTTCATTTCTCAGCATTGTTAAACTTTATAGTTGTCAGGCGTAGCAACTTTGACAGGTCTTGAACCAGGAGAAGAGCCGTAGCTCAGGGGCAGAGCATCTGCATTGCATGAAAAAGGTCCCAGGCTCAGTCCCCAGCATCTGCAGGCAGGGCTGGGAGAGACTCCTTGTCTGTAACCCTGGAAACTTCCTGCCAGTCAGTACAGACTGCATGGAGCTAGATGGACTGGTGACTAGACAGTCTAAGGCAGCTTCCTATGTTCTAAGAACCTGAAACAAAGGGAGCTGCCTTACACTGAGCTATCAAGTTCAGTATTGTCTCTACTGACCGGCAGAAGTTCTTCAGGGTTTCAGGTAGGGATTTTCCTAGCCCTACATGGAAATTCCAGGTAATGAACCCGGAACTGTCTGCAGGAAAAACACATGCTTTGTCAGTGAGCTACAGCCATTCCCCAAATGAAGCCCTTCCATCTGGATCTTTGCTTCCTAAGATTCTCACAAACATCTTTATCTCACTGCCTGAAAAACACAGCAAATTAAAAATAGTTAGAAAAGTAAACAGACAGATAGGTTTTTGGAAGTCTGGATTGCCACTGAATTCTTTTTCCACTACCTGATATTTTTCCTGAGCTCCTGCTAACCATCATAAACCACCAATGGCAAAACATACTGAAACTTATGAAAGAGAGGGATGGCAGTTCAGACTTCAGAAGGTGCTGAAAGGTCTGAAAAGGAAGAACAAAGCTGGGATTCCACAGCCTTAGCTGGTGACCAAGAATGCCTTCAACTGTTTAGATATTTCCCTGCCCCATGCTTTCCTAAAGTATTCCAGAGAATATGTTCAATGAATGGCTGGCGGCATAGGCAGGGAAACTTATTTAGCCTAAGGACTGCACTCCCTCTTGGGAAACCTCCGGGGGGCCACATGCCAGTGGTGGGTGGAGCACAATAAAGAGCAATGGATGCAACTCATAACTTTGAGCTGCATTCTATATAGAAGTCAAAGTTATCTATGAACACAAATCTCCATCCATCCTCCAGGAAGCAAGCGGTATTATCACAGTTCAATTTCATATTTCAGCCACACAGAAGCGCTCAATGGGACTGTGGATGAGGACTTGTGAAAGGTGTGGCCTAGGGAGAGGGTTGTGGCCTGGACAGAGTCCTGAGGGCCAGAGAGAGAGTCCTGGAGCACCATATTTTCCCCATGACAAAGTTTCCCCAACCATGGCCTACTATACTCCATATGAGAAAGCAGAGACAGCAGACGTGTAATGGCCAAACTTGGCCCTACAGCTGTTTTGGAACTACAAATCCCATCATACCTAACTAACAGGACCAGTGGTCAGGGATGATGGGAATTGTAGTCTCAAAACAGCTGGAGGGCCAAGTTTGGCCATCACTGCAGTAGACAAACAACCAGTACACCACCTGTACCTCTTTTTGTATATTATATCCATCCATAAACAACTGACAAAATTGCAACTTACTTCACGGTCCAACAGCACTGGCGACACAACAGTGACAATGTCTCCTTTCTCCGGGTCAATATAGAACATGTTTGGAGATGGCTTGTCTGGGGTCTGCTTAAGGATATTATACCTCAGCAGAGCATTGTCTGTAGCTGGATCATCAGCATCAAAGGCAGTCACACGCATCACAGTACTTCCTGAAAAGAACAAGAATAACACCAATATGAAAACTTCATATTTGGCATGTAGCAATACAGATAATATGAACATAACAAGAGTGGAGAAGTGGGAAGAAAGTGCTCTTGTGCTCCTGCTTGTGGCCTTCCCAGAGGCATCTGGTTGGCCATTGTGAGTACACCATGATAGATTAGATGGGCCATTGGCCTGATCTATCTGGGTTCTTACGTTCTGATGTTCATTGCGTGCCAAGGCCCCATGACCCGCAGTTCCCTGGTGCATAAATAAACACATGAACAAGTGGATTTTGCTTTATGGGTTCAAATAGGCCACAACTTTATTGGTTACAAATGTGAGTGGTTCGGCTTAGGCATTGGGTGAAGCTGGATTATATCCCAACTATATCCCTGTCTGCAGGGAGTCCAACTAAATGTAAACCACCAATAGGGAGAGCCCTATAACTTACATCAAATTGGGGCACCCCGAAGGGTCCCTATTGGGGAAGTGGTATGTCTGGGCCTGGGACAGAATCCACACCCACGGATCCCATTAACAGGATTCCTGTACCCAATGCTTAACCTCACAAAGTTGTGACAATTGCTACAAGGTAAGCGAAAACCAAATGGCTGGAGCCAATTTGACAAGTGGAAAAATTCCCTCCCGGTCCGGTCCCATACATATGGCGGTCAACATTATTCTATAGCAAGGTCATATCTTAGTAAAAATGAAAAAGAAGATGGGTGGGTGGGAGAGCCGGCAAAGGGCGGTCTCCTGGCCATGCCATGGTTTAAATCTACTGCAGAGACACACCCCACTGGCGCTGATTGGTCAGCGGGGCCCACCCTCCTGGGCGGGGGCCTGCCTAGTGCTGTTGTCATGGCCAAGCCCCTGTGAGGAGGGCGCGCATCTCAGGCCCCCGCTGGATCACTGGAGGCCCTGAGACCTGGCCGCAATGCCACCCACCCAATAAGCTAAGTGGACTTGCAAGGCAATTTTGGAGCCTTTTTCAGTTGAAGAGCAAGCTACCCCCACCCCACCAACATTTTAAGCAAATACACAACAAAAGAAGCATGGCAATGATATGGGCCCTACATGTCAAAGAGATTACTGTCTATCCATGTGCTTCGTTACAAACTCCAAAACCAACCAAAGATGTGTTCAAAGGATCCCATCTATGTGACAATGGATGCATACAAAGAGGCATTATTGGTGTTCACTCCCTGCAGTGTGTGGTTCAGTTCCAAACAGGACTTAACACCCAAAGTACACTGGTGGAGAACTTCGTCCTCAATCAACCAGGGGATGCTGCAAACTCAATTAAAAGTCTTTAATGAATTTTTCCATACCCACCTCATTAGGCATATTGTTCAGCAGCCTAAAGAATCCCCTGCTGTGATCAAGTTGTAATTAAAAGAAGGCAGGGGATTATTAACCCCGGAGGCCTAAGACCGCTCCTTCCTCTCCAAATCTAGCATCCCAATTTACATGAGCTGGCTCTTCTCACTTGCCTTTTCAATCACTTAAACGCCTGCCTCCTAAATACACAGCAAAAACTCCCCAAACCAAGTTCTGAATAGAAATCTGCAAAGAAGGTTTTCCTGGGCTTTCTTGCACCAATCTGATAGGTTCATTGGAATCAAGTGTTCCTTCCTCCTCTCTCCTTAAATCACAGATATGGTGCAAAGAAATTGTTTGCTTAAAAAAAGAAAGAAAGAAGCATTCTTAGGACATCCTAACTCTTAGGATAATTAGGGGCAACAATTTTTGTCCACCTCTTCCTCATTGTACAAGCTCATGGACTGCAAAGAAGCCAATATATTGCTGCTGTTGCTGCTGCTTCCTTGCTCCCTCCCTCCCCCAGGAACATTGTTTTTGTTCAGTGCCACCCACCCCTTCCAGGTTCTTTCTTCTTGTTATAGCGACCTTGAAAAGAAGATTTCTAAGGCTTTGCTTCATTGCCACCTCAGGCACAGTTACACCCTTGAGAAATGTAACTGAGAACTGACAGCAACCAGGGCTTGTACATGAGTGATTAAAAGTCAGGCAGCTCGAAATGGAGAGCAGTGCTTGTGGAGTGCAATTTGATGTGCCACCCCACTTGGTACACACACCCTGCAGCAGTCCCCTAAAACATTGTAGGCCATAGCTTTCACCCCTTTGGTTCGCCACCACTGCAGAAAGAGCAGAAACAATGGATATTTATTTTGAAGTGAGGGGAAAACAACCTTGTTTTACCCACAAAATCCCCTTTTACACTCAGTTCCAAGTAGTGCTGAAATGATTTTGAGTGAGAAAGTCTAATTCAAGTTCCAGAATCATGCCAGTGGTCCATCTACCTCAACATTTTCAACACTGACTGGCCATGGCTCCCCAGGATTTCAGACAGGGGATCTTTCCTAGAGAGATTGGTCATAATCTACCATGAGGTTCTTCTCTGTTGCACCAAAATGAATTAGGAGTTGCTCAAGAGCATCATGGTAGATTGGAATACAGCTATGGCTACCACATTGGCTTCACTCCCCTGGCATTTTAGAGGTTGAACTTGGGGAATATCCTATGGTAAAGGCATATATCCGTATTTATTCATCCTGTTGTTGCAGGAGAAATAGTAATAATGAATAATAATGATTAGGTCTGTCACATAATTGTGATTCTGCCTGCCACCTAATTCCAGGAATCTTTGTTGATTAGTGAGGTGAGTTTTAGTCAATTAGCCAATCAATTTGTTAATTAAATTTGCATACGAGTGAGACAAACGTTTTGAAACAAGAAATATAGTTTGTTTCTAGAGGAAACACTAATGTGCCATAGCAAGTATCATGTGGGAAGAGGCATCCTCTATAATATGTAAGAGGAGAACCTTTTTAGTAGATCAATAGCATAAACCTAACATGGCTCAGTCATAGAGATCCCAAGAGACTTCAGTTGAGAGGAGAGTGAGTCTTGATATAGTTGGAGTCGCCAAGGACAGAGAGAGCAGGCGGCTACGCTAACATTGTATGTGAGTAACATCCCTTCCCTCACCCACACCCTGTAAGAATGAGTGTTGCTGTTCACTCATTTGAGGAAAGGCAGGGTCTTGCTTAGGGTCTGTTCAATACACCTTTCTGCCTGGGGAGAAGGAAGAGATCCCTTCACCCACAATTCCAACCTCTAAAGCTACATAGACTCCTAGTTAAATCTTACTTCAGCACTAGTGATGGGACAGCACCCTTTAGCAGGAGGCTGAGAGGCTACAAACAAGCACAAAGAGCTCTCAACACCTAACTACAGCTGTTATGTGCCCCACAATATCTGCCACCTGAGGCAACTTCCTCATTCTGCCCAGTGGTAGGGTCCAGCTATGGGACCACAGGGGCTTCATGCCCATTGATGTTTATGCCTCCTTTAAGGGCAATATCTTTCAACCCACCATATCCAGGGGGTTGAAGTTTTATTTAGGGGGTGTAAGACAGACCATGCGGTACACAGTTTTGCTCCTCAGCACCTCACTGATACTGCTGTTTCCCTCCACAAACATATCCCCACCCATCCAAATGATACACATTTTTGAACTAATACTAATGCATTAATTAGTGTGTGTGTGTGTGTGTGTGTGTGTGTGTGTGTTTTCTTCACTATTGTTGCACAAGATTTTTCTGTTTTTTTTTAAAAAAGCACTGTGCATTTCTTTAAAAGGTAATAACATGAAGATCAATTGGTTTTGGTCTGTGCTCATGTAGCTGGGTTCATATTTCAAAAGGATCTATAGCTCAGTAATCACCCAAATGTATTAAATTGAAGATGCATACCTCCCTGGCATTACTCCATCATAAAGTTTTATTCTTCATAAAAGATTCATTTCCCAAGACTCATAAACTGACTATTTCTAATTTGGTGTCATTTTATAAATGCTTCCATTCTGGGCATCAATCATAAATGCAGCTGGGTTCTGCGGCCCCAAACAACAGCTTGCAAAATGATTGTGTTAAAACAATATGTCTGTTGCATTGCATACGTGTGTTTGTGCTTGTGTGCATTATATAATCAAATGGTGGAACAAGTTAATTAACATATGTACAATCAGCAGAATTGTTAAAGTTCTTTCACATACTTGCAAACAATGCTTTTGTGCTCACAGTTAGGAAAAATTCAGTTTTTCATGCACACTGGCTTTTTTTTTGTCATTACTTCAAGCTAGGCATCTGAGGAAGTAGTCCCATTCATTTTGCAAAGTTTCCCATCCAGTTTGTGTTTAAAGGAAATCTTACCTAATTCACACTTTCTGGAAGAAGAAGAATACAGAAACTGACATACACAAATCTTTCAAAAAAAATCACTTGTTTGAATTTTGTAGTGCAGTCTAGCCAAGTAATAGGTACCAAAAAAAGACAGATACTAAGGTAAAGTGTCTATGTGAATGTATATATTCATGAAAATAACATACCAAATGCATTATATTGGGGGTGGCTTTATAAAAATATGCCTATTCAGAGAAGTTTAAACTCAAATGTTGATGAATTCCCCATAGGAATTCTTTTTTTAAAAAAAATCCCAAGCTGATGTGGAAATGTAGAAAATGGTACTGGAGAGTAGAAAAATGAGGAACTGAGAGAAAACCAACATTGACAGACTTGGCAATGCCTGGTCAATAGAACCAGTGTGGTGAAGTGTGTGGACTGTTGAACTATGATATGGAAGACCCGGGTTCAAATCTCCATTCAGTCATGAAGCTCACAAAGTGACCTTGGGCCAGTCACTCACTCTCACCCTAACCCACCTCACAGGGTTGTTCTGAGAATAAAATGGGGAAGGAAAAACCATCTACACAATCTTGAGCTTCCTAGAGGAAAAGATGGTATATAAACATGATGAATAAATAATAATAAATAAGAGCAAAACCTCCTGGTGAGAGCCCATCCTCTCATGTCAATCTTGTATCTCATGTCACCTTTTGAGCAAGGTAGTTACACATAATGGTTGCCTCTTTCATTTGAAAAGGGGATGTGAGGGAAGCAAGCAAGCCTAGATTATGAAAGGCCTGCCTAATTCATTGTGATCGAAATAAATCAACTTTTTGGAAAGTGGAATGGTGGAGGGTAGATGACTGGCTGCGACGCTCATCATAACTAATTACATGTTTGACTGTCAATTTGTACTTTAAAGAAAAACAAGCCCTGGGGAAGCAAAAACAAATAAAAGAAGAACGATCTATTATGTCTCCAATCAAGTACATTTGAATTGCAGCCTCAAATATTAACTTATGGCTGTTATTAAACTTGGAAGTCTCGCTCAATAGAAGGATGTTTAGCAAGAATTAATGAGTTCAGTCTCTTAGAATAGCTGAGCATTTTGCAGAGTCAAAAATTTCCTAACCTCAGGAACTCTTGTTTTGTCTAATGCATATTTACATGGCTGCCTAATGCAAGTTACTTTAAAGATTCAAGTTGCCCTTTCAGCATTCATCACAGTAAACATCTCACCTGGCTAACATCGAGAGGTCAGGAGAGCCCTGCTTACTAATGGAGCCTCCATACTGACAGCCCAAGAAGTGTACTAGAGATGTTTGATCTCTCTGTGCCCCAGGTGTTCACTCGTTAAATCTGCCCTGTCCCATTTACCCACACAAATCCACAATTTAGGAGTGTTAAAATATGAACTTCTTTCACTTTTCAAAATACACATTTCCAAACCTCAAACTTCTTTCAAAATATGCATATCTAAAAGTAGTTTCTCTCAAAATAATGAATTCTCAAACACATTTCTCTTTTAAAATAAATAAATAAATGAGAAGGATGTCACAGCAGAATTCAAGCGACAACAACGTTCACAAATTGATTGCTCCAGGCAGCGTAGATCAGGTAAGTTTGCATTTGTCCGACCTGGTATCAGACAGTTTCATATGTGCAGATAGATAGATATTCCATATTCTACACTTGCAGATCACTGTTGTTGTGAAGGAAAAGTCAGTGTAACAAGCTTAACGCTAGTTGGTTGGGATTGTCCTGACATAAATTCACTGGGGCAGTGGGTGCAAGGACACCCCCCGCCCAATGGGTCCATGAGATGAAGACCCATTCTCGCAATCAAGGCTGAGCTTTAGGCAGCTGTCAGATACTGGCCCACCAGCCCCAGTCTACACTCAAATGGTCCCTACCTGCCTGCCTTGCTACTTACAACTAGTCCAGGGGACTGCACTGCCTGACAACCTCCTTGTTGCCCCTTGCAGAATTCAACAGGGAGGAGGATGGGGGGAAACTAGAATTAGTTAGCACTGACTATTCTTGACTGTGCCTTCACCTACTGTTGATCTCCCTGCCTTCCACCTTACTAGTCCCCAAAGTGCACCAGACAGCACTGGGATTGATCCAGAAGCCAGGAATTGAATCAGGAGTCGCAAGTTGATGGATGCACAGAACTGTACCAGAACCAGGAAGGCTGTGTCCATTTATTCTCATTATGCTCTGGAAGAAGTAGCATGTGCAAGCAAAGATGTTGGTAACAAGCATGCAAGTTCTGTGCCTGTTGTCATCCCTGCTGTGATCCATGAATTGGAGGCTGATTGTCTACTACAGCAAGAAGCCTGCTCTGCTTGTCCATGCAATGTAGAATTTCTACTTTTCATGAGTAACTTCCATAAGTATAGGAAACTCCCTGCTGCACAGGCAGCCCCCCTTCATGCTCCCACAAGAGGCAGTGATGCCCACAAACTTGGATGGCTTTAAAAGAGGATTGGACAAATGCATGGTGAAGAGAGCTATCTGTGGCCGTGAACCCTGTTGGCTATGATCTGCATCCACTGTTGGAGGTAGTATGCCTCTGAATACCAGTTGCTGGGAATCACAAGTAGGCAAAGTGCTGTTACCCCCAAGTCCTGCTTTTGGGCTTCCCATAGGCATCTGGTTGGCCATTGTGAGAAGACCCGATGGGCCACTGGCCTGATCCAGAAAGCTCTTGTGTTTTTGTGGAAGCTAAAAATAGTTCTGAATCAGGAAGATGTTCCAAGATGAAGTTCTGCATGTTCACCACATGAGGCAGCCACACGCAAGTGTTTCCAATCCAAGCTCAGGCAAACCCAAGCATCACATACATACAATCTTATATGGATACTATCTCTATCCATGATCTATTTTATGCATATTATACCCTGTCTGTTGCGAAGCGTTCTTTTTACATGTGAAGTTGAACAGGAGGAGCTGACAGATACAGACTTTTGGATCATTGGACATTTTCAGTGTAAAACTCTGTGCAACTGTCACTTTCTCTTTCAGATCAATTACTGGATGAGATTTAAAACACCACAGAAACACTTGGGGTACGGGGGAGCCACTAAAACATCCAATATGACAGCAACCAGTCTTATAATTTATTTAATTTTCTACTGGGGGGAAAAAGCAAACTGAACACCCGCTTCCTCGATTTTCCCTAACCCGCATATTTCAGGTGTAAACAATAATAGCAAAGTTCATACAAGCAATGAAGTGAGAGAGACTGAAAGTTGCTAATATTAACATGAAGGAAAAATGTTAACGCAACCATATATTATGGAATGCAGCAGGTGCAGTATGCCCTGTAGAGTCTTTGTTCATGTGATGGATAAATGGCCAACCGTCTGTCATCAAAGTATCTCTCTTTTTGCCCCCTAGACACACAACAGTTTTGCATCAGTTATTCAGAAAGTGCAAGCTACATTACATTATACTGTTTTTGCACATTTAAACCTTTTGCTGCTTTCCAGTTTCTAGCTATCGATATTCTTGCAGCTATTAAGAAGTAACCAATTAAATGTTTATATAATAACCCTTGATTGTCTCCACTGTATACACCCAACAACGCTATTCCATGAAGGTTTTTTATTTCCCACCCAGTATTTTTGTTGTAACTGGATGAGATTTAAAATACCACTGAAGCCCTTGGGGAGCGGGATTGGTGCTAAAACCTCCAGTATGACAGCAATCAGTCAGAAATGACTTATAAAGGCAAGGCAACAGTAGTAAGTGGGAATTACTTTTCCATTGAATGCTCTCATAAAACATCAGCCAAGTGGAGATTTACAGCCAGGTCAGACTTTAGTAATTCCAGCGCTTAACCTCTCCTACTCCCTCCACCCTCTCCCCCACCCCAGGGAACTTTATAGGTGTTTGGGTAGGAGAAATTATTCATGTGCTAAGGTTACTTGGAAATGAGTTATGTCCACTCTTGTTGGTAGAAATATACCTCGTTGTTGAACGCCAGCATATGTTAAAAAGCATTCATTAAGAGCCTGGCGCTCTTGGAGGGATTGTGAAATATGGCACATCCAGGAATAAGGATGTGAAGGTGCATTGTCGTGAAGGAACCATTTCTGATACTGATGTGCTGCTGCTGAGCTCCCTTATAGAGATGGAACCAAACTACTAAATCCAAAGATAGCTGGAGAGAGGAAGGAAGGGTCAGAAAATGTTATATGTTACGTTCCCCCTATAGCAGAGATGGGGGATAGGGTTATTCATCTCATTGTCCTCTGTGGTGGAATATTACATAATTACTTACTTACTTACTTACTTACTTACTTACTTACTTAATTGTGTAACTAATTATGCTATCTATATATTATTCCGTTGTCTTTGTCCATGGAGTTTTCTTGGCAGGAATATTGGATTCCTGCTCCAGGTAGATTACATTTAGTCAAAGCTCTCCACTATGGCCCTGCATGGCATAGCTCATAGCTTCTCTGAGTTATTCAAGCCCCTTTGCTACAACAAGGAAGTGATTTCCATGAAGGAAATCAGCCCTGAGTGCTCACTGGAAGGACAGGTCCTGAAGCTGAGGCTCCAATACTTTGGCCACCTTGTGAGAAGAAAAGACTCCCTGGAAAAGATGTTGGGAAAGATGGAGGGCACAAGGAGAAGGGGATGACAGAGGACGAGATGGTTGGACAGTGTTCTCAAAGCTACCAACAGGAGTTTGACCAAACTGCGGGAGGCAGTGGAAGACAGGAGTGCCTGGCATTCTCTGGTCCATGGGGTAATGAAGAGTCAGTCACAACTAAACAACAACAGCAACATATATTATTCTGCACCATTCATTTCAATGTGAAGAAAATCAGATGGGGGCATCTGGCTTGGCAGCAGTGCATGTACCGGTAAAAAGAATCTAGGGGTAGACCACAAGCTTAACATCAGTCAACTGTGTGAATCAGCAGCAAAAAAAAATACCCTTATACAATTCTAGGCTAAATCAACAGAAGTATAGTGACCAGATAAAGGAAAGGAATAGTACCACTCTGTGCAGGCTTGGTCAGAGCCCACCTGGAGTGCTGTGTTCAGTTCTGAGCACCACAGTTTAAGAAGGATATTGACAAGCTGCAACATGTGCAAAGGGCAACTGAGATAGTAAAAGGTGTGGAAACCAAGCCTTATGAGGAATAATTGAGGGTGTTGGCAATGTTTAGCCAGGAGAAGAGAAAACTGAGAAGTGACATAACATCCATCTCCAAATATCTGAAGGGCTGTCACTTGGAAGATGCAGCAGCATCCAATCCAATGGATTCAAAATGCAGGAAGCCCACAACTTGTGCATGCTTTACTTCCATGATCAGTCTTACGCGGGTGGTGGGGGAACAAATAAATGGAGAGCCCTTGCTTTCTTACTGGACTTTGAGAAGGTGGCATGAAGGCTCCAGCAGCATCTCAGATCCCTCACATTGCCTTCCTTACCAGCCTCTGGGAAGGAGGTGTGGATGCTCTGGGGGGTATCCCAGAGGCCAGTAAGGAAGGTGCCACCTTACTTAGCAGGGTCTGGAAGGGTCACAGGAGGGCTCTGGGAAGCTCTCAGGGCCCTCTCATGCCCTTAGTAAGCAGCCCTCTGTCTCACATGGGAGTGATTCCAGGGGTTCCTGGCTGCACAATTTTGCCTTTGTGCACAGACCCCTGAAACCGAACCCTCGGGTTAGTGGCAGACCCACTGTACACGAAAGGAGATTCTGATTAGGCAGCAGGAGGAGCTTTCTGGTGGTAATATCTATTTGACAATGGAATGGACTACCTTGGAAAGTGGTGGCCTCTCCTTCACTTAAGGTTTTGAAAATCAGGGATTCTTTAGCTGCGATTCCTGCACTACAGGGGGTTGGTTTAGAGGACCCCGGGGTACCTTCCAACTGTACAATTCAATGATTTTGTGAAGCACAGCAAGGGAGCCATCAATTATATATTGTTTGTGGGATAAAGAGGGACAAAAAGAGCAGCAGCAAATACTGATTACATTGGCTGGATTGAATTCCATTCTGGACTGAATGGAATGAATAAGCAAACACTGGCAACTTCTGTGCCCATTTCTGTATCCTTTGGAATTCTCTTGACATCCCAAGTCAGAAACTATTTCCATCCAGGGGGCTCCTCCAATCCTCACAGACCATTTCAACAGCTGAGCAGGGCTTGTCCCCCAGTTAATAGTCTTATGTTGCCATGTTGTCAAGTGGCACATTTTGCTTTGCCCTCATGGTTTCAAATCACACCATGTGGGCAATGGCACAGGGTTTTGCAGGTGCTGCCCATCAAGGGTGCCTGATTTTGGCAGAGAGCCACACCTTTACCTATCCCTTAAATGTGCAGATTGTATTCATTCTCTTCCTAAAATTCTCATTTTATACACATTTCCCCCATAAAACACACGTTTGTGTATGCATTACAAACTAACAAACCCCAAACTGCATTACAAAATGGAGTGGGGAGTGTGCAATCCTATTTGTGTATCAGCTTGGGAACTGCAAGCTTGATCCTTAATTATAGGAACTTTGGTTGCAGGGCTGGGAAAGCCCCAGATCAAGCCCTTTAAGCTTTCTGTCCTTTAGCACCTTCACAGGCTGAGCAGGCAGGATCTGTCTCACGGCTAGATGCTGATCTCTCACCCATCTCCTCCTGGCCTCAGCACTTCACTTGTCAGCTTTCAATCCAAGCCATTTTTATTGTTACCGTATACCATCATAGATGTGCACTTATTGCTGGATTTGCCGTGCCAGTTTCCTCGTTTCCCCCCAAAGCGAGCCGGGATTGCTTGCCATAATTCAAATTTGATTCCAGACGTTTACAGGCTGTTTAAATGCAGATGCGGACTTTATAGTCTAGAACGGCTAAGCACAGAGCTTACGAATAGAAATAAATCCTGCAAGACTTTTGCCTTATCTTGCTTTCCATATCCAAATGTGGGTGAGTGGGGGGGGGGGTTCGCCCCTTCCCACTATAGCTTCTCTGCTTTCTTTCTTATTCTCTCCTAATATTTCCCCATGCTACAGAATAGCAGTTAGAGAGTCAGCCTAGGACTAGGGATGGAGAAAGAATCAGTTCGGTTCTCTTTTTGAAGTGGGTCAACCCAATTTGATGGCAACTAAACTTGCTTGAGGATGGAAGTGCAAGTCCCAGGCATATTATGCACTTCTCCAGATTGTGCAAAGCAGTTTTGGTGCACAGAAACTGAGCACAAAGGGTTGTTATCACATGAGTTGTTGTTATTCACGATCATCTCAAGGCAATGTACAATAAAAACAGCAAAAAGCAGTGAAAAACACACATCAAAAACCTGCTGGTACATTTAAAACAAAACTTAAACAAGACAGACTAGACACTCCTGGCAAAGACTCATTTCTCGATCTGGGAATGCCTGTCAGAACAAAAATGTTTTCAATTGTTTCCAGAAAATGCAGATAGTGGGCACCTGTCATACCTTGACAGGAATGCTACTCCACAGAACAGGGGCAGCCCAAATTCTGTACTATTCTTCCACCCACGCACCCTCTGTAATATATTAGAAGGAAGAAAATAAACTGAGCAAAATGAAATTGATTAGTTAATTTGCTCTAAATAGATATATGTAAAGGTTCTCCACTTCCACTAATTTTGTAAGCCAGGAGCTATCTTAATTAAAGCCAATGGAGAAAAGAAAAATAACAATGCTAAAGAATTACTTTGGAGAAGACTCAGTTTGTATTACAGCGAGATATATTCCTTTCTCTCTCTCCTTGCTGATAACTGCATTACTTGATCAGAGCAACCAGTCTCTTTTCTGTTCCAGCTTTGACAGAAAATGTCACATAGTCTTTATTTGCTACTATAATGGGAACAAAATACACCTCCAACCACATATGCAACAGTGCCACCCCCAGAATGCTTCTTCACAACATAGCACACAATCAGTTATTCCATTATATTTTAGCCTTCATCATGTGAGTGGAAGTGGCATGATCATAACAACTGTGAGGCAATTGCAAAGCAAAATGCCAACAATTTTTGAAGTTAATTGGGTTGCAAACTCTATCCCACCGCATCCCCCGGTAATAATTAACACAAACGTAAGTTTCCACTAGATTCTCCTAGATTTCTGGCTTTTATGTCATGCGAAGGATCACATAAAACATGAAAAGTAACAGGCAAGGAAACCTCAGGATGATAAAACAAAGTGTCAATAAAGGCTAACATGCCGTATGCTAAGAGCAAATTCAGACTCTTGAGTACCACCAAAACAGCACCATCAGTGTTCAAATGCGAGGTATCAGCAGGCTCAGTGGAACCTCCAAGTTTGCAAAAGTAAACAAAATCAAGGTGATAGTTTTTATCACACTCCTCCTGCAAACAAAACTATGCAGAAATTAAGCCAACCACTTTGCAGTTTGATGGTGATGTGATAGTTCTGCTTCTTTATGATCCAGGAGTAGAAGGAAGCTTGCCTGTGGTTACTTTCTATGCAGTTGTGGCTGTGCGTGAAGTTAGTCTTGAAATAAGTTTTTTGATTTGTTTTGTTTTCAAAAGTTAGAGCATCACCTCCAGACACCAAAGAAATCTCTGTCCCTCTCAGGCAAGAATCACTTCGGCTGAAGTGCTGTATTTTTCACTTCCAGAATAATGTCATGTTCCAGTTTTCCAAAATATGAGGTCATCAGCACTGCCTTTTAATTCCTGGCTCCTAAATTCTGTGCTGAAAAAGACTAATCACTCTCTGTCTGATGCTATTATTTATCATCGTCTATTTCCAACTGCACATCATGCATTATATTTTGGGGGTGGTGAATTGATGAACTCTTAAATATTTCATGACTTCATCTCTTCTTCTTTTTTGCACTCTGTGGCTCCTCTTTTGAGTGGCAAGTTTAATTGGCTGCGTGCTAATCCTCTGCTATTAAGTTTGGCATCAAAGCAAAGGATGGCCTTCACACATTTGCTCACATTCTAACTCCAATCTGCATGTGAGCCAATGCTCACGGAACAGCCAATCAAGAGACGTATTCATATGAGTTATATTTTTTGGGGGGGGAGGGGGACAATAACCCTATTCATGCAACACAGGTTTGTAACCGCTCACTGAAATCCTGAATGAATGTAAATGAGGTATTGTTCTACTCTTGTTGATATGTTACACTGAACACAGGTAGAAGCTGTCTTTACACAGGTAAAGGTGAAAGAGTGCCCACTTGTTGATTTGTACTGCTCAACTATTGTGTACACAGGCACACAGATTGTACACCCACTGAACACTGCATTTTATAGTGTACAACTTAATTACTTAGATGTAATATGTAAACATACATAGCCATGTTCCACCAATAGGAGTAGTATAGCTGGCGGGTAAGTAGGAAAATGAACTTTCTCCACTGTGGCTCCCAGAATGTAGGACACTCAACCATGAGAGAGGATCAAATGTCTGGTGCAAAGCTGATTCTAGGTCCATCTAGGTACTGTTAACTCTGACTGGCAGTGGCTCTCTAGGGCAGAAATGGGAACATTTTTCAGCCTGAGGGCCACTTAGCTGTCTGAGGACCACATGCTAGATGCCCAGGCACAAACTTGAAAAGTACGAGCCTGTGCCTAGAAAGCACAAAGGGAAATTATTGTGGATGAGCCCTTAGTGAATGTTGATGATTTTTCATTGTCTTGTACTTTGCTAGCAGGTGTTGAGGTCCCATTGCTAGGACAAAAAGATAAAAGGAAGTACTTCTTAATGTGCTTCATAGAAATTGCTCCCACAGAAGGCACTGATTGCCACCAACTTAGATGGCTTTAAGTAAGGATGAGACAAATTCATGGAGGAGAAGGCTAGTCATGAAGGATATGTTTTGCCTCCAGAGTTGGAGGCAGTAATGCTCCTGAATATCAGTTGCTGGAAACTTACAGGGATGAGAGTGCTCATGTGCTTGGATCCTGCTTTGGACTTCTCACAGGCATCTCACTGGCCAACATGAGAAGTGGATCCTGGAGTAGATTGGCCATTAGTCTTATCCAGCAGGATTGTCTTTTGTTATTATGTTTGTATGACACTTCCACAGTAGATAGGGTTGAGACATTTTTTGCCAAATTTCCCTCTCTACAGCAGCCCTCCCACCCGCTAAATCTGTGGGGTACTTCTGCTGGATCCAAAGCCTTCTCCAAGTGGAAGGAATGCTCCTGTTTGCAATGTCTGGACCCAACCCAAAGGGTGAGGAGGGATATGGACAGGGGTCTTGCTTTGCTCCCAACCTCCACATTTTAATTGCAAATTCTGAATGGAGACTATGGTTCCAGTCATACATGTACATTATGTTGGCTGCTGCTGAACATTTGGAGGTTGGGCACACAGGTCTCCTCATTCACCACTGATGATCTTAGAGCATCAGTGCACCACAGTATTGCAATTTATCATTTCATCCTAATATTGATTTCAGAGTCAGCTCTTGTTAAATTGATCCACTAAAGATCTCAAAGCCCAAGCACAACTGATAATTAAGGCTTGACATGACTCTTTTTATATGGGTGAAGTATTATATACTTGTTTATTGATTTCCCCAAAAGTAATCCTCTTCAAATTAATACAAATGATTAAAAACAACATGTTGCCCTTTCCATGTTTTCTTCCTCCTACAGCACTGATTTTTTTCATAGGCAATTCCATTATAGGTGATTAACCTGCATTTTTCTTCTTCCTTTCCTTTCGGCGATCGGACTGGTTTTTAGCGCACCTTCCAACCTTTCAATGTTTGTTACTGCTATTCAGCTTAGGTTGACACCAGTGATAATGGGAGTGCATTAGGTTGCAATCTTGACCCTACTTACCTGGGAGTAAGCCCCAGTGAATTCAACAGGACTTACTTCCAAGGTAGACATGGTTAGAATCATGCAACTTTGTAAGCCTTCAGTGTATGACAAATAAAAATACGATTTTCTTTATTTAACATTCATTCTTGTGTCTACTCCAGGCTGAGCCTTAAAAAAAGGGGGGAGGGAGTGTGTATATTCTACAGAATGTCAACAATACAGGCCATATTCACACCATACATTTAAAGCACCATGATACCACTTTAAAGACACCTGGCTTCCCTCAACGAATTCTGGGAGCTGTAGTTTGATAAGGATGGTGAGAGGATCCTCTCACAGAGCTGCAATTCTGAGCATCCAACACTCTGGTCAATACACCACATTGGCTTGCAATGCTTCTCTATGCCAAAAACAACCACACAAAATACTCTCATCTGGTTTTATAAGATATTTCATATTACAGGATCAAATCCGTAACTGCATAAAGGGATTTCTTCTCCCAAAAACCCCTCAGTGTGATTAAAAACAAGAACAACAACAAGTGGATAGAGCTCTTGCTTGGGGCCTTACTCACTTCTGAGATTTATTAGTATCCTTTTCCACTGGCTTATTTGAAATCTTACTCTCTGTGAATTTGAACTGTAAACCTTCAGATTAGTCACCCGAACAGCTGAAAGTCAATGTGCAAGGTTCTCTTTAAGACAACTGCTCAGTTGTTGCTTCTTTCGAAGGCATTAACAATGCTCTTCAGAATTGCAAGAATTGCATTTATAATTCCACTCCCCCCACTTAGATCTTATATCTCAAGAGGAGATAGAGAATTCATTACCCTTCAAACTTTCCTCTTGCTTCCTATAGGACTTTTCTTTTTACAGGAGGAGGGGGGAGGGAATGAGTATATAATAAATAACTTACTGACTTTGATAGACTTTTAAACATTATTATTTTATGTCTGTTTATCCACAAAGAAATGCCAATGACAGTTTGTGATCTAATACTGAGCCACATGATTTATACCTATGGATTATGTGTCAGATTTGAAAAATTATGGTTTAAATCTTTCAGCCCTTGGAAAACCAACTAGGGCACACTCTAGCTATATGAGTCAAAGTCAAATGAAGTTGTTTGTACATTTTAAAGCATTTTCCCTATTATATACTTGGGAGAATCTTCCAAAATTCTCTTTAGCCAAACATCTTCCTGGATTTTGGAGTGCTGGAAGTGCAACTGATCCAGTAGGAATTCCATTGTTCTGGAAACATACAGATATAGATATTATTGCTGCATGCTACCACAATCTCTGAGTAGTAAGAGAATCCAGGGGTTCCTGGTGCTTACCCAGGATTCATGTTCCATTTGGAATGAGGCACAGTAGATACTTTATATTGTTTATTTACACATTATATACAACCTGAGCCTACGATGTGGGGGTTCACAGCATTAACAGCCTAAGAGGGTCTTGCTTCCCCCATAGCTACAGCCCTGGTTTCAAAGAGAAACCAAACTTCGCTCTAATTCTCTCACTTCCTCGCTTGCTGCTTTGCCTCCAGCTTCTAGCTAATATCGCAGTGGTCAGCCTGTGGGATGCCTGTGGGAAACAGGCAAGCAGGACCTGAAAACAACAGCACTCCCCACCCCTCCCTCCCTGTGGCTCCCAGCAAATGGTCTTCAGAAGCATTACTGCTTCCAGCAGTGAAGGCAGAGCATAGTCATCATAGTTAGTAGCCATTGATAGCCTCATCATCCAAGGATTTGTCAAATTCTCTTTTAAAGCCATCCAAGTTGGTGGCCATCCCTGCCTCTTGTGGGAACAGGTTCCATAGTTTATCTGTGTGCTACCATGTGTAGAAGGAATATTGTTCATGAAGAATGAAAGAATGACTTGAAGATCCATCTAGTCTTGTGTTTTGCTTTCAGCAGCAGATGGATAATGGATCTGGGATACTCACAAGCAGATCATAAAGGCTATGGACTTCCCCTGTTATATGTCCCCAAGCTGACCTTTAATGTTGTCCTTAAAATCTGACTCCAGCTGGAAATTCTCTATTTTACATGCTCCCTGCATTCTCATCCATGGACCCTTGGTGTTAACAGCACAGAAGAGAAAGTGGGTGAGAGAAACAACCATTAACCATTCTAAGCAATATTCAGTGCAGATTCAGCAACTGCATTGTTCCTGTTATATTGCACTGAAAAGCAATTAGGAATGTGAAGGCGGTGAAACTGATCCTCTTGAAAGCTGCACCATAATTACTAAACGAAATAAAGGAAAGAGAGGAAAATATCATTCTTTCTACTGCCGTTGTGATAACATAAAACAAACAGAATTGCAAAATATTGGCAGATGATATATATGATTGTCACAAAGACTGAAGATTGTTAAGCTAAATTGGAGCAATTTCCCAGATGTGTGGATGTGTGTGTGTGTGTTATCAGAAAGGGATGTGTGTGTGTGTGTTACTGCACACAGGCATCCAAATGCATTCCACTAATGCCCATAGCAACCATAGTTAAGACATCTGATAATCTGCGTTGCTGTGATTCAAAGCAGTGGTTTCACAAATGCTTTCCATTTTCAAATCTGCTAACATGGAAATAGATATTTACAGAAAACAAAGGCTGGGATTCACAACTATTTACAGGTTCAGCAAACAAGTTTCATATTGCATTAAGAATATCAAAATGCATGGTTCCCGCACTTCCTCTTCTTCCTAATGGGAAATATTGTTGATAACTTAAAGAAATATAATTTGCATAATCTCCAAGACATGGCTTAATTTGAGCTGAGATAATATAATGTTTGGTTTGGAAAGCGCAAAAGGGTCATTTCCCCAACTTTTGGCGACAAGATGGGAACCCTTGGGATTATTAAATTTGTATACTGCCCTTCATACAAAGGTAACAGGGTGGTTCACAACAAAAAAATACAAAAAGAGACCACAAAATACATTATAAAGACATGAAAAGAATAAACCAATAACCATCTTCCCACAAACACATTTAAAAGGACATAGAATGTTAATCAGCCCAAGACCTAGTTAAAGAGAAACATTGTCACCCGACATCAAAAGATATGTAGTGAAGGTACCAGGTGAGCCTCCCTGCGGAGAGCATTCCACAAACAGGGAGCCACAGCAGAAAAGGCCTGTTCTCATGTTGCCATCCTCCAGAACTTTCATGGAGGAGGCACATGAAGAAGGGGCTCTGATTATGATTACAGGGTCTGGGTCAGTTCATATGGGGAGAGGTACTTATTGAGTTATTGCTGTCACAAATTATGCAGTTGAGTTTCCCGCATTTGGGGAAATTGCAGGCATCAGGTAAGTTTGTTATGCCAACTAACTTCAGTGGGTCTGTTATGAATAAGAGTAGCATTGGATATCACCTTTTGCTTGCCTCATGGACTTTGCAGCAAATGGTCACTACTACCACAACTATGTGAGGACTTAAAGACCTGGAGGACTGAACATCAAAGTCACAGAGTCACGCACAGTCATTTGGAAAGACCCTTGCATAAATTATACTCAGGAAAACATAGCTTTCCCTCTAGCTATGGAAGGCTGCTTTATGGAAGCCTATAAGGCTGGTGTGCTGGGGCTGGGTGTGTCTCAGGAAGACCTGCCCTTTCAATACATTCTTTCAGCTTGCGCCTGTGACTCCCAAACCTGCTATGGAAGATGGCATCTGCTTCTGCAGCATAAGCTTTTTTGGTATCACTTGGAACTGTCTCCTGTTCCTCTCGTTCTATATATACACTCTACCTACTTGGAGGAGTGCCTGCTTTCTTGTCTAATCCCAAGACTCAGGAAAACACCCATATGAATGACTATGCCCATCCCACTCTTCAAAAAAGGAACTTAGGGGGCATGTCAAGTGTTGGAACAACTTCTGAGCTTGCACCTAGCCATGTATGTTAGAGCTCTGCTGTCCCCCTTGAACCTGTTAATGGTGCTGCATGCAAGGAATACAGGGCAGAATGGAAAACAATGCCTTCTTACACGCCTCTCTTGTGACTATACAATCGGGGTGTGTGGAGAATAATTGGATAAGTCTCAGTGATGAAACAGCCCTTTCAGAAGGTCAGGAAGGATGGGTTCTACATTGGTCTGGTGCTGTGTTTTGTGGGTTAATCTGCTTTGTCTGTGCTTCCGAGAGCTTCAGCCCCGGATTCGTGTCACTCAGTCCATAAGTAATAGGTTTATGCTTCTGTAATAGCACAAGTGCAAACTCCTAAGAGGGAAAGATTTATGACCGTGACACTATTTACCACCTTAAGATGCTGTTTATGCTGGCTGGTTGAAACGCTGAACTAAAAATAGCCAGAGAGGCAACCTGCTTGAAATTTTACATGAAATGTCAGCTGCTGCCACATGAATTGGTTTTCCCCCTCCCTCCTCCCCCCTCTTTCCTTCTCTCTCTCACACCTACTACTGAAGACCTAATCACAATCTGAGCCATAACACCAAGTTCCCATAACTGGACCCACAGGCAGCTTGATAAACAAATCAAAAGAGGTTTCCAGGAACTAAAGACATGATCAGGTACTGCAAATCATATCAGCCTACCCTCCAGGGGTTGTCTGCCCCACTAGTGTGTCCTTGCTTTTTTATCCATCAGATAGTTTTCTCACAGTTTCATGAAGAATAACTGCAAACGGATGTGGAAATGTGGAGAACGAGAAACTGAGAGAAACTGACAGATCCACACATTCTTACTGCTACTTTAAAGACTCACACACCCCAAAAGTGGCAGAGATGACCACTCCCAGCCTGCTGTTTGCTCTTTTGCACAGAATGCCTATGTCATGCTCCAACACAGCATGTCTCCAGAGAGTCTCCTCCAACCATTTTGCACAAGCAGCAAACTTTACAGGAAATGGTAGGGTTGTTGTCATCTGTCTGTCTCGAGAGACAATGGAGTGTGCCTCCCAATCTCTGAAATTGTTTCAGGATATTCAGGCGAGATTTTTAAACTCAAATTTAAAACTACTTAATTTTATTCAATGGTGGCTACTGAGTCTTTTGTCCATGGAGTTTTCTTGGCAGGGATACTGGAGTGGCTTGCCAGTTCCTGCTCCAGGTGGATCACGTTAAGTCAAAACTCTCCACTACGACCTGTCCATCTTGGGTGGCCCTGCACGGCATAGCTCATAGCTTCTCTGACTTATTCAAGCCCCTGCACCATGACAAGGCAGTGATCCATGAACCTAGACAGCATCTTTAAAAGCAGAGACATCACCTTGCCAACAAAGGTCTGTATAGTTAAAGCTATGGTTTTCCCAGTAGTGTTGAATGGAAGTGAGAGCTGGACCATAAAGAAGGCTGATCGCTGAAGAATTGATGCTTTTGAATTATGGTGCTGGAGGAGACTCTTGAGAGTCCCATGGACTGCAAAAAGATCAAACCTATCCATTCTTAAGGAAATCAGCCCTGAGTGCTCACTGGAAGGACAGATCCTGAAGCTGAGGCTCCAATACTTTGGCCACCTCATGAGAAGAGAAGACTCCCTGGAAAAGATTGGGAAAGATTGAGGGAACAAGGAGAAGGGGACAACAGAGGACGACATGGTTGGACAGTGTTCTCAAAGCTACCAACATGAGTTTGACGAAACTGTGGGAGGCAGTGGAAGACAGGAGTTCCTGGCGTGCTCTGGTCCATGGGGTCACGAAGAGTTGGACATGACTAAACGACTAAACAAACCAAACAAACTGAGTCTTTTATATGTTTTATGTGTTCAATATGTCTGGATTACCAATGTTTTCTGGATGGCCCCCATCCCCCCTTATGGTTTTATTGTCTAAATTATGCCAATAAAGGCTGACTGAATGAGTATGCCTCTGGGAGTGAAGTCAAACCGCTGCGTCAGCAATGCCAAAGTGACCTTTCTGGGGCGCAAACCTCGGCAGTGTGCATGGAGGTTCTGGGCTGCTCAGACAACAAGACCCCCTCTTGACCTTGCTGATGTAGGTCCAAAGAAAGCAGTGTCATACGTTTGGCACCAGCTTTGCTGCAGAAGATGCTAGAAGGAGGCATACAAATTGCCATCCAACCACCCACTCTGGATTTGTGTAAGGTTTACTCCTTAGCCTTTCCTTCTCCCAAAGATATCCCACAAGGCAGCAGAGGTTTAGGATCAGAGTTTTCATTCTCCTTTCATTATCTCTGATTTGGGTGACTAAAAAAACACACCTTACTGTGGCAACAGGAGGGGGTGGTGGGTGTGAAACTACCAAGGGAGAAGCTCCAGAAGTCTATAGGAGTCAGGCTTGGAGAACAGAATGACTGGAAAGCCACATGCAAGTTGAATGGACTTAGCTCTGGAGCCACTGAAACTGATCCAAAATGGTCATGCCAATTCTGGAAGTAGAGCTTATTTCCCCTCAGTTAGTTTTCATGGGCCACTTTATCTCATTAAAAAAATAAAATAAAATTGGAATGAATGAACTGAAGCATTGTTGACGTGATCAATCCAGGAGGCATGTGGGCATCACAGAGCACCATGAATCACTGCCCTCAAATGTGCTCCGCAAATGGTTATTGTCTAGAACTACTAGAGTTGCACAAAATGAAAAGGTGGCCACTTCATTAAGAGCACACTTTGGAGTGTAAGGAAGCGAAGAGAGGCAGGAAATGGAAGACTGTGATTATGCATTCACCGGCAGGAAACCATCATGGTATGCATAGAGAGGCAATGCTTCAATCTTTCTTCTACTACTGTGCTAACATCCCTAAAAGCTTTGCAAGTCCATTGTCATAGATTTGCTACTAGGCAGATGGTTATCATAAGGGATGGGTAAATCTGTCCATTTTAAGTTCATCTCTGTTTCTTGTTCTTTCAATATCAAATTCAGACCCCTACATTTCTGCATCAGTGTTCAAAAGGCCTCATGAAAAAAAATTCAGCATATGAATGCAAATCTCTCCTAATAAATAGTCTTTTTTGCATGCAGTTTTGTCTAAAATGCACGTCTTCTTTTTTGCAAAACCATTTTCCGAATGTAGCATGCTTTATTCATGTTGTATGTGCATTGCTGTATACACTTTATCCCAGTATATGCATTTTTTAAAGCTGCATTATTTGGATTGGGAACTGCATTTCAAAATTTGGGGAAGTCACCATTTTGAAGACTTTCTATGTATTGGTTCATGCACTGTGTATTAGGTAGTTTCATCTTTAAAGTCAAACTAAAAAAAAAATTCTCTCCCAACCCTGATTGTTCTGTGCCCCACCTCAATTGCTGGTGGTCATGGGTGGGCAAGGAAGCAGGCTGCCAGAGCTGTTTGTAGCAGCAATATTGAGCTCCAGTAGTTTCTGCAGTGTGTGATGTACTGGGTCTGCAGAAATCAAGAGGAAAATGCTGAAATGTTCAGGCAAAGCATTGCAACAGCAAACAGGGGTTCTCTTTTGCACCAGGAGGTTAAACGCAAACAAGTTTTCATTAAGACAATAAGTTGATGACTTGAGGGGGGAAGAAAGACTGATGTGAATGAATCAATAAAGGGGATGAATAGAGTGGCAAAACCAAAGCCAAAAAGAGAGAGAAAATGATGACATTTCAGAAGCAGAATGAAGCTAAATGTCTAATCAGCCTTATGATGAAAATTGGTCTCTGACTGCTACAATGGCCCCATCTAACACATGCATGAAATAGCTATAATTGAAGGGGAAACCACAAAGAAATTACTTAATAATGTGCTAAGAGTACTTGAGCTGCACTAAAGATGTTAGGGGTCCCTCCCTCAAATGCCTAATTTAATTTGTCTCTCCTTCTCTCTTGAAATGGCAATTCAGTTTCTCATACCAAGGCCTTGATTACACTGCCCAGGCAGGCTCCTATAAATAACCTCATGATGCTCACTCTGTGCTGGAGGAAAACCTGCTTCCTCAAGGTCACTTCTTGCATCCTGGCACTCAGAAAGAAAGGCTGGAAGTATCTCATGAAGAACGCTTCAGATGTCCATTGTGGGAGCCACATGGAATTATGAATTTGACTTATATTGACTCAAGACTTAGATCCCTCTTGCCCTGGGCGTGGGGAACCAGTCACCTGTTGTGTCACTGTCCCCACATGCTAGTGGTGGGCAGGGCTGACGCCAGCAGTGGGTGGGGCCAGACCCCCCCCAAAAAAAGTAGGCAGGGCCTCTGTCTCTACCTCCCAAACCAATAGGATGCTGTGAGAGAGGCAGATCTCTCTTGCCAGGGGGGTGAATTGATTGCATTCCAAACACATTCAAAATTAGGCTAAGGGGTGCATGCCTGCTTTTGTTCAGTGTTGGCTGTTCTGAGCAGCAGCTCTTTAGGGCCTTAAGAAGGGTTATTTCCCAGGAAAAGAGAAGTATGACACACACATATATTAAACAGCCTTATGCCAAATCAGGGACGCGGGTGGCGCTGTGGGTAAAAGCCTCAGCGCCTAGGGCTTGCCGATCGAAAGGTCAGCGGTTCGAATCCCCGCGGTGGGGTGCGCTCCCGTTGCTCGATCCCAGCGCCTGCCAACCTAGCAGTTTGAAAGCACCCCCGGGTGCAAGTAGATAAATAGGGACCGCTTACTAGCGGGAAGGTAACGGCGTTTCCATGTGCAGCTCTGGCTCGCCAGAGCAGCGATGTCACACTGGCCACGTGACCCGGAAGTGTCTCTGGACAGCGCTGGCCCCCAGCCTCGAGTGAGATGGGCGCACAACCCTAGAGTCTGTCAAGACTGGCCCGTACGGGCAGGGGTACCTTTACCTTTATGCCAAATCAGGTCACTGATCCATTTAGTCCAGTGTTGTCTAATCTGGATTCAGAAGCAGAGTAGAAGGTGGGACATCTGAGGACTAGGGGAGGCATGCAAACATCTTTGCTTTCTTTATGCTTGCTACCTGGAGTCCAAACTAGAGATGCCTTAGGCTTTGCCACCTTCCAGTCAGACATGTTAAGGATTTTAAATGTGTACCAGTGCTCAGCTCCTTTGAGAAAAGAAAAGCAGTTACTTTACTATTTTTTTCTGCTTATTGGTTTGCCAATTCACCTAGATTGTGCTTATAAAAGAAGTGGACTAAATGTGCAAGAAAACACACACCATAACATCTATTCTTCAGTCCATCCAAATATTCAAATAAAGTACATGGTACCACAAATGTGCACCAAATTTGCCCAAGGCCCAAATCAAGCCCAACTGAGAAGGTTGCCCTCAGACTGGGGAAGGTTCTTCACCCTTGGCCTAGAGATATATTACATTATATTTCTCTTTATCAGTCTCAGTTCCTTTTCATTAAAATGGGCACAAGGGCAGGCAATTAGGAGGCCAGGCCATTGTAATGGATGGAAGCTGTTTTTTGCAAACTTCAAAGTGCTACAGAAATGTACTGAGGAGGAGGAGGAAGAGGAATGAATCTGTGCACTGAGTTCAATATTGTGTCATCCTCTTGAGCAAGCCAAGTGGCTTAAAAGGATGCTACAGCAGCAAAGCAATAGCTAAAGGTGCATTTAATCAGCCCTCAAACACTTAGCGTGGCAGGTGGAAAAGAACACCAGTCCTTCACATGTGACAACCGCTGCCGCTTCAGACAGATCATTCTTTATTCTGGGCATCCTCTCTGGTGGTCGCCTCCTTCCCCTCCTTACTTCCCTCTAAAGTAAATAAAGGCTTTGGCTTGCTTCAGATGCTGCCACGCATCTCTTGTCACAGCAGTTCTGTCTCTGGTACTTTTGAGCACTTGCTGGAAGGCCTTTTCAATTTGTATCTAACACAAGATGGGAGATGCTTTGTCCTTGGCCGCAGGTGGATGGAAGGGTATTTTGCAAAAGCAGGCACCTCTCTGTCTCTCTACTGAAAGAAGCTAACTTTCTGGTTTCTTTTTTTAAAAAAAACGTCAGAAACAACTTCTGGATGCACAAAAGCCTGCTGGATCAGGCCAGTGGCAAATCTAGTCTAGGATCCTCTTCCCACAATGGCCAGCCACATGCTTCGGCAACAAACAGGACCTGAATGCAAGAGCTCTCTCCCCTCCTGAGGTTTCCAGCAACTGCTATTCTAAAGCATTACTGCCTCCAATCATAGATGCACCCTAAATCCTGAAGAGGAAAACAGCCTGCTAACGGATTCTGATCACGGATCCGCATAGTTCCTTTCTCTCCCTAAAAAGAATAAAAATAAAACCGCTAATAACTTGCAGAAAAAGTGGGGGGAGGATCAATATTCTATGGACCCAGAAGTGTGATTGTGTTTAAAAAATGCAACCGTGCTAGAGGCAATGCTTCTAAATTCTCTTAAACTTTGCAGAGAGAATCTCCAAGGGGCAGTCTGAATGCCAAAGGAACAGGGACTGATTTATTGCTGTTGCTGTAAGTTCATACCAAGCCAAAACTCGGTTGATTACAATGAGCTTAAACTAGCATGGCTCTACAGAGGTCCTGTAGAGACTCATTTTCAAAATTGTAATTGTTAAATTGCAATAAACCCAGTGAGCATTTATGGGCAACTGCTCTGGAGTCCTTGGTTTGCATAGTATGTGTCAGACACTCTGACACCCCCAGGGATGGCAGGATAGTTTATCAAAATGTGTCCATGGTTGTGACATGCGTCTCTAGTGCTTATTCTTGGGTTGCCATTAAAGTCCAGTCCCTCAGCTATTCCAATGAATCCTGACTTCCCCTTATAGCAGGGGTTACCAACCTTTCTGGACTAATGGGCATCTTTGGAATTTTGATGTGTTGTTGTGGGCACCACTCACACAATGGCTGCCATGAAGCTATGGTGCAATACAAAATGGATACCATGAGGTCAGAGAATAACTCAAAAACTCACGTCTAAACATGTAGAAAAAGAGTCAGAGCCACAAAATGGTGTGGGCATGTTTTCCCTCCCCAATCAAAGGGAGAAAATGTGCCTCTCTCATCCATTGCTGTGCTGGCTAACAAAGAAAAGTTCTTTGCATCTTCCTCACTGTTCAAAATGGGAGGAGGAGTGTACAGGTAAACTAATGTTATGTGGGAATGCTTGGTGTAGGAGAGGCTGACCCAGTGAAAACAGAACTGAGAAGGAAGAATAAGCAGTCTTCCACATACGGCAGATTTCTAAGGGGACATTTGCTGAGATGTTTTGTGGGCATGGTGATGCCTTTCTTAAGGCATTTGGTTCCACTATCCTTCCTTTTGGAACCTCCTTTTGTAATGTTACCCAGGTACCTGTACACTACAAATGTGAAGTGAGATATTTTTACCCATAAGAAAATATGCAGAGCCTGTTGGATCAGGCTAATGGCCCACCTAGTCAAGCACCCTGTTCTCACAGTAGCCAACCAGATGCGCCAATCACTGCCCCCTCCTGTGGTTTTCAACAACTTGTATTCAGAAACATGCCGCAGCAATCCAGAAGCCTACAAGAAACCTACCAGGAAGTTTGTTGACAGTATTGGTTTGTAGATACATTCAGAGATACATAGTGCCCCATTTAGCTCCTGACAGACATTTGCCAGACAATTTGCCTAATTAAAAAAAACAAACCAAACAAACTACCAGAATTTCTGCTAGAGCTTAAAAAAAATCAAATTATTAAAAATGTTGAAACTGTCTACTACATGGGGGGAGATCATAAAGCTTCAAAGCTTCAAAAGCAAATGAATGATGATTATTATTAATTCCCCTGATATGTTATGCTTTTTGAAATTTCAGACCAGCATTCACAAGTGTTGTTTGACACTCAGATCTTCTACTGACACAAATCAGCATAAAGTCAGCCGATTTATAATGTATTTCTTAGAAATGCCTCATATAAAAAAGATGTGATAGATGCATTAAAAATAATTTAAACAAAAATCCTTAAAACAAAAAAACTGCCTGATATAGATCAGTCAGACATCTCTTTTCATTGAGATCATATAAAAAATAAGAATAATCTGAAAGTTTTTGAATCATACAATTCTCGTGCATTTAGGTCCCCAAAGATTTGTGTTTGACCCTTCAGATTTAGCAGACTGATGTGCATCTCAGTAATATGCTATGTTTATTCACAAACAAGTCCCACTGTGTCAATTGGGACTTGCTTTCAGATAAGTAGACATAGGATCAAAACATTATCTCATATCTCAATGGCAGAACATGTGTTTTACATACTGAAAGTCCCAGGTTTGACCCTGGAATCACCTGGTATGACTGGGAACCCCCCTCCCCCCGGTCTCAAATAATACAGTAGACAATACTGAGTTAGGTGGACCAAACATCTGAAACTATATAAGGCAGGTTCCTAAGTTCCTACACATCTGGTTGGAAATAGTGGGGTAGATGGACCTAGCCAGCAGGACTCGTCTGATGTTCTTATGCTTACCCTAACTTTAGAGAACCTTTGGATGTGTTCACTTGTCTACCAGGGACCTTGTCTACATCTCTACTATGGAATCCTTGTACAAGGATTAGGCATGTTCAAATCTGTCAGGTGGTTAGTCAACTTTATTATTCACAGCCAAATGCCTTACAATATAAAATTTCCAAAGCAATATAGGAATTAAAGGAGAACCATGTTATGGAAGGGCACAGAACAATTTTAAATAGCCATGTGGGCCATTCTTTAGGGGGTAACAAAGCATGGAATGAAGTTTATAATACATTATAATTCTTGATATGACTAGAACACAGCCTTTTTTTTTTAGCCTCCAGCACAACTTTCTCTACCAAATGTGTTATACACAATTGCTGATCAGCTAGAAGTTTGATTACCACTTCCTGAGGCAGCTGATCTGATTACAACCAAGGAACAGGTGACAAAACCCTGCCCCCTGCCCCGAGCCCCAAATGCAAAGGACAGAACAACAAACAGTGTATAACATGTTCAATCTGATGAGAACTGAATGAACATTTCCGATCTACAGCTGAGATTCCAAGGTATCTCCCATCCAGATATTCTGAGGGCACACTAGAGAGCCACTATGGTGTAGTGGTTAGAGTGCTGAACTAGAACCTGTGAGACCAGGTTCAAATCTCCACTCAGCCATAAAGCTCACTGATGACTTTGAGCCAGCCACGGCCTCTCTCCGCCTAACCTACTTCACGGGGCTTCATTTTAGCATGGATTTATTCAGATAAACACATTTCTGTATGAAGTTTTGACCTTCTTTTGCAAGCCATTTCCCCTAATATTATGCACATTTGTATGCCATTTTCATTAATCTAGGCATTTTTATCCACACTTTCACCAGTATTTGGGGTTTTGCACACATTGTTTGATTAGAGAACTATAATGCAAAATTCAGACATGTGCAAATTTTGAAGTATGGCTGTTTCAATTTGTGTATTTTTTCAGAAAGTGTGAATTCAGTAAGTTCACCTTTAAATGCAAAGTGAATAATTTCACCCCTGCAGCATTCCTAGAAGGGATGCAGTATGAGTTTATGTGGGATACTGGATAGGTTTATTGGGCGTCACGGCTGCCCCATGTGAACTTAGCAGAGGTGTTTTTCTTTGTCTTTTTTTTTAATTTGGCATCCAACATGGCAAGGGGTTGTTGATGATTCAGGCCACTTATTTTAACTAGGCCCTTCAAACTTGCAGGGCAATTTTAATATCACTGGGGATTATTTATCCAGAGGCAATTATTCTATGTTTAGAAATGTAGCAATCTTTAAAATGGTTCGGGGCCAACTATATAATCACCAGAACTCTGATTGCATATTTCACTCTTTTACAGTATTGATCTTTTGAAGTGTGCATATTCAGTGATTGTGATGCTTCATGTGTTTATGTGTGTGAGAGAAATAAGATGGCCCTCACAGAGAATACCAGTATACATCACAGTATCTTTCTCCAAATAAATAAATAAAATCAAGATTAGAACCCTTTTGGTCCCGGTTATACCACATTTCAAAAGGAGTGGAAATCAAAGAAGTAACTAAGGAAAGGGACCAAATAAATCTATTCATTTCTGCCTTGAAGTTAATTGCATCAACCTCCAATGGAAACTTTGGAACTGAATGCTGTAGTTGAATAATCTTGGATCAGGGGACTATGAAGTGTCAATCTGCCTGTGACCTTGGGGAGCATCAGCCAGAGGTGACAGCACTGGGCTTTTGGAGGGACCCATTCCTCTGAATACAACTTTATATATTATTGGAGAGGGACAATAGCAAAGTGACAAAGGACATGCTTTGCATGAGGGAGGATCCAGATTCACTCTCTGGGCATAGCTGGCAGAGATCCTTGTCTGAAACCTTAGAGTGCTGCTGACAGTGTAACCAATATTGAGCTCAATGGACCAATGGCCTCCCTTAGAACAAGGCAACTCCCTATGTTTCGAACAAGGGTAATCAATAGTTCAGTTTTAGAGCACATGTTTTGAATGCAGAAGGATGCAGTTTCCATTCCTGGCATCCCCCAGAAAATAACATTCTAGAAGCTAGGTAAGGATAGCAATCCTTCTTGTCAGCATAGGCAGTACTAATTTGGATGCACAAATGGTCAGTATACGTAAAGCAGATTCTTAGGTTTCCTTTGGGATTCTGCTCCTGGAAAAAAACAACAACTTGACGATTGCCATGTCCTTCCAAACCTTCCTTCTCAGTTTCTTACTGATGCCTTCAGCTTCCCTGTGGCACAACACTCTGGAATTCTAAGCACCTCTTTGGGGACCGGAAACCATCATGTGATGCATTTTAGAAACATGAATTCAAAGCTCAAGGTCTGCTACTTTTCAGTGTCAATGCTTTCCCTTCTCCAATACTGGAGAAAATAATGGTCTTCTGAGAAGGCATGATGGAACAATGTCACAATCATTCACGAACAAATTAAGGGAGGTTGGTTTGGCAGTCAGGTATGAAGATTCTAAAGCAGCCTCCCTCAACCTGGCAGATGTTTTTAGACAACAGCTGGATTTGGATGATGGGAGTTGTAGTTCAGTAACATCTGGAAAGGTTGGGGAAGGCTGATTTACATCTATGTGTTACTGCTGCTCAGAAAGGACTATTCCCTGTGAAGAATGGGGGACGCTTAGGAGAGCCTCTCACCACCCTTCCTTTCCCAACTGCTGCAAGCAGAGTCTTATTCTACAGCAGTTGCTGCTGCCACCACCCCTTTTTGGTCACCTACATCACCAGAAACGGGGGGGGGGGGAGAGACTGGCAGTATAAGATTAATTGTTAAATTCTGGGATCCTGGACCAGCATGCCTTGTGTCACCAGCCAATCCCTTGAAATTTATGCAGAGGAAAAAACCAGCTCTTCAACCCTCCCTGAGAATAGGGCAAATTCATGGCTTTACCAAACATGATCTTAGACTTCCGGCTGGGTTTAAGCCTAGATATGCCTCTGCCCTTGTGCTGTCTGTGCTGCTCTATTCCCATCACCTCTGATATAAGTGTCTGGCTCAGCCTTGACTCTCAGCAAGGGAGCGATGACACAGAGATGTTTCATCCCAACCTTTTCCCATTTATGGTGTTACAAGGGGTACATTCTAACACAAAGTATCTTCATAAGCAGCCCTCTTCTGGCTGCTTGAGAGATGTGTGGATCATCTACTGAGCTGAGCCCACTAAATATGTCCCAATCCCTGGTATATCTATCTATCTGTCATCCAGCTAATCCACTAGTGTTTACTGGGAAACATAGGAACCTGCTTCCTACTGTGTCAGACCACTGATTCGTCTAGCTGTTCTCCAGTTTGCAAACAGGAATTTCCACAGCTTTACCTGGAGATACTAGGGATTGAATGGGGGACTTTTGACATGAAAAGGTTGGCAGGGACAGCATGTCCCATTTTAACACTTGAGGTGAAATGGGAAGTGCCACTTTGCCCTGCTGTTGTTGCTGCCACCATCTTGTTGCTTTTGAAACACGCCCTGTCACATCCACCACTAGTGAAGCAGCATCAATTGTGAACAAGATTGTGGCCATTTTGGGTGAGATCTCACCCAAATTGGCCACAATCTTGCCCAAAATCATCACCAATGTTAGCTGCACTTCCCCACTGGCAGAGGTGGTGGGACAGCTGGGGCACCCGTGGGCATGCTACCTTAGGATGCCTTCTGCTGCCTGAAGCAACGGCCTCACCTGCCTACCAGCTCTGAAGGTTGAGCTCTATCACTGGACTACAGCCTCTGTGGGAAAGAGGCCTTCTAGTTTCTAAGAAGTCAGATCTAGTTACTTCCCAAATGAGCTCCTGCAATGGAGAGCTGGGTTCCAAACAAGAGAAAGAAGCCAGAGAAACTAGCAGAATGTAAGCCTTTTGTGCTGCTGCTGCTGCCGCCGACATCATTCCTGCTTTGTCCTCAGCGGATCTTGGAGAGAACAGATACTGTCATGGAGAGGGTGATTTCCATGACAACTGTGAATGATGTAGCTGGCTAGCCAGCAAAAAGGGAGAGCTCTACAGCAATACAGGCTGAAGGCGCCGAGTGTTGTTTTCGTGAATGTATAGCACAAGTTTCAATTGCAACATCTGAAGATTTGGGAGCAAGGGAGGGTAATGCCAGCAGCAATGACCAAAACTAAAAAAAAGGCCAAGCTATTGTGAACATGAAAGCCCTAAGAACCTCAGTGGGCTCTGCTCCCTTGAACTGAGGACATTGACAATCGAATCGGAGAAGAGCAGCAAAGGAGAACGGTAGTAGTTGCAAAGTGAAGGCCAGGAGCTATGGAGAGACAGCAAAGCAGGGTGGAACTATCAAATGCAGGTGGGATGGGGAAAACCTGTAAGC